>NC_143028.1:13387916-13723333 GCF_057628025.1 Oncorhynchus mykiss | reverse complement strand
GGATATAAAGAAAGATTTTATCTAACAAAATGACCATTCATGTTGTAGCTGGCACCCTTGGGATTGCAAACAGAGGAAGATCCTCAAAAGTAAGCCTGTGCTGGTTGAAAAATATGTTGATGTGGGGCACTGTCCTCAGACAATCGCATGGTATGCTTTCGCTGTAAAGCATATAGTAAATCGGACAACGCAGTTAGATTAACAAGAATCTAAGCTTTTAAATTATATAAGATATGTATGTTCATAAATGTTGAATATTATGAGTGGTTATTTGAATTGCGCTCCCTTCAATTCGACCGGATGTTGTTGACTGGTGTCCCGCTAACATATTCATAGATGGATTTTTATAAAATAATGTTTTGTTTTTACACTAACTGCTGTTATCGAGGTAATTTCCTTAGTAGGTAACATCAGAGTTCAGCATATGTGAGAAGTCAGAACTCATGCCGTTTTCAAGACAACTCAAACTCTGAAATGTTTTACTTGAAAACTCGTAGAACGATGAGCTCTGAGTTTCCCACTTCCAAAGTATCAGAATCAATCAGCATGAAGGTTTCGAGTTATTTTGAAAATAACATCTGGGATGAAAGACAATCTTCTCTGCAAGTAATTACGAGTTGGAGGGGCTTTAAAATGGATTTTTCCCAGTCATGTGGTAAATACAACCTTCCCACTTGGCTATGGACACAGCATCAGTCATCCCTCAGTCATGGTCCACAGGAGCATCTTTACATCTCAGAGCTGTTTCCCAAAACCATCATTACTTGAAAACACTTCTTACTGCCTCAGACCACTCCTAGAAAGGCTAAGTGGGTTGTTAGATATTTTGCCCTTCCACGTCAGTTTATACACAGAAGATCTCCGCTAAACATAGAATCAATATGTTGATCTGTCTCTCTGTGACCACTGATAATGTTGTAAAGAGGTTGACTACAAACACAAAGACGCCAATGTCTTTGCAATTGTAACCTCGCCCACAGGCACACAGCACATATAAGCCTGGGATATCAACCACTCAAAGATGGCCTAAGTGGGAGTGATCCTAGAATTCTATGGATGTCAGCTACTGAGTAAAATGTTTGTCATTTAATTTTAGCAAATCATACGACGTGGCTCTGTGCTTGTGGTTTGATAGTGTATGAGGGAGGGTTAGTGGGAAGGTGTTGTGGGAGATAATTGGTTGGTATATTAATGAGAGGTTCAATAGTCTTCCAATGAAGAAAATAATGAGACCAACAAAATTAATTGTGTTTCTTAACTTCAATTTAAATTGTTTTGAAGTGCAGTGTAATGCTTTTACCCTTAGTGTGAAGATGGAAATGTAGCCTCCATTGTCTGAAGGAACGTTCTCATCCATATCATAATCCCAAAGCCATGGTTTAAAAGCTTTCCCTAGTGGTTTAGATGAACTAAACACACCCAACGGCGGCCAATTAGTCGCTAGCACCCTTCAGCTACACACAAAAAGCACCCCAGATGCTGTTCAGAATCACCTTTGATTGGTGGTGAACAATTTGCTGCAAATCACTCTGAATGGCAAACATCAAAGAGGAAGAAATATGTGGTTTCGAGGTGAAAAAGTAGCTGTAACTGAAAAAGAAGTGTAACTGTAAAAGTAACTTAAAATTTCAAATTTGATTGTGTGACTCATCCAAACGTATATAGTTTTCAGAGCCAATGTTATTTAAGCCAAAACAAAATGGCCACCCACTGCAATTCTTTCTCTGAGTTGAACATTGTGCTTGTGGGGAAAGCTTTCTCACTTCCTGGTATCATTGTACATTAATGTTACGTTAAGGTCATTTCCATTTCCTCTGGCCTTCTAGGCAGAGTTTCAAAGAAAAAGCCATATCTCAGAATGGCCAAAAAAAACAAAAGATCAAGATTTGCGGTTTGAGGACTTGTTGAGGACAGTTTAGGACTTGTGAGGAGTCTGTTTCTCAAACTAGACACTCCAATTGTACTTGTCCTCTTGCTCAGTTGTGCACCGGGGCCTCCGACTCCTCTTTCTATTCTGGTTAGGGCCAGTTTGCGCTGTTCTGTGAAGGGAGTAGTACACAGTGTTGTACGAGATCGTCAGTTTATTGGCAATTTCTCGCATGGAATAGCCTTCAATTCTCAGAACAAGAATAGACTGAGTGTTTCCGAAGAGTTTCCGAAGAAAGATATGTGTTTCTGGACATTTTGAGCCTGTAATCGAACCGACAAACGCTGATGCTCCAGATACTCAACTAGTTTAAAGAAGGCCTGTTTTATTGCTTCTTTAATCAGAACAACAGTTTTCAGCTGAGCTAACATATTTGCAGAAGGGTTTTCTAATCAATTTTCCTTTTAAAATGATAAACTTGGATTAGTTAACACAACGTGCCATTGGAACACAGGAGTGATGGTTGCTGATAATGGGCAACTGTCTGCCTATGTAGATATTCCGTAAAACTTCTTCAATAGTTGTTTACAACATTAACAATGTCTATACTGTATTTCTGATCAATCTTATGTTATTTTAATGGACAAAAAATGTGCTTTTCTTTCAAAAACAAGGACATTTCTAGGTGACCCCAAACCTTTGAACGGTAGTGTACATTTTGTTTACCAGATCAGTAACAGAATTTCTGAAAAAATCATTAACAGAATTTCTGCAGTTGAATTGTCTACAATGGGAAATCATAGTAGTCAAAAAACACAGTTGGCTCCACAAGCTTGGACAGTAGAGCACAGTAAAGTACAGCAAAGAAAAGTACAGTATAGTTCATTACAGCACAATAGAGTACAGTACTGTAGAGTAGATTAGAGCACTACAGTTGAACTACACTGTACTCTACTGTCATGTGTTGTACTGTACTTTACTCTACTGTACGCTACTGAGCTCTACTGTGCTGTACTTTAATTTAGTATTTATTTAACCCTTATTTTACCAGGTAAGATGAGTAAGAACACATTCTCATTTACAGCAACGACCCTGGGCACTACTTTGATGTCCAAACTTGTAAAACCATAGTCGTCTATGACTGGTTCAGATTTGATCTGGACCCAAATATGTAAAGGAGGATATTGCATTTCAATATATTTTGTCTACCTATTTAGGATACATCACCATGAAGAAAAGTACATTCATATCCATAATTATGCATTTCTGTGTAGTACAGATCCACGACCCATGATGACATTTCGTAACTGCAATTCCGTTACCAGGTGTAAATCCATTTCACTTACTAAGTCAATATGTCAAGTCTTTACACCCCATTCTTCTGCAGACATCGTTGATCTTAATTCGGAGCAGATATTTAAGAGTTTTTGGAAAGTGTGGACACCATAAACAGATGAACATTTTACTGGAATTCTGTAATCAAAGTTTGCACCTGTACAGTCCTTCCGGTGAATGTGTTTTTGTCAAATGTTCAGTGGAAATTGTTAACAGTCATTATTGTGTACAGAGTTGGATGGTTTATTAAACTTCTAAATCAATGTTTTTTGTATGGTGGACATTTTAAGTGAAAAACCTGCATCTTAGTGCAATTCCATTTTTGTGATATTGCCATCATCCCTTTTAGTAATTAGCTAAATTATGCGTATCCAAATTATTGCTCATAATTTGACCATTTATTATATTACAGCAACTTGTATCCATTTCTGGCGGTAAATTCGATATACAATTGAAGGAAACAGGTGGTATTTGTTGAATTTATGGGAAAGTCATATATTCATTGGTGAGCATGCCTCAAGGACATTGTGCTTCCCTTGTGTGCACAGACATAAACTCACATACATACAGGCTGGTAGGTCTACTGTTCATATATTCAAGGCTCACACATAAAACAGAAGAGATGTGTTCAGAGTAGACCGGTTACATTTCTATTGCATCAATATTGCTTTTGAACTTTTCTTTGTTAGTCGCAGGCACACCTAGCAATACGTCAAGGAATGCACAGGCTTGGAATGCACATCATAATTAACAGCAAATATCTGTTTTGAGGCACTCAAACAGTTCACAGAGCAAGTGCGTCTGCTGTGTTGGAGTGCAGGATTTCACTTTAGAAGAGTGCTACCAAGTGTGACGCTGTCCCTTTGTTTGGACTTGACATTTGCGTGAACTCAATGGTAGACGCTTCGCTGCCTTATTCAGGAATTATTGTGTGCATGTTAATGACTGACCTTAAATGGCTGACCATAAAGAACAAGGCCTCTCAAACTCATCCCACTTGAGAAGCTGAAGGACGATCACTCTATGTTTCTACACTAAGGTTGAAGTAGTACTGACGTTGTGAGCTGTGTAGATTCCTATATGTATTCATATTAGGGCACAAGCTATGAAGGTTTCACAGCTTTCAGATTTTGTGGGCTGTTTTCAACATGGTGAACATTTAAAAGACACAATTTCAGTTTGTAGGTTCATGTTAATTTTAAACACATACAGTGCCTTGCGAAAGTATTCGGCCCCCTTGAACTTTGCGACCTTTAGCCACATTTCAGGCTTCAAACATAAAGATATAAAACTGTATTTTTTTGTGAAGAATCAACAAGTGGGACACAATCATGAAGTGGAACAACATTTATTGGATATTTCAAACTTTTTTAACAAATCAAAAACTGAAAAATTGGGCGTGCAAAATTATTCAGCCCCTTTACTTTCAGTGCAGCAAACTCTCTCCAGAAGTTCAGTGAGGATCTCTGAATGATCCAATGTTGACCTAAATGACTAATGATAATAAATACTATCCACCTGTGTGTAATTAAGTCTCCGTATAAATGCACCTGCACTGTGATAGTCTCAGAGGTCCGTTAAAAGCGCAGAGAGCATCATGAAGAACAAGGAACACACCAGGCAGGTCCGAGATACTGTTGTGAAGAAGTTTAAAGCCGGATTTGGATACAAAAATATTTCCCAAGCTTTAAACATCCCAAGGAGCACTGTGCAAGCGATAATATTGAAATGGAAGGAGTATCAGACCACTGCAAATCTACCAAGACCTGGCCGTCCCTCTAAACTTTCAGCTCATACAAGGAGAAGACTGATCAGAGATGCAGCCAAGAGGCCCATGATCACTCTAGATGAACTGCAGAGATCTACAGCTGAGGTGGGAGACTCTGTCCATAGGACAACAATCAGTCGTATATTGCACAAATCTGGCCTTTATGGAAGAGTGGCAAGAAGAAAGCCATTTCTTAAAGATATCCATAAAAAGTGTTGTTTAAAGTTTGACACAAGCCACCTGGGAGACACACCAAACATGTGGAAGAAGGTGCTCTGGTCAGATGAAACCAAAATTGAACTTTTTGGCAACAATGCAAAACGTTATGTTTTCAAAGTCCAGACCTGAATCCAATCGAGAATCTGTGGAAAGAACTGAAAACTGCTGTTCACAAATGCTCTCCATCCAACCTCACTGAGCTCGAGCTGTTTTGCAAGGAGGAATGGGAAAAAATTTCAGTCTCTCGATGTGCAAAACTGATAGAGACATACCCCAAGCGACTTACAGCTCTAATCGCAGCAAAAGGTGGCGCTACAAAGTATTAACTTAAGGGGGCTGAATAATTTTGCACGCCCAAATTTTCAGTTTTTGATTTGTTAAAAAAAGTTTGAAATATCCACTAAATGTCGTTCCACTTCATGATTGTGTCCCACTTGTTGTTGATTCTTCACAAAAAAATACAGTTTTATATCTTTATGTTTGAAGCCTGAAATGTGGCAAAAGGTCGCAAAGTTCAAGGGGGCCGAATACTTTCGCAAGGCACTGTAATTTGAATGTGTTTGACATGGTTCCATCCAGCAGCTTTGAACTTAAATATTGAACTTTCATTCGTGGTGGTGCTTTCACTGTCATTTAATTGTTCCACTCAGTATTTCTATATCTTTTCAAATTCAACTTCAACATTGACCCATTTTAATGCACACTATGAGGACATGCCATGTTGAGAATACGTTTGGGGAAAGTGCAGACAGAGGCTGAATCCCAAATCACCCCCGTCCCCTCGCCCTTCAAAGTCTGCCTTCACGCAAATGCAGTCGCCACATGCACAAGTGTCCCAAAGAGAAGGGAGTGAAAATGATGGAGGGTGTAGGGGCTAAATAAACCCTCCAATAGCCACTTCGACTGAGTCAGCTAGACTGCCGGCTTCAGAGCGCGTTATTTTACACAAAAGATTGGAACGGGGTGCCTAATCATGAGCCATTTGTTTGTGATTTCGAGACTTGACGCATGTAACATTTGAAATACCTCTGAAATGTTTAACTGTTACCGAGGCTTCTATCTTGTAAAACAACAGGAGAAATGTTGTCGTTAAAATTCCATGCTCGTTTTTATTATTTAAATGAGGAACATGAATTGTATCATTCAAGTCATGAGGGTGTCCCGAAGTTGATGGGTTTATTTTATCCCCTTGCCACGCCACTCATGAAGTAACCCTCTGAGTTTCGACAGCAACACGTGACAACGGAGGTGCTTCCGAGTTAGCCGGTAGGGCTGAAAGATTGGATTGGGATTCACCAAAACTGACATCATTATGTTTTTATTCAGTTTACTGAATACATGAATATACAGTATACCCGATAACAGTAGTACTGGAGATTCAAATAAATCATCTGCATCCAGGGGAGATATGCAAAGGCCTGCTTTGTTAATATTGCAGGCCAGCACTTCCCCTAGAAACACATAGTAATGGATGGGCATAAACATGCTAGTAGAACCATAAATCATGAATGCAACCAAGCACACTGGGAGGGGAACAAAATGGCTGCCATGAAAAATGGAGGACCACAAGGTGAGCATAGAGAATGATAGAGGCCTCTAGTTGCCAAAAGGCCATTTTAGCATGGGCAGCGCCATTAAGGGCTTCCACCATTTTAATGTAGTCAACTGGGTGGGACTTCAAACTTCAGAGACGTTATAATGGGAACTACATAGGGATGCTTTCTCTACGGGTGAGACAGAAACTTTTAGGACCAATGTGTTATGACATGTAAGTTGTCAAATGAATTAAAATGGATTATTAATTGTACAAATACTATATTTCATTATGCTTTTTATGTTATTATTTAGTGAATGAAGTAATACACACAGTAATGGGGAATACAATACAACACAATGATACAACATGCATAATTTATTTGGATATGGCCTTTTTTTTTACCCAGATATTCAACATAGTATATGCTGCTGCTTGTCCTGAAATCTGCTTCTTTCTGTGAGCTGCACATTCACATTCATTAAGCAACTCAATGTATCTTAATACCTAATAGTTCAAGTGGAAAAAATAGAGGGAAATCCCTATTACCTGAAAAATGTATTAAATGGTTGTCACGTTCTGACCTTAGTTCTGTTATTATATCTTTGTTTTAGTATGGTCAGGGCGTGAGTTGGGTGGGCAGTCTATGTTTGTTTTTCTATGTTGGTTTTAGATGTTGGCCTAGTATGGTTCTCAATCAGAGGCAGCTGTCAATTGTTGTCCCTGATTGAGAATCATACTTAGGTAGCCTGGGTTTCACTTTTGGGATGTGAGTGTTTGACTTCTGTGTTAGTACCACACGGGACTGGTTCGGTCATTGTTTTGTGTTTCGTAGTGTTCAGTTTAAGTATTAAAATCTACATTATGGACACTTACCACGCTGCAAATTGGTCCTCCAATCCTTCTCCCTACTCCTCCTCAGAAGAGGACGAGGTTCGTTAAAATTGTTGTTGACATTTCCATCCTTAAAATATTTCCAATACTAGTCTTTTGCGAGAGTCTTTGACATTCTCACATAAAACATCTCATGAAATACTTCTACCTAAAACTACACATTTCACATATTTCATGCATGTATGTTTCATATAATTCACTTTTGTATGCAATTTTCAAGAAATGTATTGTGATTGAATACCAGCCTAAGTTGGTGTGCCACTTCATTTCCACACTTCCTAATCTATCCACAGCACCCCCCAAAAAGGAAATGTATTAATGGTCACAATAAGGATTTAATTTACTTAGTGGCATTTCTAGGGTTTAAAATTGCTACTGTGGTAAAGCCAGTGTCAGTGTCTAGCCTCTCTCTGAAGCAATAGTGGGAATTCTGTCAGGGAAGTGGAACTAATTCTTTTATCTGGCACTGTTTGTTTCTGGTACAGTGGTTAAGTCAATATTGCTTTGTAGCACAGGTACCCAAAGACAGGGCTGTTCAGGTTGGCTTTGATAGTGACTCTTTCCTGTGCCCTGCCATTCCATTCAACACCAACCTTCCTGGCACACAACTCAGTCTACCGTTGAATAAGATAAGGTAGGGAGGGTAGCTGGGCATTCTCACACTGCTGCATGTCTTTCCACCCTCTCCTTTCAGTTTCTCATTCAGCTAAGGCAGAATAGCTTGTTATCAGTGTGGCCATGCGTCCAGACATGGCGCCCGCTCCCAGTCTGTTCTCTGTTAAAAGGTTTGATGGACTTTTCAAGAAGTCCGTCTCTTACTTTCTCTGTCTGCATCTCTCTCTCATAAGGAGCTCTTGAGTTATTGCACCCTCTCTTTCTCTGGCATAAGGAGCTCTTGAGTTATTGCAAGTGTTTAATCTTAGTGGGTAGAAACAGGAAGTACAACTTCAAAGATGTGAACATACAAACTTGGATTATTATACAGTCCCACAGTATACCAACTTTTATGATTGTACCATCCATCAACCACCAGAAGAGGTTCTAAGTGTTGTTTGTCTTTCTCCATGTCAGGAAGAACAAAATAAGATATCAGTGAGTTCTGAATTAATGCGGATCCATTACAGATCATTAGTCACTGAGAAATTGCAAGACTATTTTCAGTGGGAGTGGGCAGAGTGGTTGTCTGTGAGGTGAATTAAGTGGAACTGAATTAACAACTGCAGTAAAACGTATAATATCCTCACTGATGGGTGGAAAGACTTAAAGGACTGATGTAAGCAGTCAAAATGCAATCAAAACAGCTCCAGAGCCATGGATGGAGCGCTATCTATACAGGGTGGCTCTGACTGGGTCCATGTGAACGCAAGACCATAGTGCTTGCAGGGTAATAATATCAACAAATCCCTGAAAGAGGGCATATAGATCCGAAGGAAACGCAACTGTGGATGTTATTTTTTTGCCTGTGTTTTTACCCTTCATAATGAGAGTTAAGAGTCATTTTGGATGGACTTTCCGCTTCTTTCAGAAACAATCAAAGCTTAAACGTACCAAGTTGTGAGCTACTTTCGATTTGCTCCGAATGTCAACGTACAAAATTGCCTTACAAAATGAACCAGGATAAAGAAATGTGTTACGGTATGTGCAACAAATATCTACACCACTTCAAATATCAACGAGTTCGATGTAATGACATTGCTTTGAGAGCTGTTCTGTTAATTAGCTCTTTGTGAACATTATCTTACTGCCAAGATTCCTTCAGGTGGCTCAAAATACTGTCAATAAAACATAGGTCTTTCTATAGTGTGTCTATAGATATATGAAAGCAGCCATGCATAATGACCATACCTGAGGCCATCATTGGAACTCCCTTGTCAATAATTGCCTTGCATTGGCAGTATCTTAAGCCCTGACAGTGGTCCAAACACCCACTGATAAATCCAGCCGATAAGAGGCCATTTCTCTTCAGGGCACCCATTATAATACCATATTGCAGGCTGAGTCGGTGGCTAGTCCTATTCCTACTCAGAGCCATGAGAGCCCATGTCCAGTGTCGAATACTACTCACGTTTTAATTATGTGGCGCTGGAGTGGACTGGAAACCGATTATTCCCCTCTTCATTTTGGGCATAATAAACGCTAGGGGGAAGACAATGCCAACAAACAAATTGTCTTCCATTCTTGCAAATCAAGTGGAAAGACTGAAACTGATTGGGATTGAAATGTTGTTATTTTTTGGCTAGACTGGAGTTGCTATAAGGCTTTGTAGCTGTCGGTCATACAAGTTGCTCCACAAATGCTTACTGGTACATGTAGTCATGTTTTATATACACTAGCTAAGCTGTAACTGGGCAGTCTATTTCTGGTTGCCTGTCTGGAGTTATATCCACACATATAGCACATGTGGTAGTACTACATACTCATCATACTCTTCCGCTAACACCTAAGTATCTCTGCATTCAGTGGTCCATCAACAGCATACTGTGGAAAGATATTGAATGTCTTGACTGTGATGTAAGATGACTCACCTAGAGATTGTATGACTGAGGCCTTACCTGTGGCCCACCCAAGGATTCAACTTGTGTTCCATTAACTGTGATATTTGTGCTATGCGCAAGGTTGCTGATTCTTCTTCTTGAAGTTAATGGATTGTGTTCTTTAGAAGGATTCACCAAAACACCTTTTTCATATGTTAGATTTTTCTTAGCTGGTCACGAGGCACTTTCACTGCCCTTATGCCCATTGACAAACCAACCTTGTGATTTTTCCTTTGCTTAGTCAGTTTCCCTTCCACGTCTCCATTTCCTGGTTCCCACTGATCTGAAAGTTCTAGATTGGACAAAGCAAAGTGGGATCTGTAATACCACCAATTTCAAATGAGTGTTCACCAGGCTGAAGAGACAGCCAATCAAAGACAAGTTAAAGTGTTAGGTCACTGTCTTCTAGTGACTTTGCGTCTTCCTCACCTACAAAGTGTTTCACCCTAGACCTTTGGTATATGCAAGGTACATGAGATGAGAAAGGATTAGGTCTGTGATGGCGGTTAATTGGTGGAATGGCTTCAGTCTCCCTCATGAAGACCTAATGAAAGCAAAGTAATGATCCGGTGGCGTGATGGCATTTCAATTCCCTCTCTGCATTAAACTGAGCGTCTATCATGAACTCCACTGGCCTTTTTTTGGGACTTGTTTGATGCTTCCTCAACCTGATGCTACTCTTAATGTCACTTTAGTACATTGATTAACAGTTGTGCTGAATCCCTTAAAGAGCCACTGAACACGCCAATTGGCAAGTGTGTTTTTCTATTGCTCATTAGAAAAACAGATTTCAGTCTTGGAGGTGTGTTTCATGACCGATTCCATGTTTGGTTAATGATGTTTGTCCCCCATGAGACACTGTAGACAACCTATTTCGCTTCATCAAAATCCCTAGAATTAATCTAAGATAACTCAAGAAATGTGTAACAAATACTGAAGGTTTTGCAAAGGATGTTTTAGTTGCACAATTTTACTTTTAAGGTTTTTGATCCAGTATTCCTCAAGTTAAGTGTGCGACGTGTTGTTTTATGTAAACCTAACTGGGCAGGTCTGTCTCACTGTCTATGCTATTGGGTAGAGAGGAATCACTGCAGCGGTTCACCCCATTTAGTGGGCAAATGAACATCATCAAACCAAAATCCAACCTTTAATTACCCGTTGTGATGCATGGATGTTTCAAACTCCGTTTTAGACGACACTGACTTTATCACCAAAATTATCCTATGTACACTTTGTCGTCAATTTTGACACTAGAATAAATTATTCTGACTCATATCGATGCCACATAGGTTATTTGTGTGTGACGACTAATCCAAATAATACATTGGCCATATTATGCATTTACATATCCCTTCTACTGTGTCAGCAAATAACCAATATTTTGTATTTATTTAATTAGGAAAGCCAGTTAAGAACAAATTCTTATTTATGACGGCCTAGGAATAGTGGGTTACCTGCCTTGTTCAGGGGCAGAACAACAGATTTTTTGATCTTGTTAGCTCTGGGATTTGATCTAGCAACCGTTCTGGTTACTAGTCCAACGTTCTAACCACTAGGCTACCTGCCACCCCAATATATATTTTTTAACACAAATGTTACAAGCTATCCTCTACTCTCCACCTCAGCTCATCACCATCTCAGTGCAAGAGGTCAGATTTATGGTCAGATTTGCCAAACGGAGGGTGAGGGAGAGCCCAGAGTTTTTTTTCCCCTCTGGTTGCACATTTAACATGCTGGTAGAATTGAGGTAAAACAGATTTAAATTTCCCTGCATTAAAGTCCCCAGCCACTAGGAGCGCCACTTCTGGGTGAGCGTTTTCCTGTTTTCTTATGGCAGTATTTAGCTCATTGAGTGCAGTCTTAGTGCCAGCATCGGTTTGTGGTGGTCTAAATAGACAGCTACGAAGAATATAGATGAAAACTCTCTAGGTAGATAGTGTGGTCTACAGCTTAATCCCACCCTAGAAGAGTACAAAAGCTAGGATGACTTACAGTTGCATATCACCACAACCCATAGGATAACATTTTGTAACTGTTATTTTAGAATTGGAACATGTCAGGCAAATGCTCTCAATCTTTTACGTGATGTATCTTTAAATTGAACTGGGCAGGATATATAGCACAGGATCAAGCAAGAACGCTTTCATATTAGTTCTGAGAACATTTCACAACGGTGTTTCAGCTGTGCTGTCTTGTATCACAAAACAGTATGATAAATGTTCCATGAGTGTTGCAATGTTGACCTTTTATTGGTTGGAGTGGAGAAAGGTACCAGCCAAGTATCCAAGACGTTTTCATTTACCCCCGTCTTGCACCAATCGTTTTCAACAGTGCTTGTTGAATGACACGAGGAGACAGTCACCATGCTATTAAGGTTTGTCCATTCTCAGCCTATATCTATAAGTGTCACAGTGGATTCCCATCAGACACTTGTCATGCCATATCAACTCTGCGTTCAGTCAGCCCAGGTAATACAGCAGTCATGTTTACCTGTAATACCAGTAACATACAGCCAGATCAGCTCTCAGTGGCTAATAATATAGAGGTAGAATCAATGGACATGGCAGTACTTATCTTTAATTCTCCCAGGCGCTGGCTTTTGTTGAACTTTTCTGGAATTGTGTCTCTTGTGGATGTTTGTTAGTGAGAACTGTGGCCTTAACTGTGCTTTGTGTTCACTCCGTGGCTCACTATGGAAATGGAAACACTGTCACCAGAGTTGGAAAGGTTAATCTTCACAGACAGAGTGGGCAGAAGATGGACGTTTGGGGTTTACCGGCTGCTATTTGTCACACTAAGCCTTGCTTTAGACAAGGCAACTGGACGCGTTGATCCAGTTAAATTAACTGTCAACATAAATGTAGCAGTGGGGGAAAAATAAATAAAAGCATCCCCAAAAAGGGTTCCTATTGGAGGGGGAAGGTCAAAACTGTAGCACAGGAGGGAGGAGAGACAGCTCGCAACGATGAGCTGTGTGAAACAACCCCTCAAGGGATAAAACCCTGAAGAACTTGACCTCATGTCCCCAGGGATTTACTTAGGTCTTGTTTTCCAAGCCGCCATATACAGTAAGGAGCGTATTTGGAGCAGCAACCATTCCAGTCAGCACACCGACCGGGACGTGTGGTTAATTTCACAGAAACAATATGTCAGACTGAATGCTTACAAACATTTCAAACAGATGGTCGGGCTGGCAGGCCATATTTTCATATAGAAAAAAAAGTTGGCCGAATAATATCTTAGCACATTTCCACTGCGGCAGGAGCGGCTCTCATTCATCACATTATGAAGGGAGTAAACAGAAAAATGTTTCCTCGGGATATAAAAACAGACAGGAAAGCAATCCTCATGCCTGTAAATGAGCTGTAATGCAGTGTAAGAAACAGGTGCGTCACCATCTAAATCAACTGTAATTGGATGTGCAGTGGTCTAGAGGGCTTAGACATTTTCCTTTTTTTATTTGAGTTTTGTTCGACTTAAGTATAAGGTATAAGGGATATTTTAGGGGATAATATCCCTGGTCTAACTTTTGAGGTGAGCAGGGGGTGAAGGACATAAACTCTGCTGAAAATAATTACACATTTTCAATCCATCCAGAACATTTTAGCTCATAGGATTATATTAGTTAAAACATTTTACAATGATCGATCATACTTGGAATGACCATAATTCATACACATGTGGTGGTAATGCATTTATTTGTAAAACATATTTGAGCAATTGACATTAGAGAGTTTAGTAGTCACATGTACAGGGTTGCAGAGGTACTTACAGGGTACAGTGGAACTCCAACAATGCAGGAGAAAGTGATAATAAACCATACAAATATAATACAAATAGGTAGTAATAGAAATATAAATAATAATATATACATATTAACAACTCATGCAATGATGTCCATTGGGGTGGGGGAAAGCTAAATGTCTGCTGAGGAGGGGAAATGTCCATAGGGGGAGCAGAAGGGGCAGGGATGGTAGGAAGACCAGGGGAGCAGAGGGGAGGACATAGGCTGAGCGCACCACCCTCTGTATAGCGCTTTGAGGCCCACAGTGGTGGAGCTGCCGTACCAGGCTGTAATGCAGCCCGACAGGATAGCCTTGATGGTGCTCCTGCAGAACACTATGAGGTCCCTCGAGGACAGGCCACATTTATTCAACATCCCGAAGTTGAAGAGTCGCTGCCGTGCCTCCTTCACCACGGTGTCCGTGTGGTTTGACCACTTCGGCTCTTCTGAGATGTGTATGCCGAGGAACTTGATGCTTTTGACCATCTCCACGGCAGTCAGGAAGTCCAGGACACAGTTGCAGAGGGAGGACTTCAGTTCCAGGACTGTGAGCTTTGGGATATTTATCCATGGAACCTTGTCTATGGAACATTTCTTGGTAGCATCCACTCTGAGTACAAATAAAGAGGGAAATATATGTTTTTTTAGACACAACCATTTTCACATCAATGAACGTTTTCACAAATTGAAAATGTCTCTGACAACGCCTCCCCATGTTGTGAACATTAATCCTCAGAGGCAGTGTTATTGTTTTTACATCTAACAGTATAATACCAAACCACATTTTATTTTCTACTATTATAACTGGTCAGAGAGCATGTTTTGGAGGTGGAGCCATTAGACGTGGATGACAGCAAAGTAATCTTGGGGGAACACATGGCTTTAATCTCTTTGAAACAGTACGCTCAGAGAAGACAAGTACAGTTAATTAAAGACATATACAGTACACAGTTTAGCAGGTGAAAGACTAAGCTACCTTTATTGGGGATATGCATGATAGTTTTTCTTCTTGCACTGTTTCAACACAGTAAATGTTGTGAAATCATAAGTCAATGACTGGTCTATCTAGTGTCTGGAAGACTTTGTAGCCTAGATTCCATGTGTGGTCTTTTGGATTTGAGTTCCGTCTCTCCTTTAGCCTCCTGCACCCCTGTTCCACGAGGAGTGTTGGGATCCAGCAGCTTCACCTCTCCATCTGTCCAGCTCGCATGGACCGCACCAATGCCTCCCTGATTAAAAAAGAAGGTTGCCATTATATTGTAGGCCTGAGCCTTTTGTGCTGAGCCTTTTGTGGGCAGAAACTCATGGATATGCGTATGCTGGACATACACTGAGTGTACAAAACATTAACAACACCTGCTCTTTCCATGACATAGACTGACCAGGTGAATCCAGGTGAAAGCTATGATTGCTTGTTGATGTCACCTGCTAAATCCAGTTCAATCCGGGTAGAAGAAGGGGAGGAGACAGGTTAAAGAATGATTTTATAGCCTTGAGACAACTGAGCCATGGATTCAGAGGGTGAATGGGCAAGACAAAAGATTTAAGTGGCTTGAACAGGGTACATGCCAGGCACACTGGTTTGAGTCTGTCAAGAACTGCAACGCTGCTGGATTTTTCACGTTCAACAGTTTCCCATGTGTATCAAGAATAGTGGGAAGCATTGGAGTCAACATGGGCCAGCATCCCTGTGGAAAGCTTTCGACACATTGTAGAGTTCATGCCCCAACGAATTTAGGCTGTTCTGAGGGCAAAAGGGGGTGCAACGCAAAAATAGGAAGGTGTTCATGTCAAAGCACATGTTGCGGCACCATCACCATCCCAATATCACATATTCGGAAGCTTTGTTTTCCTCCCACCATCCTAAATCAGCTGATTTACAAGCAGCTGTCCAATTGGCACTCTTACTGTGAAATTATTGACAGGTAACAATTTACTTTGATTGCAGGAACAGTCCCTATGGTGATTACACTCGTTGAAATGCTCTTTAAAGTATTATATCTTACGCAATGGCTCTTTTAATTTCGACTGACCGTTATACAATGAACAAAATTGCCTGTGGTAATGGTGTATAGTAGATAAAAGCTGAAGGCAGCATCTGAGAATCCCCATTACAGCGTGGTTGGTTTGTGTTCTCTACTTGTGATCATTTATTTAGCATCACTGAGAGAGCATGAGACACGGAGAGGAAAGGAAAAAAAAACACACAGATCAGAGACCTCGGTTGTCAAATTCATGTCAGATGCAAAGAAAAGCGGGAAACAAAGACAGAAAAGGTTTTCCAAACTAGCCTCAGCCTGCCCAGAAATCTACTCTGTTCTCCTCTTCTGGAGCGACTTTGAACGACTGCAAAGTTACTTTTTCCCTCAGAGGGAAAAACAAATGTGTAAACATTCCGGCAGAATGCAATTTTTGCTTTTGCAGCTTGACAGTAATGTATTAGTGTTGATAAAAACCTATAGGGTAACGTTGATGGTTGTCTGAGTACAAGTAATTTCCGAGAGAGCGTACCCACAGATAGATTTTCATTTGGCTAGGGTAAGCAGTAAAACAGAGCAGGGGTTGACTAGGTCTCAAATTGTATGCAGCAGTCTCATAAACGAAGGGAAATGGTGTTATTTTCTCAGCTGATATGCAGAATTGAGGTGAAGGGCACGGACTGAGCAGCCGAATCCTCATCCCCGTCTTTACCGCTGGAATGGATTGGTGTTTTTATCCCATCATGATCTATGAGCCCAGTGGGCTATGTTATGCAAAAACAAAGCTGGTGTGATTGGAAGGGGAAAGCACACGATTTACGGGCAATGTTTATGCGAACACACAAGGAACTTGGAAATGGCCCCTACGGACATTAAGGATATAGTTGTTTGTGCAATGCAAATGTAACTGATGCTATCGTGGTGCAGGTTTGTGTTAAGACCAGGTACAGGACTTTAAGTCTGACATTCGACCTCTACAATCGCACCTTTGCCTGTGTGGGTAATAAGACCGTAATACACAGAATATATCCAGTGTTTTCTGAACAGTGGCTTAAATTCATACATAAACCTGCAAAGCCAAAGTGTAGAATACGGAACATAATTGTTAACCTGCGGCCTGCTCACAATTATGCAAAGAGTCAACCCTTGTGATTATGGAGGAGGATCAGTATAGTGCAGTACCAAGAGAAGTGTGGAGGAAGAAATGGAAGGGAGTTTTTTCTCATTACTGTACTACTACTCAGGCACCATACAGTACGTGTCTAGGTACTCTTGAAGTGAGCACACTCTCCCAGCACCAAGCCAATCTGTATGGGGATACCCGCTGTTCTGAGAACAGGTGCTCCACTGTTCTCAGCCTTGCCTTCACACACATAACTGGCTGCCCATAGGGATTTTCAAAGACCTCATTCAAAGAGAAGCAAGCTGAGACTGTATGCAGCCCTACTACAGATCCAATCTCACCCATCCCGCATGGTCAAACAGAGGCTGTGAAACTTCAGTCGAGATACTGTAGATACAGTAGGTCACCCTGTACAAAATAAATGCAATAACTAATTTAAAAAGAAAGACATGAGGAGAACGTTCAATCATGAACTCACATCTAGTAACTAAAACTGTATTTTCTAATTGTTACTGCTTGCTACTTGTCTTGCTTATTAGTTGTTGGTAGTTTCTGAAATGGATGTGTGTCAGAACAAACCTCTTTTCTAGAGCTCTAAATGAGATATCAACATGTGCTGCTCGACTTATGTTTACTTCTCTGAAATGAGTCTAAATCGAGGCTTGAGAAAGCACTCAATTAGGATTTGTCGCAATCTTGGAAATTGCACTTTAAATGTCACTACAACAGATAATCCCGAGAGATTCAAGATAATCATAATAATTGATGCGAAGGAACCATCAAAGGGCTCCAAACGTACTCGTTCTGCCTCAGTGCTATTATGACACTTTTTCAAAGGCATTAGTGAATTAGATTAGATGCGACAGGGGAATAGAATACGGAAACTGATGAAAAGTCAGTTGTGCCAGAGCAGAGAAGACAACGGCCATATTGGTTTGTTCTATAAATTATGTTTATTGTGAGGGTTTACGGTACAATGTTCTTATTTGGGTAGGAAGATATCTTAAAGGCAATGGGCCGATAAACAAAATGGAAATCCATTAAGGCCCAATGTAGTTGAGCAATATGGAGATCGGGTTCAGTGGTTTATACCTCAGTGACACACTTCGACCATAAAGTGGAACACTGGAGGTGACCCACAGCTAATGCAATAGATGGTAACTCCTACCTCTCATCACACTTTGACGTGTGTACAAGTTGAGTGTAGATCAGTGGACTGAAATACAGTAACCTAGAGGACAGTGAAGGAGTAGCTCTCAACTGTTGCAGTTAAATTAGACTCCATTACTTCTGTATAGCAGGGTTGGGGGAATCTCAGTGGCTAATTTGATCGGTGAGATTACAAGGTCCTGTGTACTACATTTTAAAGCTAATTTCTGTGACACTGCAAGGGCCTGCAATGACTACGCTACATTATATTGCCCTCTGCGCGTCTATCAATTCTTCCTGTTCCAAGTCCCAGAGATTAGATGAGCGAAGCCCCCATTGAACGCGGGTCCGGACTGTCTGGACAAGAAAATGGCAAGACGTAGGCTGCGTTTAAATTACTCTATGAATGGTTGGGGATTGATCATGCCGGGGTGGTGGTGGTGAGCGAGGTGGCCTCGGTGGACACTAGCACTAATGATGAATGGGACTATGAGTGTCTCAAAGTCCTCTGAGTTTACTGGCTAGGTCGGGCTCCGCCTCAGGCTCAGAAGGAAGGACACACTGCTTATGTAATTGGACAGCTGAGAAAACACTGACAATGAATGTGTGATGTTATGAAACTGCAAGCTTTTGAGAGATAATTATACTCCTACCCTTTGTAAACTTTGATAGTGAATCTATTGCACCGAATCTTTGTGGATTAATTGAGGCACCAAGAATCAAATATGGTTTACGGGCTGTGTTTATGCCGTTGGGCTGTAGATTTGGTTTCATTAGATTAAATCAGTGAGTTACATATTGAAAGGTTCCTGCAGAGCGAGGACATTTGAAAAACAAAATAATTTGTTTGTATGGCATATTTGTTTGCATTGTATCATAAGCCAACTGTCATGTTGGCATGAATGATCAGGAGACAGGCACAGGAATGCGTAATATGTGTTTTTATTTTACCCAAATTACAGTGTGCCGTGTAAAGGCACGGGGACAAAGACCAAACAAACACGTACACAAAACACAGGGTTGACCCAAACAAAAGAGCGAGGAGTACCTCAAATAAATACACACACAAGGATTAACACACAGGACTAATCATCTGCGCAATCCACAAGGGCACTAAAGCCCAAAACACACAGCACAGGTACACACAACCAAAGGACATAGTAACAATAATCGACCACACCATGGTGAACAAAGGGCACATATTTACAAATACAGTCAGTGGGAATAGGGGCCAGGTGTGTGCAATGAAAGTTCCAGAGGGATCCGTGACAGTACCCCCGATCACAGGAATGTAGTGCGGACCCAATGCAGCTGCCAAAGTTGTGTCGTTGGACAGGCCAGTTGCCACTGCCGATGTTGCAGCGGCATCGGACAGACTAGTAGCGTCGGTTGTGGCGTCGAACGGGCCAGTTGTGGCTGCTGAAGTTTGGGCGTAGGGCAGACCCGTTGTGGCGACGTCGGACGACCCAGTTGCAGCTGCCGAAGTTGTGGTGGTGCCGGACAGACCAGTCGCAGCGTCATCGGACTGGCCATTCCCGCTGTCTCCCTCAATGGTCGATTATTCTGTCATGTTGGTATGAAGAGATTCGGGAGAAAGATGCAGGAATGCGTAATAGTTTTTTATTAAGCCCCAAATTACGGTGTGCCGTGTATAGGCACGGGGACGAAGACCAAACAAACAAGTAACAAAAACACAGGGTTGAAACCCAAACAAAAGAGCGAGCAGTACCTCGAATAAATAATACCTGCACACAATGATTAACACACGAGCCCTGTACGCACCAATGGCCATTGTAACATTAAATGACCGGACAATGGTGAGCGAAGGGCACATTTATAAAATTACTAATCAATGGGAATAGGGGCCAGGTGTGCGTAATGAAAGTTCTGGAGGGATCTGTGACACCAACCATAAAAGCTAACCAATTGAAGTGTTTTTAGCAAACGTATCATACAAAACCATGAATTGAAATATATATTCCTGGACTAGCAAAACATGTATTCCATTTATTTCACTAATTACAATGTAGCCTTTACAAAACCAAAATAACCTCTTTATGAACATGTCTGGTTTGATTAATTTCCTGCCATTAGACACCACAAATTAATTCACAAAAGTGTTCATGCTACAAAACACCCAGGCAGCTGAATGGGGATTTATAAATATGCCTCAATTACTAATTGATTTGTTCAGATCTAGGATCAGATTAGTTACCACTTCAGCAGCTCCTCTTTCTGTGGGCACCTGTGCTAATATCATTTTACCCTGTCAGTCGCCAGCGAGAATGCCAATAACAACTTCTGACTTATTTTGTCTATTGTCGAATTGCCTCAGAGGGCATACTAATCTTGACATTATCTTTGTGCCATCTTGTTGTTGGGGATTTTTCACACCATTGAGCTTGAGATGTTTTACAGTGCCTTGCGAAAGTATTCGGCCCCCTTGAACTTTGCGACCTTTTGCCACATTTCAGGCTTCAAACATAAAGATATAAAACTGTATTTTTTTGTGAAGAATTAACAACAAGTGGGACACAATCATGAAGTGGAACGACATTTATTGGATATTTCAAACTTTTTTAACAAATCAAAAACTGAAAAATTGGGAGTGCAAAATTATTCAGCCCCTTTACTTTCAGTGCAGCAAACTCTCTCCAGAAGTTCAGTGAGGATCTCTGAATGATCCAATGTTGACCTAAATGACTAATGATGATAAATGCAATCCACCTGTGTGTAATCAAGTCTCCGTATAAATGCACCTGCACTGTGATAGTCTCAGAGGTCCGTTAAAAGCGCAGAGAGCATCATGAAGAACAAGGAACACACCAGGCAGGTCCGAGATACTGTTGTGAAGAAGTTTAAAGCCGGATTTGGATACAAAAAGATTTCCCAAGTTTTAAACATCCCAAGGAGCACTGTGCAAGCGATAATATTGAAATGGAAGGAGTATCAGACCACTGCAAATCTACCAAGACCTGGCCGTCCCTCTAAACTTTCAGCTCATACAAGGAGAAGACTGATCAGAGATGCAGCCAAGAGGCCCATGATCACTCTGGATGAACTGCAGAGATCTACAGCTGAGGTGGGAGACTCTGTCCATAGGACAACAATCAGTCGTATATTGCACAAATCTGGCCTTTATGGAAGAGTGGCAAGAAGAAAGCCATTTCTTAAAGATATCCATAAAAAGTTTAGTTTAAAGTTTGCCACAAGCCACCTGGGAGACACACCAAACATGTGGAAGAAGGTGCTCTGGTCAGATTAAATCAAAATTGAACTTTTTGGCTACAATGCAAAACGTTATGTTTGGCGTAAAAGCAACACAGCTGAACACACCCATCCCCACTGTCAAACATGGTGGTGGCAGCCTCATGGTTTGGGCCTGCTTTTCTTCAGCAGGGACAGGGAAGATGGTTAAAATTGATGGGAAGATGGATGGAGCCAAATACAGGACCATTCCGGAAGAAAACCTGATGGAGTCTGCAAAAGACCTGAGACTGGGACGGAAATTTGTCTTCCAACAAGACAATGATCCAAAATATAAAGCAAAATCTACAATGGAATGGTTCAAAAATAAACATATCCAGGTGTTAGAATGGCCAAGTCAAAGTCCAGACCTGAATCCAATCGAGAATCTGTGGAAAGAACTGAAAACTGCTGTTCACAAATGCTCTCCATCCAACCTCACTGAGCTCGAGCTGTTTTGCAAGGAGGAATGGGAAAAAATGTCAGTCTCTCGATGTGCAAAACTGATAGAGACATACCCCAAGCGACTTACAGCTGTAATCGCAGCAAAAGGTGGCGCTACAAAGTATTAACTTAAGGGGGCTGAATAATTTTGCACGCCCAATTTTTCAGTTTTTGATTTGTTAAAAAAGTTTGAAATATCCAATAAATGTCGTTCCACTTCATGATTGTGTCTCACTTGTTGTTGATTCTTCACAAAAAAATACAGTTTTATATCTTTATGTTTGAAGCCTGAAATGTGGCAAAAGGTCGCAAAGTTCAAGGGGGCCGAATACTTTCGCAAGGCACTGTACATACCTCACTTATCTTAGAGACTTGTCACGATTTTACTGAGTTGAAGTTCATGTAAGGAAATCAGTCAATTGAAATCAATTAATAAATTCCTAATCTATGGATTTCATATGACTGGGCAGGGGCACCTGTGTAATGATCGTTCTGTTTAATCAGCTTCTTAATATGCTACATCTGTGAAAAGGGATGTAAACAAATCAGTGCACAGAATTTGAGAGAAATAAGTTTTTTCTGCATATAGACCATTTCTTTCATTTCAGCTCATGAAAAATGGAACCAACACTTTGCATGTTGCGATTATAATTTGTGTTCAGTATAGTTCCCTCATTCTTGATCAGACTTACTCATTGATCTGGCTCTTTACCACCACAGCACGGTTGGATTCTAATAATCAGTAGACTATCGTACACTATAGTACATCTACACGTTACCCAAGCCCCATTTTGTCAGTCTTTCGTTGAACAATATTTTCTTTGTAGCTGTTTTTCTTAATACCATCATTAAACTCTTGGGTCCTGTGGCCAAATGATAATGTGAACTCTGACAACATCCATTTCGTCTACCCTCCAAGCTGATGAATAGCTTAAGGTCAAACCATCAAATTAGTGGCTTCCATTACTCCCAAGACACTAATGGTGTCTTTATGAAAGAAGCGATATGTAATCTTTCAAAAAGCTTTCTAGGATTAAACAATGAAACATTTCCCCCTGTAGATGAAATATGAGGGCTCGCCGAATTGAAAATGAATTTAGAGGCAGCTATCTGAATCAAGAAAGAACGCTCCTCCTTTCAAAGATTGAGTGTGTGTGTGCCTAAATGCCTGGATTCATTTGAGGTTTTTGTGTTTGGCTAAAACACATTAAAGAGAGAGCCACAGATTCTGAGAGTGACCGTTTAATTAAACGTTGATTGGAACCAGACACCAAGACCAAAGTTGTGTATTTTTCCAGCAAATAATTAGGGAAGGGGAAAGGGGATACCTAGTCAGTTGCACAACTGTATGCATTCAACCAAAATGTATCTCCTGCATTTAACCCAACCCCTCTGAATCAGATTTGCGACATTAATGGCGTTTGAGTATCGGAGGCCCGGGAGGCGTTTTCTGGTCTGGAGTTGAGCCAAGACTATGGGACATCAAACGGCTTGTCGTCACGGTAAAACCACCCGGACAGCCTTGGTTGTCCCATCACGAGGACGCCACACGAATCCATCTCTGTCACTCTGACGTCTGAGGGAGGGAGGTGATGGGCTGGGCCCTGCAGTTTTAAAAGTGTTTTGTTGAGCCCAACAGTCAGTTGACCTCCTAACTCAGGTGACTGAGATGTCCGTCACATGATTCCCTCCTGTGCAATCCAAAGTGACTGACTCAGAACTATGCACTATTGTCCTCCATCAGATTAACATTAGCTTTGACCTTGACATAAATACTTATCCACAGCAAGAATAGATTAATACTGCAAAGACTTAAATGTATGAGAAGGAAATCTGAACTAGAGCCTGAAAGAGCTACAGTACTTTACAAGTCATACTCAATTATAGTATTCCCCAACGCATTACACAAAGGGAAACATTTTGTATATATCAACACATGGAAACAGAATTATGTTTTTACAAATGTTTTATTTATGTCTTTATAGTAAAAGGCCATTTACAGATAATTGTATTTTTTTTCTGAATTCCATCGCGCTAAGTTTAAGCAACAGCTGGGACCCAATTTTCACAATGGACTTTTCAATGGGGACATGACCTATTCTGAACGTGTGAAAGTCATAAAGTTAACTTTGTGTTTACTAAATAAATGTGGCATGAGCAGTTGCTTAGAAACATGTTAAAGCTGACAGGTTAAGTTCCAATGTCTATACTAGCGTACCATTTATAATGTATGGTCGATATTGCTTCAATGTAATTGCTATTTGTGGATATTTAAACCGAGGCACAGATCCTTTTTCAGTAAGGTGTGCAGCACATGCTTTAGATTTACAGCAGACTACCAATCAATGTGATAACAATATGTCCTCTCTCACTCTACTGGAAGAGAGAGAACGGATAAAATACATCTCAAACTCTCCTCGAGTTTCTCCGGTGCCCAAAGACTGCATGTCTTTCTTCTCAATTTAGTATCAGAAGAGTGGGAAATCATTTTTTTTAATGGGGGACATGAAAGGGGGCTTGTGCTCTCCATAGATGTCCATCTATCCATTCACCAATGAATAAAGCGTCAAGGCCAGGGTTTTAAAGCCTTTTGAATTTTCCAATTTTCTTCCATATATCTAGTTCATGTGTCTTCCTAGCCAAGGGTCATAGTGCCCAGCCAAGACTGTATTTTGCAAACACTCCACTGAGCATTTAACATCCACCTTGTGGCTCTTTCATGCAAAAGGCACATTTGATGGCTTTTTGATGGAAAGGTTTTGTGTTTGATCCATAGACACTCATTCACAGTTAAGGTAGAGAGAGAGAGAGAGAGAGAGAGAGAGAGAGAGAGAGAGATGTGTGGGAGGGAGGGAGGCAGGGAGGGAATGTTTGGCACCTTTTCACACAATCCAAGATGATTGTGTTATTGTCAAACCGTAATAAGTGCTGAGAGTGGGAACTGCTGTAAAGTGCTGTGAATAATTGCATCACCGCATTGAATCAGGGGACCTGAATGCACGTGGTTTGTCTGATACCTCCCAAGGTCCGCCTTATTGCATTTCCAGCGAACACTGTGCTTGGAACAGTGTTTAACAATGACGAGGCATCATTCATCCTCAGTGATTCAATATACCGGAATATTCTCTGAATCCTAATGTACAATCCTAACGTATTCAAATGACCCTGTTTGCATGGGATGACCACGTCCAATCCACGTGGATCCTTGGATGAGAAGATACAGCAATTGGGTCAGGTTCCCTCTTCCTAGGTCAGGTTCCCTCTTTGGATTACTCGCTGCTGTGTAGAGAGTATAATCTAACACTACATTCCAAATGGCACGCTATTCTCCATTTAGTGCACTTCTTCTGACAAAAGCCCAGAGCAAAAGTAGTGCTCTACAGAGGAAATAGGTTGCCATTTGGGACGCGTTTCATGTATGAGGTATCCAATTAGAGTCTCAGGGAGAGCCTTCTTATCCATTGAAAAGGTCTGCCTCTCTAAGCCCTCGAAGTGAGCATCATGAACAGCACGCAAATACTTTGTATCGCTGCCATGGAGGTAGCTGACCCTGACCAATATCTTTTAGTAAAGACAGGATTTGTGAACTATGATATTGGCAAACTAATGACAGATATCATTCACTTTGACACTGTAAACATGCCAGTGCCTCATCCACTGACAACTGTAATGACTCTACCAGCTGGCATCAGTTGAGCTCACTCGGTTAAATACATCTGTGATGTGTGATGAGTGTGAGGTACATGATGGAGACATCTATCAAGGAAGTGTGTGTTCAAGGGAAAGGTGTCAGACTAGGTTGGTAATCCTGGAGAAAAAAAACATGCATCTCAGCAATAAAAAAATAAAAAAATAATGGAAGTTCACAAGGTATTTTAAGTGACTAACCTTAGTCCTAGAGTTATGAATATCAACAAAAAGTGATACAAGGCTTTTCCAGGACACCGACGAAATGCGTTGAACCAGGAATGCATCTAGTGTTCTCAGCACTCCAGTGGGATCTGAAGACCTTTGAGGACATTAATGTGACTTGGACATGATTATTGTGACTAGGACATGATCTTGCACCGTACTGTCACATGCAGTGGAACTTGGAAGTTAGAGTATATACAGGAGACATAGTGATTAAAATGGAGGGGGTTATAACTTGCAGTACATCAGTGAATTAATCCGAGTTGAAAAGACACTCGGCTACATCTTTTTGGAATTCTATTCCGGTCCCTTTTCCCTCTTAAGTTTTAATCAAGCTTTCAAGTTTGAGCTCCTGGGTCACTTTACTTCTGAATTAATACTGCGCTGAGGCATCTTGTCTTTTATTAGACATCAATATCTAATGTTAACCAGATGGAACTTATTTTATCATCAGGCAGATTCAGGCTTCATCTCCCTAAATGTATTCAGATCATTAGGCACTGGGGACACAATTATGCAGACAGGTATGTGTGCGTAAGAGTTAATTGACTGGTTTAAAAGGGGTAAGTGTGCAGAATAATGCTATCTGCTTGGCTACTCATAATCAGTCAATTGTCCACATGGGGATGTCTACATACTCGGTAAATAATGTCAATTCACTGGACGTAGCATTTATCTTTATTCATTCTGGTATGCTCTATTCACGAATGAGAAAGAAAATTCTGAAAGTGATCTTCTTTATTACTGACAGATTTTGCGGAAGTCTCACACACACCACGCTACCAAATTGAAACGCCCTCAGCAACGTTCATTGAGATAGTGATATAGCATACTTTACTGTACCACCATTGCTGCTGCCTCCCGTCTGTTTATTACTGTGGGATTCACTATACTGTTGCATGAACATGCACAGTCATAGGTTGCTAAGGACGACAGACAGGGAGAGAGTGAGAGAGGGCTAACAGGGAGAGAGCTAGAGAGAAATAGAGAGACAGGGAGAGAACAAAGGATGAGACCGAGGAAAAGGGAGCGAGAGGGCAAGAAAGGGAGAGAGCAAAAGAGGAGGAAGAGACAGAGAAGGGAAGAGATTAGAGAGCATTACACAGGTCTGGATAAAGCCTTGGGGTGACCTACCTCTACCTCTGTCACGACGGCGGTGTGAAGGTGCAGAGGCTTGCAGCAGTGATATGACACCTATTCCATAATACGACTGGACAGACAGGAAATACTGTACCATGCTATACAAAGCTGAGGGGTGAGCTTAGTCTGCTCTATCGGCTGCTCCATATGCTTCCCAACTGTATGCTTTGGTGTATTGACAGAGATGTTGAATGTTGTTTATATCGCCAACAGAAAATGTATGAAGTAGTGTCTCTAATTGTCACAGGCTTGGGGGGTAGTTGGTTGCTTTGTAATATCTTAGGGTGCTTTGTATTCTTTCCCAACAAGGAATGTTATGTTTATTGATGTAGCCGCTGGGTGAATCCACCTGTGAATCCATCACTTTTTGACTGCATCCTTTTGATTGAAACAAAAACTTTCCATACATGTTTGCCCATGGAATAAGTGATCAAGAAGTGATTTACCTGCATGCCAAAACATTTAGGAGATAAAGGTGCTCAAAGGTGAACCATTTTGCATACCCCACCATGCCATGAGACATCCATGTGCTTATCACTGGAAAAGATCAACAGTTGAGATTTATGTCATTTAAATATGGAAGAGTATTAGGGTCAAGTGAAGATAATTTTTTTGGAAACGGAGATCGGTGGTGTTACTTGGAACATAGTACTTTAAAAAAGTTGCAATATTTCGAGAATAATGTGGCAATATGTCGCGAATAAACTAAACATTTAATTCAGAGAATAAAGTTAACAATGTCTGTTATTTTTCAAGATTAAAGTATGGGATTTCGTTATTAATTGCATGTCTCCCTTGGTCCCTGTTGCTGTGTGCGCCACCCTTGAAATGCCTGAGTTAGATGACTGGTGAAACTATACTTTAGAATTGACTTTAGTAACAAGGAAATCCTTGCTCTTTTGGCAAATAATAACCATAATATTGTAGGTATTAGGACCTGGAAGAGGTTGTGCCATAGATTGGGTCTTTTTAGAAGGAGGAACCACACAGGTGGATGTCCGTAAGGCTCCATACATAGGTAGAAACACCTGGGTTGTGTGTGTGTGTGTGTGTGTGGAGGACGACGTCTAATACACCTGTTTAAACAGGCGCCGCTGCGCACTCATGCACACACACGGTATCCCCAAAGCAATACCATTCTAACGTCCATGGTGCGTTTTCAGACTGCGAAGAGACATGAGTAGCATGCATCAGTCCCTGTCATGGTGCCCTTCGAACTCGCTACAATGTTATCCTCAATCCCCTGTGTATGCCAACACCTTGTATAGTACCCTATAAAGTAACAGTTAAGCAAGCAGCCTATATGTCGAAACTAAAGGTTAAATTACAGCCTAATGGCATGTTTTCTGAACACTTCCAAAGAATTAGCCTCATTAATATTTAATATTTAGATTTAGATTTATTTTATTTTAATATGGCTCCCCATTAACTGACAACAATGGTGACAGCTAATCTTACTGGGGTCCGACAAAAAAGACATTTCAGATAAAATACTTTACAATTTACAAACAACACCGTTCAAAAGTTTTGGGTCACTTAGAATTGTTCACAACTGAGCAAGAGGACACGTATATTAGAGTGTCTAGTTTGAGAAACAGACGCCTCGAAGGCCAGCATCCCTAGATGGCCAGCAACCCGGAGTCGCCTCTTCACTGTTGACATTGAGACTGGTGTTTTATGGGTACTATTTAATGAAGCTGCCAGTTGAAGACTTGTTTGTTTTTCAAACTAGACACTCTAATGTACTTGTCCTCTTGCTCAGTTGTGCCCCGGGCCTCCCACTTCTCTTTCTATTCTGGTTAGAGCCAGTTCGCACTGTTCTGTGAAGGGAGTAGTACACAGTGTTGTACCAGATCTTCAGTTTCTTGGCAATTTCTCGCATGGAAAATCCTTCATTTCTGAGACAAGAATAGACAGACGAGTTTCAGAAGAAAGTTCCCTGTTTCTGGCAATTTTAAGCCTGTAATCGAACCGACAAATGCTGATGCTCCAGATACTCAACTAGTCTAAAGAATGCCTGTTATTTTGCTTCTTTAATCAGAACAACAGTTTTCAGCTGGGCTAACTTTAAAAAAGGGTTTTCTAATGGTCAATTAGCGTACTAAAATCATAAACTTGGACTAACTAACACAATGTGCCATTGGAACACAGGAGTGAGTGATGATTCTGATAATGGGCCTCTGTACGCCTATGTAGATATTCCATTACAAATCTGCCGCTTCCAGCTACAAGTCATTTACAACATTAACAATTGTATTTCTGATCAATTTAATGTTATCGTAATGGACAAAAAATGTGCTTTTCTTTCAAAAACAAGGACATTTCTAAGTGACCTTAAAATTTGTAACGGTACTGTACATTTAAAACATTAACATGTAGTGTGTGTGTGAAAGGGAGAATTTACACATACAGTGCCTTGCGAAAGTATTCGGCCCCCTTGAACTTTGCGACCTTTTGCCACATTTCAGGCTTCAAACATAAAGATATAAAACTGTATTTTTTTGTGAAGAATCAACAACAAGTGGGACACAATCATGAAGTGGAACGACATTTATTGGATATTTCAAACTTTTTTAACAAATCAAAAACTGAAAAATTGGGAGTGCAAAATTATTCAGCCCCTTTACTTTCAGTGCAGCAAACTCTCTCGAGAAGTTCAGTGAGGATCTCTGAATGATCCAATGTTGACCTAAATTACTAATGATGATAAATACAATCCACCTGTGTGTAATCAAGTCTCCGTATAAATGCACCTGCACTGTGATAGTCTCAGAGGTCCGTTAAAAGCTCAGAGAGCATCATGAAGAACAAAGAACACACCAGGCTGTTACTGTTGTGAAGAAGTTTGAAGCCAGATTTGGATACAAAAAGATTTCCCAAGCTTTAAACATCCCAAGGAGCACTGTGCAAGGGATAATATTGAAATGGAAGGAGTATCAGACCACTGCAAATCTACCAAGACCTGGCCGTCCCTCTAAACTTTCAGCTCATACAAGGAGAAGACTGATCAGAGATGCAGCCAAGAGGCCCACGATCACTCTGGATGAACTGCAGAGATCTACAGCTGAGGTGGGAGACTGTGTCCATAGGACAACAATCAGTCGTATATTGCACAAATCTGGCCTTTATGGAAGAGTGGCAAGAAGAAAGCCATTCTTAAAGATATCCATAAAAAGTGTTGTTTAAAGTTTGCCACAAGCCACCTGGGAGACACACCAAACATGTGGAAGAAGAAAGTTTGCAAAAGACCTGAGACTGGGACGGAGATTTGTCTTCCAACAAGACAATGATCCAAAACATAAAGCAAAATCTACAATGGAATGGTTCAAAAATAAACATATCCAGGTGTTAGAATGGCCAAGTCAAAGTCCAGACCTGAATCCAATCGAGAATCTGTGGAAAGAACTGAAAACTGCTGTTCACAAATGCTCTCCATCCAACCTCACTGAGCTCGAGCTGTTTTGCAAGGAGGAATGGGAAAAAATGTCAGTCTCTCAATGTGCAAAACTGATAGAGACATACCCCAAGCCACTTACAGCTGTAATCGCAGCAAAAGGTGGCGCTACAAAGTATTAACTTAAGGGGGCTGAATAATTTTGCACGCCCAATTTTTCATTTTTTTATTTGTTAAAAAAGTTTGAAATATCCAATAAATGTTGTTCCACTTCATGATTGTGTCCCACTTGTTGTTGATTCTTCACAAAAAAATACAGTTTTATATCTTTATGTTTGAAGCCTGAAATGTGGCAAAAGGTCGCAAAGTTCAAGGGGGCCGAATACTTTCGCAAGGTACTGTACATATGTTCAAACAGCGATGGAATTGCTTATCCTCTCACAGACATGTAAAATCACGCTTCATTGTTAATTTCGCCTGCAGCCGTTGGATAGACCTATAATTTACTTTCACTTGCCCACTGTAACTTACGATTAGCCTAGGGTACTCAAACTAGTGGGCTGCTATAGGTTTATAATGGGCTGCAAAATAGCGGTGTTGAAGCAAACATAGAGAGCAGCTTGACATGGGACACAAACACACGCATAGTCTCCAGGATCCCAAGATCAATCAATCAAATGTATTTATAAATCCCTTCTTACATCAGCTGATATCACAAAGTGCTGTACAGAAACCCAGCCTAAAACCCCAAGCAGCAAGCAATGTAGGTGTCGAAGCACGGTGGCTAGGAAAAACTCGCTAGAATTACCAGAACCTAGGAAGGAACCTAGAGAGGAACCAGGCTATAATGTTTAAATGACCAGCAGGGTCAAATAATAATAATCACAGTCGTTGTCGAAGGTGCAACAGGACAGCACCTCAGGAGTAAATGTCAATTGGCTTTTCATAGCCGATCATTCAGCGTATCTCTACCACTCCTGCTGTCTCTAGAGAGTTGAAAACAGCAGGTCTGGGACAGGTAGCACGTCCGGTAAACAGGTCAGTTCCATAGCCGCAGGCAGAACAGATAAAACTGGAGCAGCAGCACGGCCAGGTGGACTGGGGACAGCAAGGAGTTATCAGGCCAGGTAGTCCTGAGGCATGGTCCTAGGGCTCAGGTCCTCCGAGAGAGAAAGAAAGAGAGAAAGAGAGAGAGCATACTTAAATTCACACAGGACACCGGATAAGACAGGAGAAATACTCCAGATATAACAGACTGACCCTAGCCCCCCGACACATAAACTACTGCAGCATAAATACAGGAGGCTGAGACAGGAGGGGTCGGGAGACACTGTTAACCCGTCCGACGATAGCCTGGGACAGGGCCAAACAGGCACGATATAACCCCACCCAGTTTGCCAAAGCACAGCCCCCACACCACTAGAATGATATTTTCAACCACCAACTTACCATCCTGAGATGAGGCAAAGTATAGCCCACAAAGTTCTCTGCCATGGCACAACCCAAGCAGGGGGCGCCAACCTGGACAGGAAGATCAAGTCAGTGACTCAACCTACTGAAGTGATAGACCACTCCTAGGGACGGCATGGAAGAGCACCAGTAAGCCAGTGACTCAGCCCCTGTAATAGGGTTAGAGGCAGAGAATCCTAGTGGAGAGAGGGGAACCGGCCAGGCAGAGACTGCAAAGGCGGTTAGTTGCTCCAGTGCCTTTCCGTTTACCTTCACACTCCTGGGCCAGACTGTACTCAATCATAGGACCTACTGAAGAGATGAGTCCTCAAAAAAGACTTAAAGGTTGATAGTCTGCGTCTCTCACATGGATAGGCAGACCATTCCATAAAAATTGAGCTCTTTAAGAGAAAGCCCTGCCTCCAGCTGTTTGCTTAGAAATTCTAGGGACAGTAAGGAGGCCTGCGTCTTGTGACCATAGCACACGTGTAGGTATGTACGGCAGGACCAAATCGAGAAAGGTAGGTAGGAGCAAGCCCGTGTAATGCTTTGTAGGTTAGCAGTAAAACCTTGAAATCAGCCCTTGCCTTAGCAGGAAGCCAGTGTAGAGAGGCTAGCTCTGGAGTAAAATGATAAAAATGTTGTTTAGTTGTCACACCCTGACCATAGTTTGCTTTGTATGTTTCTATGTTTTGTTTGGTCAGGGTGTGATCTGAGTGGGCATTCTATGTTATATGTCTAGTTTTCTATTTCTATGTTTGGCCTGATATGTTTCTCAATCAGAGGCAGGTGTTAGTCATAGTCTCTGATTGGGAACCATATTTAGGTAGCCTGGTTTGTGTTGGGTTTTGTGGATGGTTGTCTCCTTTGTCAGTGTCTGTACCACACGGGACTGTTTTGGGTTTTCATGTTTCTTGTTTTTGTAGTTTATTCATGTATGGTTTCATTACTAAAGAACCATGAATTATAACCACGCTGCATTTTGGTCCGCCTCTCCTTCACCAGAAGAAAACCGTTACATTAGTCCTAACTGAAGTTTATTTAGTGCTGTATCCGGGTAGCCAGAAAGTAGAGCATTGCAGTAGTTTAACCTAGAAGTGACAAAAGCATTTTTCTGCATAATTTTTGGACAGAAAGTTTCAGATTTTTGCAATTTTACATAGATGGAAAAAAGCTGTCTTTGAAACAGTCTTGATATGTTCATCAAAAGAGAGATCAGGGTCCAGAGTAACGCCGAGGTCCTTCACAGTTTTATTTGAGATGACTGTACAACCATTAAGATGAATTGTCAGATTCAACAGAAGATCTTTGTTTCTTGGGACCTAGAACAAGCATCTCTGTTTTGTCCGAGTTTAAAAGTAGAACATTTGCCACCATCCACTTCCTGATGTTGGAAACACAGGCTTCCAGGGAGGGCAATTTTGGGGCTTCACCATGTTTCATCGAAATGTACAGCTGTGTGTCATCCGCATAGCAGTGAAAGGTAACATGATGTTTCCGAATGACATCACCAAGAGGTAAAATATATAGTGAAAACAATAGTGGTCCTAGTTCTTGAGGATCACCAAAATGTACAGTTGATTTGTCAGAGGACAAACCATCCACAGAGACAAACTGATATCTTTCCGACAGATAAGATCTAAACCAGGCCAGAACTTGTCCATGTAGACCAATTTGGGTTTCCAATCTCTCCAAAAGAATGTGGTGATTAATGGTATCAAAAGCAGCACTAAGGTCTAGGAACACGAGGACAGATGCAGAGCCTCGGTCTGATGCCATTAGAAGGTAATTTACCACCTTCACGAGTGCAGTATTAGTGCTATGATAGTGTCTAAAACCAGACTGAAGCGTTTCGTATACCTTGTCTTCAGGAAGGCAGTGAGTTGCAACATATTTTTCTATCATTTTTGAGAGGAATGGGAGATTCAATGCATTTTAAAAATATTTTCTGGTCAAGGTTTGGATTTTTCAAGACAGGCTTTATTACTGTCACTTTCAGTGAGTTTGGTACACATCCGGAGGATAGAGAGCCGTTTATTATGTTCAACATAAGAGGGCCAAGCACAGGAAGCAGCTCTTTCAGTAGTTTAGTTGGAATAGGGTCCAGTATGCAGCTGGAAGGTTTAGAAGCCATGATTTTTTTCATCAATGTGTCAAGAAATATAGTACTAAAAAACTTGAGTGTCTCCCTTGATCCTAGGTCCTGACAGAGTTGTGCAGACTCAGAACAACTGAGCTTTGGAGGAATATGCAGATTTAAAGAGGAGTACGTAATTTGCTTTCTAATGATCATGATCTTTTCCTCAATGAAGTTCATGAATGTATTACTGCTGAAGTGAAAGCCATCCTCTCTTGAGAATGCTGCGATTTAGCTAACTTTGCGACAGTATCAAAAATACATTTTGGATTGTTCTTATTTTCCACAATTAAGTTGGAAAAATAGGCTGATCGAGCAGCAGTGAGGGCTCTTTGATACTGCACGGTACTGTCTTTCCAAGCTAGTCGGAAGACTTCCAGTTTGTTGTAGCGCCATTTCCATTCGAATTTTCTGGAAGCTTGCTTCAGAGCTCGGGTATTTTCTGTATTCCAGGGAGCTAGTGTCTTATGACAAATGTTTTTTGTTTTTAGAGGTGCGACTGCATCTAGGGTATTGTGCAAGGTTAAATTGAGGTCCTGAGTTAGGTGGTTAACTGATTTTTGTACTCTGATGTCCTTGGGTAGCAGGAGGGAGTCTGGAAGAGCATCTAGGAATCTTTGGGTTGTCCGAGAATTTATAGCACAACTTTTGATGATCCTTGGTTGGGGTCTGAGCAGATTATTTGTTGCGACTGCAAACATAATAAAATGGTGGTCTGATAGTCCAGGATTATGAGGAAAAACATTAAGATCCACAACATTTATTCCACGGGACCAAACTAGGTCCAGAGTATGACTGTGGCAGTAAGTAGGTCCGTAGACGTGTTGGACAAAACCCACTGAGTCGATGATGTCTCCGAAAGCCTTTTGGAGTGGGTCTGTGGACTTTTCCATGTGAATATTAAAGACACCAAAAATGTGAATATTATCTGCCATGACTACAAGGTCCGATAGGAATTCAGGGAACTCAGTGAGGAACGCTCTATATGGCCCAGGAGACCTATAAAAAGTGATTTGAGTAGGCTGCATAGATTTCATGACTAGAAGCTCAAAAGATGAAAACATCAGGGATTTTTTGTAAATTGAAATTTGCTATCGTAAATGTTAGCAACACTTCCGCCTTTGCCGGATGCACGGGGGAAATGGTCACTATTGTAACCAGGCGGTGAGGCCTCATTTAACACAGTAAATTCATCAGGATTAAGCCATGTTTCAGTCAGGCCAATCACATCAAGATTATGATCAGTGATTAGTTCATTGACTATAACAGCCTTGGAAGTGAGGGATCTAACATTAAGTAGCCCATGTTTTGAGATGTGAGGAATCACAATCTCTTTTAATAATGGCAGGAATGGAGGAGGTCTTTATTCTAGTGAGATTTCTAAAGTGAACACCGCCATGTTTAGTTTGCCCAACCTAGGTCGAGGCACAGACATGGTCTCAATGGGGATAGCTGAGCTGATCATTTGTTTCATTGGGTGTGCTCACGTAGCCTACTTGCCTATAGTTGTTAGTTGTATAGTTGAATAGGATAGTTTCCATAAGGGTGAAATACTACTGTTGGTAAAGCACCATGGATAAGGTTGTTAATAGTACAGTATAATGCACATATTTCTGGCAAGGTGTTTGCCTAGGATACGCATCAGAACATTGTAGTGAATTGGGAGGGCAGACTGACAGGGACTCAACCCCAGGTCTCTTCTCAGTATAGTGACAGATAGGGACTCAACCCCAGATCTCTTCTCAGTCAGTCACAGATAGGGACTCAACCCCAGGTCTCTTCTCAATCAGTGACAGACAGGGACTCAACCCCAGGTCTCTCTTCAGTCAGTGACAGTGCCAAGATACTTTATAGTTATAGTTATGGCTCATAACGCACCATGGTCAAAGAGTGCTTCACCCGCAATAACATCTGCCAAACAGGTGTGTGTGACAAATAAAATTTGATTTGATTTGAGTAAATGCCTATAGTCTGAAGTTCCCAGTGGGAAATGTATGTGTCGGTGTGAGAGAGAGCGTGTACAGTGACGCCTGTTTGAACGAGTGTATTAAATAATTTGAGTGATGACAATTAGTCTGCTTTGACCATTCTTTTACCACGCCCCCACCACACATACACACACACACACACAAACACCTGCATACACACACAACCCGCCCCTACCTATGTATGTAACCACACAGACTTGGATGAAATACCTCATCCAGTCCAGCTGGTTTCTCCTTCTGAAAATACCCAATCTGTGGCACAAACTTTTCCAGGTTCTAATGCCAATATGGTTATTATTTGCTAAAATAGCTAATATTTCCTTGTTACTAATGCCGATTCTAAGGTATAGTTTCACCAGTCATCTAACACAGGAATTTCAACGATGGCGCATACAGCAACAGGGTGCCAGGGACACATGCATTTCACATCTATCTCCATACATCCATAAATGTTTTTAACCCGGTACCTGTTACCTTCAGATGAGTCAAGTGACACTTGTAGGGGTTGTAGAGCAAAACAGAGAGCACAATTGTGTTTGTGATAATCTCTCCTTTCCACAGTGGGATTACATTAGTTTGGATGCTACAAACATAAATTGGTACATCAATGTTACCTACTTCAGACGAGTCCCTTGTGGCTTCTGGTGGTCATAGTCTAAACAGAAACCACAATTTTCGTGAGTCAATAGACTCTAGGGGTTAATAACCAAATCCCCTACCTTAATATTGAAATATAACTGTGACGTTATTCTCAAAACATTGAATTTCTTTTCAAATATAGATTTTATTCCCTAATTAAAAGTTTTCTTATCGAAATAATGGCACTTTTTTTTTTTAAGTACTATCAGTAATTTGTTTTTTAAAAAGTACCACCACCCACCACCATACATGTCATTTTAAAACCCTGAACTGATCTGTTGAGACACAACATGCTCTTGAATACAGGGTGAGAGTCATTTCAATCGAATAGACCTATCCCTTAAGACCACTGCAATTTAGCTGTTACACCTTTGGAATTGTTATTGTATTGAAATGTTAGCGTCTAACTACTACCACAAAGATGACTGCCGATCCACACACCGTTGAATATCAATGGTGGGTGGTCAACGGTGGGTGGTCAATGGTGGGTGGTCATGTCTATTCCATAATCTATATTTCTATCATTTCAATAGGTAACATATGGAGGACTGACAGTTTGATTTAAAACAATATATTCCCATTCAAGTCAACATTCTCCTATGTGTGGACCTCCATTCATTTTTGTGGCACAATTTGAAAGTTTACATTTAAATTGTATTCCCATTGTAGTACATTTATCAGTCAAAACATGACACCCACCCTGTATTCAAGAGCATGTTGTGTCTCAACTGATGGGGAGGCACATAACAAAACACTTAGATGATGTAAAATAGGGTCTAAGCTACAACATCTTTGAATATGAAAAAATATCTGAGTTTACGCCTTTTTATATCATTTATATTAAAGGTTAAATGACAATTTTGTTTTAAAACGTATTTTCTCCAGAAATCATAAAATAGTTTGACGACCCTGTTATTAAGCTTTTAAATTATATCAATCTCAACCGTTTGTAATGAGTATGATGGGAGACAGAGTGCTGTTTTCAAGCGCAGGGCGCGGCAGGTGTCTGTTTAGTAAAGGACCACAAGAGGAGGCAGGTAGCAGGGTCCAGGGACAGGCAGAAGGTCATACATAGGGACTCCAAAAAGGTAACTGTACAGGCAGGGAAAAAGGCTAATAACATAGTCTGGAAGATCAGGCAAGATGTTGACGACAGGAAATCTGACAGGCAGAAGTACAGGCAGGGAATAGGCAAAAAAACATTATTCGTGAGGATGGCCAAAAACTATGATACATAGGAGGACTAATATGGAACTAAACAGAGCTCAGAAAAGAACGTGTGGAAAAACAAACAATACCTCACAATGATGGGGTGCAATGAACTGAACTAAATAGTGTGTGTAAATGACATACAGGTGTGTGAACAGGTGATCAGAATTCAGGTGATTGGGATCTGGAGAGTGAGCTGCGTTCAGGGGACCTTTGTGTTTGAAAGTGCGAGCTGGAACGTGGTCTGTAAAGTGAGTTGCGTTCAGGGGCTCTATGTATGTGTTTTAGAGTGCAAGTTGGAAGCAGACGTTACACCGTTTATCTTTTCCAGTGATGAATACATAGATGTCTCATGGTATGATGGGGTATGCAAAATAGGTCAACTTTGAGCACCTTTATCTCTTGAATGTTTTGTCATTCAGGTACAAAAAAGTCCCTTTCTGAGCACTTCTACAATGGGCAAATATGTATGGAAGGTTTTGTTCAAATCAAGAGGGATGCTGTCAAGAAGTGATTTAATTCAAAATGGATTTAACCCTCCGTGTTTTGTTTATATCACTAACAGAAAATGTATGAAGTGGTGTCTCAAATTGTCACAGGCGAGAGCTGGTGGCTTTGTAATTAAACTCTTATTTGATCTCACCATGACGCTTGGTTTCCCTGGTAATGCTGCTGTATCGATTGTGTGTTCTAATAAGCCTGTCAAGATAAAGGTAAATATGGTTTTCAGTTGAAAATACAATTATGGCGCATATCACACTCTCTTATGCTTTATGTTTGTTTCTATCCTCAATCTCCAGCCATTAAAGGCCTGCTGGGAGAGGTAAGCTTTACTTGTTTGGGGATGGGACTATCAGTTGTGAATACGAATCAGATTCAGCCCCCATCTGGTTCAGTTGAGCACAGACTCTCACTTACACTCTTCCTGAATATTTCAAAAGCATTTTCAAAAAGGCAGTCAAGCATAATGCTGTTACAAAACACCATGAAAACACCATGGTTGTGTTGTCTATGTAGTACACTGCTTTTGACCAGGGCCTATATCACTGGTCAGAAGTAGTGCACTATATAGTGGATAGGGTGTCATTTGGGATGCAGGAACATATGACTTGATGAAACGGTCTGATTATTTACCTTTGTATCTCATTAAAAGTCAAGCACTGACCATATCAACAACTGAGTGTTCTTATTTAGTACATGTTTCACACTGGAAAATAGAGTTTGAAATGGCAGTCTGATGACATCATAAGTTACAATACGTTGACTTGATGTAACTGACTTCATCTCTGCATATCTTTAGGATCCAGTTCCAAAGTGTGAACCCCCGGTGAGAGGGTTCTATACAATGACTCTCAAAGCAAGCAGCTGTAGACAGAGGATGTATTATTGACCTATTTTTGGACAAGGACATATGCTCATGGTTTCTGGCTTACCATGGAGTAACATTTAAATGATCTATAATTCAAATGTCTGTGTGTGAGTAGTACTTTGTATGATTCAGCATTCGAACTGTAGCATAGTTTCAAAGTGAAAGTATCCATCATTGATGCCCTCGGTAAGAATGCAAGTTCCAATCTGCCTGCAATGTAAGTCTATGGATATGTTTGGAAGTCAGTTTAGGGAAAGATATTTCAATTTTGTTTGCAAAGTTTTGGACTGCTTTTTAGAACTTTTAACTTTTCTACCTGATTTAAAGTTGCACTGTTCCTGGAAGAGTCCATTGAAAGAGATTCAGTTAGATGGGGGAAGAAATGACTTCAAACACATTTTTAAAGGCGAATAAAAGCGTATTACTTGCTTGCATTATGCTTCTACTTGTCTATTGAAATGTTATTCATGATCTTTGCCAATATCTTAAGGTTAATGTGACTGCTGTCCAAAAGAAATAATTGCACCATGTGCTGTATTCTCCAAAGAGGGCATATTTGTTGACTTTGTACCACGTCTTTGTTTGAAAATAGTTATTTCAGTTAACTTGAACTCATTCAAGGACAAAAAATGACATTCTTGAGAGACTGATGCCTGATATTGGAAGAGAAGAGATGTTGCATCCTAGCAGCGATTCCCTTCCTTCTTTTCTCTACAAGTATCATCACTTAAGTTCAATCTCCGCATTGGTTAAATGAAGTAAACAAATCTCAAAGTTAAAACTGCATGTTTGACTAGAAAAAGTAACATGACACCTTTCAAATAGATCACTCTCTGCCCCTGTTAACTTAAACCCAAGGTGGGACCAATGAAGCATATGTTTTCAGACCCTAATCCATTAATTACATGATCACACATGAATAAATGTCTGACTTTTGGTGGAGAATCAAAGGGCATAGATAAAAATAGGTAGAACAAACATGTTTTATCACATTGAGTGATTGATTGTCAGAACTGTAAGTGGGCTTACTTGCACCTGCTGAATCTTCTCTAAAGGCATTTCAAAATGAGCTATGTAAATATCGCCGGCTTAGAACCAGCCAGACCAAACACTGAGAGGCCACTGAGAGCGATTATATTTTCAACAGGGCATCCCAGGGGTGCAAAGCCTGTTTAGCAAAGCATGGCCTCCTGAAGAATGGGTTTGGAAACTGTAATAAAGCCATCCAAGTATGCAGCTCATACTTTGTTTGTGTGATTGTGAGCCCTGAATAAACACGATTATTTGGGGAAAATGTAACGTGATTAACTTTACAGAGTCTAAGCCACAGTTAGGCCTCGCAGTAAGTAGTGGCTGAATCAGCTGCAAGCACATGGAGGTTGACTCCCAGTGAGGGGAGTCCATAGGTCTTTTATGTTTACTTTAAGATAGGTGACACTTGACCATTTCGGGAGAGTCAGAGGATCACAGCTGTATCACATAGTGGTGTTGACTTCCCAACAAGAAAATGATTTGTTCCCATTCCGTGGGTGCATTAGTTGCCTTAAAAGTCTGTAGCTGAAGGCCTCGAGTAATGGACCTGAAAGCAGTGCTCTCACAGTACAAAGAGACTGGAAATTATACAGGCAAATAGAGCAAAGTCCCTCTGAATTGCAGACAAAGTACAACTGGAATTGTTGAATGTTTTTCACTAAGACCAAGTTCAGAAACAAAGCAGTGTTGTAAGGTACTTACAATATGCAAGCTAAGGCATAGCAAAAGGGCATGCAAATTCAAAGATACGTACATCTAAGCAGGCTTCTCTTTTGACTAATTACCAACAGTTGGTAACATACAAAACACCTTGGGTTTGCTAGAAGCAGACTTTGGGAAATGTTTGCACATACAAGCACACATAGAGAAACACTGAAGATTATACGCCTAGCTAACCAGCTCAGTCAAATGAAATAAACAGTGTCAGAATTGTAACAGCATTGAGCTCAGAGGCAGCAAGTGTCTGGACAGCGTAATGTCTGCAAAGCAGTCTACAATAGCTACATAATAAGGACAAGAAACTAACACATTTCACATTGATCTGCAAAAACAGACTACATGTCCACACAGCCCACTCTGATTGTCCCAGTGGGTCCAGTGGAAGGGGAGCACATGGTCTGAATATGGCCTGTAGCTACTCAGACCCTGTGGTAGGCTGGTAGAGGCTGTTGGGGCTGATGGTCATCATGCCTGGATGAGGAAAAGCTGTGTATAATCTTGATAAGGACTGTGATCTTGTTCAAGATGGTGCGATATGCAAGAGAGGGCATGTGCATTGGCCATTAACACAGTCCTTTGCATCAAGACACCCACTCGTTGCCTTGCGAAAGTATTCGGCCCCCTTGAACTTTGCGACCTTTTGCCACATTTCAGGCTTCAAACATAAAGATATAAAACTGTATTTTTTTGTGAAGAATCAACAACAAGTGGGACAGAATCATGAAGTGGAACAACATTTATTGGATATTTCAAACTTTTTTAACAAATCAAAAACTGAAAAATTGGGCGTGCAAAATTATTCAGCCCCCTTAAGTTAATACTTTGTAGCGCCACCTTTTGCTGCGATTACAGCTGTAAGTCGCTTGGGGTATGTCTCTATCAGTTTTGCACATTGAGAGACTGAATTTTTTTCCCATTCCTCCTTGCAAAACAGCTCGAGCTCAATGAGGTTGGATGGAGAGCATTTGTGAACAGCAGTTTTCAGTTCTTTCCACAGATTCTCGATTGGATTCAGGTCTGGACTTTGACTTGGCCATTCTAACACCTGGATATGTTTATTTTTGAACCATTCCATTGTAGATTTTGCTTTATGTTTTGGATCATTGTCTTGTTGGAAGACAAATCTCCGTCCCAGTCTCAGGTCTTTTACAGACTCCATCAGGTTCTTTCAGAATGGTCCTGTATTTGGCTCCATCCATCTTCCCATCAATTTTAACCATCTTCCCTGTCCCTGCTGAAGAAAAGCAGGCCCAAACCATGATGCTGCCACCACCATGTTTGACAGTGGGGATGGTGTGTTCAGCTGTGTTGCTTTTACGCCAAACATAACGTTTTGCATTGTTGCCAAAAAGTTAAATTTTGGTTTCATCTGACCAGAGCACCTTCTTCCACATGTTTGGTGTGTCTCCCAGGTGGCTTGTGGCAAACTTTAAACAACACTTTTTATGGATATCTTTAAGAAATGGCTTTCTTCTTGCCACTCTTCCATAAAGGCCAGATTTGTTTTTTGTATCCAAATCCGGCTTTAAACTTCTTCACAACAGTATCTCGGACCTGCCTGGTGTGTTCCTTGTTCTTCATGATGCTCTCTGCGCTTTTGACGGACCTCTGAGACTATCACAGTTCAGGTGCATTTATACGGAGACTTGATTACACACAGGTGGATTGTATTTATCATCATTAGTCATTTAGGTCAACATTGGATCATTCAGAGATCCTCACTGAACTTCTGGAGAGAGTTTGCTGCACTGAAAGTAAAGGGGCTGAATAATTTTGCACGCCCAATTTTTCAGTTTTTGATTTGTTAAAAAAGTTGAAATATCCAATAAATGTCGTTCCACTTCATGATTGTGTCCCACTTGTTGTTGATTCTTCACAAAAAAATACAGTTTTATATCTTTATGTTTGAAGCCTGAAATGTGGCAAAAGGTCACAAAGTTCAAGGGGGGCGAATACTTTCGCAAGGCACTGTAAATGGGAAATCACCAATCTCTGTACAATATTCTAGATCTATACTGTTTCCTGACAAAGCACGCAGAGTTCCGCCTGCCGAATAACCGTTCTGCCTTCCGACCAGAATCAATACTATATTTGTGTACAAATCAAATTTCCCCTAACACGATTGCCTAGTTAACCTCCCTGGCCCTCCCTTTTAATGCCCAATTACATTCATCACACAGGCTGACCCAAGTACTTTGCTGCCTCCTTTGAAAGCATCCACCGCAGAGTTGAAAGAGATGAGAACCATTTTTGTAATGTTGTTCCCATTAATGTACTTTTAAGATACTCTTTTCCCCTCACTCAGGACACTCAGGATTCTGTGATTGTAGCGCACCCATTTCTCTCCTCCACTTAGTGTAGTTTAGATGTTTTCATTCATTGATACAGACAGCATGGTTTTGTCTGCAGGTTTCATAGTAAATGCAGGTATGCAGGTGCACTACCGGTCAAAAGTTTTAGAACACCTACTCCAGGGTAGGTGTTCCAGGGTTTTCTTCATTTGACTATTTACTACATTGTAGAATAATAGTGAAGACATCAAAACTATGAAATAACACATATGGAATCATGCAGTAACCAAAAAAGTGAAGGTCAGTTTTGACAGGTAGTGTATGTCTGCTTTGAAAAGGATGCACGATTGCATAAATAAAAAATAATAAAACCAAGCAGTGCATTGAACAATACAAATAGAACCAATATAAGCATAAAGAGAAACCCCAAACACAATCACTTGTCTAATAGATACCCTCAAATAAATCAATGCACATATTCCACACAAAATGCAATCTACCACCTGAAAGGTTTCTTCGGCTGTCCCCATAGGAGAATTGTTTGAAAAACCCTTGTTGGTTCCAAGTTGAACTGTTTTAGGTTCCATGTGGAACCCTTCCCATATAGTATTCTACATGGAACCTAAAATGTTTCTTGGAAACAAAAAGGCTCTCCTATGGGGACAGCCGAAGAACGCTTTTGGAGACATTTTTCTAAAAGTGTCACTCTCGTGCAGATTCAAATCCTCAGTGGAGTTCATCTCACATGCTTTATCCATGCATGACCGAATATGCATCTTTGCATATATTCATTGTTGCAACAATAGGAAAGAGAGGGAAAAAAACACACCCATAATGAGGAGTTAACAGTTGACGACATGGTCATACCCTCATTACAGCCGCATTCCATTGTTTGCCCGGGCAGAACTTTTAATCAGGGCAGGGAAATCTATACTGTATGAGGCTCAATGACAACGGCAGACATCTGGTTTTGTGATGTGTGAGTGTGCAGTGGAGGGCTAATTGCAAATGCCAGAAGATATAAAACTATGGCAAAGGTCTGTGGCAACTTGGGCTCCGGCTCAGTTCTGGGCGCTCACGGTGTAAACAAGAGAGAAAAGCCGCTAAAGAACCACATTATTCTGACTGCAGCTAGAGCCTCGTACTGTTGTTAATGTGTGTGTCCTCACCTTGGGCTCTAACCCCCCCCCCCCCCCCCCCCAACCACCACTTTAATATTTTTGTTTGGGTAACTGTCATATTATGGCTGTGTGTGTTGGCACCTCCTCTTTAAAAAGGTGACAGTAAAGCATGTTCTTGAGGTGGTGTGAAGAGAGTGCTAGCTTCCGCGTCAGCTTTTTGTCTCTTAACATCACTGTTTAATAGTACAGGGGGAATAGTGAATAATACAACACTGAGAATGCTGGATATTTCATTTTAAATCATTTCCATGAACAAAATCTTATAGATAATGGTATAGATCTGTCAAACAAGATGCAACATTATTGTTTTTCATTTACTGCCACTTGCTTCATTTGCCGCTCAGACTGTAGCCTACTACTCTCCTACTGTAGCCTAAAACTCTGACTGTAGTCTATTACTCTCCTACTGTAGCCTACAACTCTGACTGTAGTCTACTACTCTCCTACTGTAGCCTACAACTCTGACTGTAGTCTACTACTCTCCTACTGTAGCCTACAACTCTGACTGTAGTCTACTACTCTCCTACTGTAGCCTACTACTCTCCAACTGTAGCCTACTACTCTGACAGTAGCCTAATACACTTCCAACTGTAGACTACTACTCTCCTACTGTAGCCTACTACTCTCCTACTTTAGCCTACTACTCTGACTGTAGTCTAATACTCTTCCAACTGCAGACTACTACTATGACTGTAGACTACTACTATGACTGTAGACAACTACTCACCTACTGTAGCCTAATACTCTCCTACAGTAGCCTACTACTCTGACGTTAGCCTACTACCCTCCTACTGTAGGCTACAAGTCTGACTGTAGCCTAATACTCATCCAACTGTAGCATTCTACTATGACTGCAGACAACAACTCCCCTACTGCAGCCTAATACTCTCCTACTGTAGCCTACTACTCTGACTGTAGCCTGTTACTCTCCTACTGTAGCCTACTACTCTGACTAGTCTACTACTCTCCTACTATAGCCTGCTACTATGACTGTAGCCTACTACTATGACTGTAGAATCCTACTGTACTACTGTAGCCAACTACTCTGACTCTAGCCTAATACTCTCACAACTGTAGGCAACTACTCTGACTGTAGCCTAGTACTATCCTACTGTAGCCCATTACTCTGACTGTAGCCTACTACTCTCCTACTGAAGCCTACTACTCTCTGACTGTAGCCTACTGCTCTCCGACCGTAACATATTACTCTCTGACTGTAGCTTAATATTCTCTGTTGTTAGCCTAATACACTCCTACTGTAGGCTAATACTCACCGACTGCAGCCTAATACTCTCTGACTGAAGCCTAATACTCTCCGACTGTAGCCCCTTACTCTCCAACTGCAGCATAATTCTCGCCGACTAGCCTAATTATCTCTGACTGTAGCACAGTACTCTCCGGCTGCCGCCTACTACTCTTAAACTGTAGCATAATACTCACCGACTGTAGTCTAATTCTCTCCGACTGTAGCACAGTACTCTCCTACTGTAGCCTTCTACTCTGACTGTAACCTACTACTCTCCTACTGTTGCCTACGACTCTGACTTTAGCCTACTACTCTCTGACTATCCTACTGCTCTCTGACTGTAGCCTAATACTCTCAGATTGCAGCCTAATGCTCTTTGACTGAAGCCTAATACTCTCCGACTGTTTCATAATGCCAGACGACTGTAGCCTAAAACTCTCTAACTGTAACCTACTACTCTTCTACTTTAGCGTAGTAGTCTGACATTAGCCTACTACTCCCTGACTGTAGCCTACTGCTCTCCGACTGTACCCGAATAGTCTTTGACTGAAGCCTTCTGTAGGCTAATACTCTCCTACTGTAGCCTACTACACTGACTGTAGCCTACTACTATCCTACTGTAGCCTACTACACTGACTGTAGCCTAATACTCTTTTGACTATAGGCTACTACTCTGACTGTAGCCCTCTACTGTAGCCTTCTACTCTGACTGTAGCCTACCACTCTCCTACTGTAGCCTACTACTCTCTGACTGTAGCCTAATGCTCTCCAACTGTATTCTACTGCTCTCAAACTGTAGCCTAATATTCTCAGACTGTAGCATAGTACTCTCTGACTGTAGCCTAAAACTCTCCAGCTGTAACCCATTACTCACCATACTGCTTACTGCTTGACTAGTTGCGCCCAAGCTTGCTGTACAACATTAAGACCTATTCAGTCTGTCTACAAACAGGCTCTCAAAGTGCTTGATAGGAAGCCCAATAGCCATCATCACTGTTACATCCTCAGAAAGCATGAGCTCCTGAGTTGGGAAAATCTTGTGCAATACCCCTATGCATGTCTTGTATTCAAGATCCTAAATGGCCTGGCTCCCCCTCCACTCAGTATTTTTGTTAAACTGAAAACCCAAACATATGGCAGCAGATCCACAAGGTCCGCCATGAGAGGTGACTGTATAGTTCTCTTAAGGAAAAGCACCTTTAGTAAATCCGTTTTCTCTGTGAGAGCTTCCCATGTCTGGAATACACTGCCATCAGACACACATAACTGCACCACATATCACACTTTCACAAAAGGCTTGAAGACATGGCTAAAGGTCAATCAGATTTGTGAACATGGTCCCTAGCTGTGTTGCCGCTTTCCATGTTGTCTGTTGTCTGTAGCTTGTGAGGTGTGGAAACACTTTGTTGCTTTTTTGAATTTTGTCTTGATGCTTTTTGTTCTATGTCGCTATGTCTGTATGCTACGTCTTGCTTGTCCTATGTTGCCATTGTCTATATTGTAATTGTTTTTAATAACCTGCCCAAGGACTGCGGTTGAAAATTAGCCGGCTGGCTAAAACCGGCACTTTTACTGAAACATTGATTAATCTGCACTGTCCCTGTAAAAATAAAATAAACTCAACTCAACCAATTGTAGCCTAATACACTCCAACTGTAGCCTACAATTCTCCGACTGTAGCCTACTACCGGCTAATACTCTTCCGACTGTATCCTACTACCCTGACTGTAGCCTACTACTCTTATACTGTAGCCTACTACTCTGACTGTGGCCTTATACTCTACTACTGTAGTCTACTACTCTGACTGTAGCCTAAATACTCTTCTGACTGTTGCCTACTACTCTGACTGCAGCCTACTACTCCCCTACTGTAGCCTTCTACTCTGACTGTAGCATAATACTCACCGACTGTAGTCTACTACTCTGACTGTGGCCTTATACTCTACAACTGTAGTCTACTACTCTGACTGTTGCCTACTACTCCCCTACTGTTGCCTACTACTCTGACTGCAGCCTACTACTCCCCTACTGTAGCCTACTACTCTGACTGTAGCATAATACTCACCGACTGTAGTCTACTACTCTTCTACTGTAGCCTAATTCTCTCCGACTGTAGCCGAATACTCTCCACCTGTACCCTAATACTCTTCTGACTGTATCCTACTACCCTGACTGTAGCCTACTACTCTTCTACTGTAGCCTACTACTCTGACTGTGGCCTTATACTCTACAACTGTAGTCTACTACTCTGACTGTTGCCTACTACTCCCCTACTGTTGCCTACTACTCTGACTGCAGCCTACTACTCCCCTACTGTAGCCTACTACTCTGACTGTAGCATAATACTCACCGACTGTAGTCTACTACTCTTCTACTGTAGCCTAATTCTCTCCGACTGTAGCCGAATACTCTTCTGACTGTATCCTACTACCCTGACTGTAGCCTACTACTCTTCTACTGTAGCCTAATTCTCTCCACCTGTACCCTAATACTCTTCTGACTGTATCCTACTACCCTGACTGTAGCCTACTACTCTTATACTGTAGCCTACTACTCTGACTGTGGCCTTATACTCTACAACTGTAGTCTACTACTCTGACTGCAGCCTACTACTCCCCTACTGTAGCCTACTACTCTGACTGTAGCATAATACTCACCGACTGTAGTCTACTACTCTTCTACTGTAGCCTACTACTCTTGACTGTAGCATAATACTCTCCTACTGTAGCCTACTACTCGCCACTTTTGCCTACAGCTCTTTGACTGTAGCCTACAATAATCCACCTGTAGCATAATACTCACCGTCTGTAGCCAAATACTCTCCGACTGTAGCCTAATACTCTCCGACTGTAGCCTAATATTCGCTGACTGTTCCCCAATACTCTCTGACTGTGGCCTAATAGTCTCTGACTGTAGACTACTCCTCTCCAACTGTAGCCTGACACTCGCCGAGTTTAGCCTAATACTCTCTGACTGTAGCCTGGTACTCTCTGACTATAGCCTTGTTCTCTCAGACTGTAGCCTAATACTCTCCGACTGTAGTCTAATACAGGTAATTTCACATTTCCAAAGTTTTCTTGTTAATGCCCACCTCTGGCTTATGCAGATAGTTTGTGCTGAGTGTTCCTCCCGTGGTAGCAATAACCATTCTTGCGTGATTCATTCTGTGTTCCTTCACGGTTAATTGTATGCAAGCCATTTATCAACCAGATGTTTCCAATCAGTCACAAGATTAAGTACCAACGGCAATAAATGAGACTTTATCATTCATGAAAAGATTTGTATGCCTAAAAACTGCCATTCGTTGCCAGTATAAATTGATTTGTAGGTCGAAGGAAAGGTCTATATAACAAGGCCATTGTAGATAAAAATAGAGAAGCTTTTATTAGGGTCAATCAACAAAAAAACTACTGGTTATTAACTTAGGGATGCCCAACAAAATGCTGGGCTATCATGATTTTTAAAAGTGCGGTCTATTGCTGGTGTGTTGACAGCCATGCTTGTGTGACATATTTGTGGTAATGTGTTACAAAGAAATATGTCCGACAGGACCGTTGATAGCCTACAACTGTCAGATATACTATATTGTACAATTACCAAAGTATACAGTGCCTTCAGAAGGTATTTACACCCCTTGATTGTTTCCACACTTTGTTGTGTTAAAAAGTGGGATTAGAATGGATTTCATTGTCATTTTTTGTCAACGATCTACACAAAATACTCTAATGTCAAAGTGGAACATTAGATAAGTGTTCAACCTCCTGTGTCAGTACATGTTAGAATCACCTTTGGCAGCGATTACAGCTGTTCTGCTGAAAGATGAATATCTCCCAGGGTCTGGTGGAAGGCAGACTGAATCAGGTTTTTCTCTGGGATTTTGCCTGTGCTTAGCTCTATTCTGTTCATTTTTATCCTAAAAAAACTCCCTAGTACTTGCCAATGACAAGCATACCCATTACATGATGCAGCCACCACCATGTTTGAAAATATGAAGAGCGGTACTCGGTGATATGTTGTGTTGGATTTGCCCCAAACACTTTTGTATTCAGGACAAAAAGTTATTGTCTATGCCACATTTTTTGCAGTATTTCAAACATCATGCATGTTTTGGAATACTTTTATTCTGTACAAACTTCTTCTTTTCACTCTGTCATTAATGTTAGTATTGTGGAGACATTACAATGTTGTTGAGCGATCTTTAGTTTTATCCTATCACAGCCGTTAAATGTGTGTATCCTTTATTTAACTAGGCAAGTCAGTTAAGAATACATATTTTATTACAATGACAGCCTACCGGGGAACAGTGGGGGAGAATGACAGATTTTTTTACCCTGTCAGCTCGGGGATTCGATCCAGCACCCTTTCAGCACCCAATGCTCAAACCACTAAGCTACCTGTCGCCCCATTAAACTCTGTAATTGTTTTAAAATCACCATTAGGAAGGGTACATGTATTTTTGTAGTGACTGGGTGTATTGGAACACCATCCAAATTGTAATTAATAACTCCATGCTCAAAGGGATATTCAGTAGGTGCCCTTCTTCGCAAAACATTGGAAAACCTCCCTGGTCTTTGTGGTTGAATCTGTGCTTGAAATTCAGTGCTTGACTGAGGGACCCTAAAGATAATTGTGTATGTGGGGTACAGAGATGGGGTAGTCATTTGGAAATCATATTAAACAATATTATTGCACACAGGGTGAGTACCTGCAAATTAGTATGTGACTTGTTAAGCATATTTTTACTCCTGAACCTATTTACAATTGCCGTACAAAATGGTTGAATACTTATTGACTCTTCAGCTTTTTATTTTTTATTAATCTGTTAACATTTCTAAAAACACACTTCCACTTTAACATTATGGGGTATTGTGTGTAGATCAGTGACAAAAAAAAATCTATACTGAATCCATTTTAAATTCAGGCTGTAACACAACAAATGTGGAAAAATCAAGGGGTGTGAATATGTTCTGAAGGCACTGTATATATTACTACCATGCTATTATGTTTTATTAGTACAATAAATTACACTATTTATTAGTAAATATAATAAAACAGGTTTATTTGAACAACTTAAAAACCCGATTAGTCCCAAAATAAAGCTAGACACATGTGTAGTGTGTTCATTTCTATTTATCTCTGTCATTCTAGAAAATAGATCTATCAAGCTTCTCTCCAGACCCAATCTCACCAGAGCAGTAAAAATAGAGACTAAAACATGATGATTGATTTCACCAACGTCTTGTTTTCCACAGGGATGATTCTAGAAAGGATAAGTACCTAGTTAGAGGTGTACAAAGAGGAATCCCCCAACGTGGATCTTTAATTCAAATCTTTTAGAAATCTTTCAGCCTGGTATCTCAACCAGGGATGTCTGTATGGCATGGCTGGTGATCATCATGCTTTGAGGCAAAGTGCATGTGTATATATTAAAACTGACATGGAAATCTAAAATCATTACAACCAGCTGCTGAGGTTGGTCAAAGATGAGATGTTAATAGCAAGACATCTCATTAGTGTAGTGTGGACATTGGAATATACCCCTTCCCTCTATCCTGTACCTGAAATCCATCTAGGTACTCCTTGGACATTGCTTCATTCTTGTGTGTTTTATTTATTATGTTTTTTATATTTCTTATTTAACTCTGCATCATTTGGAAAGAGCTTTTAAGTAAGCATTGTAAGGTTGTATTCTGTGCATGTGATTGTAACGATGTGCGCTGAGAGTTGGGAAGAAAGTTCAGGGAGTGAGTGTTTTTAATAAATTAACACAACACAATACAAAAATAAGAAACACGAACAACGCACAGAACTGACATAGGAACAGAAACAATAACGCCTGGGGAAGGAACCAAAGGGAGTAACATATATAGGGAAGGTAATCGGGGAAGCGATGGAGCCCAGGTGAGTCTGATGATGGTGACAGGCGTGTGCCATAACGACCAGCCTGGTGGCCTAGAGGCCAGAGAGGGAGCACACATGACAAATACAATTGGATTTAATTTGTGCTGTCCATATCACGCTGTGGTACCTATGCTGACATGTCATTATTAATCTGCTAATTTCCTCTGATATAATTTGTTCCACACACACACACACACCGCACACACTCTCACTTATTGACTCCCTGGTGGGATGAAAGGATTATTCTCTGTCACTTCTGACTATAGTGATTGTAACACTGACAGCTTAAGTCATATCTTACTTTCTCTAACACATGTTTAGAACAATACATGAAGGCCTGCAACTGGGCTGATGTGAATAGAATTGGTCTCATTTTCAAATGTAATTGATTGTCCTGTGAAGGCTGTTGCTCATGCCTTTTGTCGGTTAAGGTTTTATATTGTATTCGAAGGCCAATCGTTATTTATTTTTACATTTTTTACAAATCCCTGAGAAACATTTAAAAGGATATTCCAGAGAAGCATTCAGAAGAGCTTGACATTTTAAACTGTTGCTTCACTACAGTATGAGACCAACAATGGCATTTGCCATCAACACTGCAGAAAAATGTAATACCACGCAAATGATCTAACAAAGTCGCCGTAAAAAGAAAACAAGCATATCTATATCCACCATACCTTTTAGTCAGACATCACAAAAGCGTAACAAACACGTGAGAAAAAATATAGACATATACAGTATATACGTTGAGGTCAACAGCCTCCATTTGTTGATATGCTGAAGAACATTTAATAGCACTATCGTCAGAGAGTAACAGAAATTGTTTTGAAAATCAGTCACCAAAACAAATTTTTATGTTACACAGTAAACAGTGGATTTGACAACATACATTTTAGCACACACTTCAATCCAGAGTGATTTGCAGAAGCAATTACAGTTAAGTGCCTTACTTACAAGGGTACATTGACATAGGTTTCACCTATTGGGCTCAGGGATTCAAACATGCAACCTTTGAGCTACTGACCCAATACTTTTAACCACTAGGCTACCTGCCTTCCCAACCAATCTTATGTATTATACAAGGGAAGGGATATGAAACCGCCAAACTACTAACTTGTCTGATTCCACATCCATCTAACAAAGCGCAAGGTGAATTCAATCCATACATATTATTTACCTCGATAAGAGCTTGTCCAATAACATGTTAACCAGCGTTCAGTTGGAAATCCAATACAAAGAAAGCTAAGCTTGTTGTTTTTCGACCAAGTTTTTCAGTTTGCTGTATTTGTTCGTTTTTTTTTGTTGCTGATGCCTCCAAAAAACTTGAAAAAACTGGCCAAAAGACAAAACAAATGTCTGCTTTTTTTGTTTCGATATCATCACTGTCCTTGACTTCTGCCATTTCTGTGAATACTGAGCATACAGATTCATCCAACACCTTTCTTTCAAACACACATCTTTTCCGTTTCAGATGAGTCACTGAATGAATAAAAAGGTGACACGAATAAACAATAGTATGTCCACCAGAAGACAGTCAAAGGTCTTGGGTTCAGTATTTACACCAGCATACAGTACATACCTTGAGACCTACGTGCATTCATTTCTTTACAGTTCCGAACAGCCAAGCTAACACAAAGGACGGTAAAAGAATCAGTCCTTTTGACCATGGTGTCTGAAAAGCTTTCACCCGTGAAGTTTTTGTTTGTAGGTGGTAAAGGTCCTTAGGCAGTGGCTAGGCCAGTTTACAATCAGATAGCTGGACTCCAACATGGTGATGATGAGAGACCCTCAGGCGATAGTGAGATGACTGGGTGGCATGTCCTTTAGCGATGGCTGGTCTTTGTATAGATAATTGGTTTTACAGAGTTGTGTAACTGAGTGGATGAACAGAGATCTGAGGGGCGTAGTTGCAGGATGTGCAAGCCACATTGACGATGAACTGGATAAAGTACTGAGTTTACAAGGTCCACAGATTATATTTCTATGGTCCAGATACTATGGGTAGGTTTGAAAGAGTGCATAAATGATGACACATACCTTTTGTCCTTATTTATTAGTAATAGATCAGGGCCTGTATTCGCAAAGCATCTCAGTCTAGAAGTGCAGCTCAAGGAATATTTTTTACTTTTAAAGCATAATGATAGCGTTTACATTTGAGGACTTACAGTAGCTAGTGCATACATTTTCACACTTTTTCATATGGTTGGATTTGATGTTAGATCATCAATCCTAATCTGAGACTATTTGTGAAAATACAGGCATTGAACCATAGTTATTATTTGTTAAAGTAGACATGTTGGCATTGTCAGCATAGTGTCACAGTCTCCGACAATGACATTCTGGTTTTATAATGTTTTTATGATGTGAGCTTTTCATTTTCATTGCTCAACAGCAATGAAACACATGACGGAAGGCTGTCTTTTCAAAAATCCTTTCTTTCCCATGACAATGTGTTGTTTACCAGGATTCACTGGGATTTCGGAAAATCCAGCATGTCAAAATATGCTAGTCCCCATTTAGAGACTGTGAGCTGAACTTCTGATGTCTCACAACTTCTGCTTTGACTCGGAGAAGGACGAATGCAGAAAAAACAACTTAAGTATTTGAATACAACACAGAGGTTATTGCTGCTTACTAAGCACATTCATGTGAGGAGGTACTGTGCAGTTTAAGCAGCATATAATGTACACTGAACAAAAATATAAAATGCAACATACAACAATTTCAAAGATTTGACTGAGTTATAATTCATATGAGGAAATCAGTCAAATTAAAATAAATTCATTAGGCCCTAGTCTATTGATTTTACACGACTGGGAATACAGATATGCATCTATTGGTCACAGATACCTTAAAAAAAAGTAGGGCGCCGATAAGAAAACCAGTCAGTATCTGGTGTGACCACCATTTGTCTCATGCAGCGCGACACATCTCCTTCGCATAGATGTTCGCATAGAATGTTGTCCTCTTCAATGGCTGTGTGAAGTTGCTGGATATTGGCGGGAACTGGAACACACTGTTGTACACGTTCATCCAGAGCACCCCAAACATGCTCAATGGGTGACATGACTGGTGAATATGTAGGCCAAGTACAGTCCTGGGACATTTTTTGCTTCCAGGAATTGTGTACAGATCATTGCGACATGGGGCAGTGTATTATAATGCTGAAACATGAGGTGATGGGTGAAAGACATGACAATGGGCCTCAGGATATCGTCACGGTATCTCTGTGCATGCAAATGGCAATCAATAAAATGCAGTTGTGTTCATTGTCCGTAGCTTATACCTGCCCATTCCTACCGATCCTCGACTTCGGCGATGTCATCTACAAAATAGCTTCCAAAACTCTACTTAGCAAACTGGATGCAGTTTATCACAGTGCCATTCGTTTTGTTACTAAAGCACCTTATACTACCCACCACTGCGACCTGTATGCTGTAGTCGGCTGGCCCTCGCTACATATTCGTCGCCAGACGCACTGGCTCCAGGTCATCTACAAGTCCATCCTAGGTAAAGCTCCGCCTTATCTCAGTTCACTGGTCACGATGGCAACACACACCCGTAGCACGCACTCCAGCAGGTGTATCTCACTGATCATCCCTAAAGCCAACACCTCATTTGGCCGCCTTTCGTTCCAGTTCCCTGCTGCCTGTGACTGGAACGAATTGCAAAAATCGCTGAAATTGGAGACTTTTATCTCCCTCACCAATTTCAAACATCTGCTATCTGAGCAGCTAACCGATCGCTGCAGCTGTACATAGTCTATCGGTAAATAGCCCACCCAATTTTACCTACCTCATCCCCATACTGTTTTTAATGATTTACTTTTCTGCTCTTTTGCACACCAATATCTATACCTATACATGACCATCTGATCATTTATCACTCCAGTGTTAATCTGCAAATTTTGTAATTATTCGCCTACCTCCTCATGCCTTTTGCACACAATGTATATAGACTCTCTTTTTTTCTACTGTGTTATTGACTTGTTAATAGTTTACTCCATGTGTAACTCTGTGTTGTCTGTTCACACTGCTATGCTTTATCTTGACAAGGTCGCATTTGCAAATGAGAACTTGTTCTCAACTAGCCTACCTGGTTAAATAAAGGTGAAAAAAATTAATAAATAAAAAATACCTTAACCCCTCCACCAATCTGTTCACAACGTTGACATCAGGAAACAGCTCACCCACATGATGCCATACACATGGTCTTCCATCTGCCCGGTACAGTTGAAACCGGAATTAAGAGCACGCTTCTCCAGCATGCCAGTTATCATCGAATGTGAGCATTTGCCCACTAAAGTCGGTTTTCTAACTGCAGTCAGATCAAGACCCTGGTGAGAACAACTAGCACGCAGATGAGATTTCCTGAGACAATTTCTGACAGTTCGTGCAGAAATTCTTTGGTTGTGCAAACCCACATTTTCAACAGCTGTCCAGGTGGCTGGTCTCAGATGATCCCGCATGTGAAGGTCCTGGGCTGGCATTGTTACACATGGACTGTGGTTGTGAGGTCGGTAGGACATACTGCCAAATTCTCTAAAACGACATTGGTATATGGTAGAGAAATGAACATTTATTCTCTGGCAACAGCTGTGGTGGATATTCCTGCAGTCAGCATGCCAGTTCTACGCTCCCTCAACTTGAGTCATATGTGGAATTGTGTTGTGTGACAAAACTGCACATTTTAGATTGGCATTTTATTGTCCCCAGCAGGTGCACCTGTGTAATGATCATGCTGTTTAATCAGTCTTGATATCCTGGTAAAGGAGAAATGCTCAGTGACAGGGAGGTAAACAAATTTGTGCAAAATATTTGAGAGAAACATGCTTTTTTGTGACCAAGAGCAACATATGGAACATTTCTGGGATCTTTTATTTTGGCTCATGAAACATGGGACCAACACTTTACATGTTGCATTTATATTTTTGTTTAGTGTATATACGACGTCAGTGTGTGTGATGGCTACCTGATCAAGTGGAATATGGACCTATTTTATGAACTTGTTTGTCTGGTATTGTCCTTAACAACCATGTTAGCTATACTCCATCATCAACCTAGTGGAGGGCATGCAATGCTATACAAAGCAATAAACTCTGCCACGCTAATTGTTTCAACAATGATTGACAGCATTTCATTGAGGGAACATCTCTCAGCTCTGCAAACAGACATCTACACAGTAGGCTATTGCTAAAGGATGCTAATGCTAACATTGTATGCATCCACCCACTTTGTGAACTGAAGCAATATGGCCTCTTTATTGATTTGAATAGGCTACATCAACAGAGTATGGATTATCATCGCAAACCTTGTTTGGTAATGATCAAAATGAGTTTCCACTATAAAATTCCTTCTGATTGTTTCTCTCTTCCCTGAATTCTGTAATAAGCCTATTTCATCATTTAGGGATTCTCCTTCTAATCTACCGATCTCCCTTCACAGCTTTTCCTGCAGTGAGACAGTTCAGATTATATGCTCTTATTTATTTCCCTTGGATATAGGAGAATAGTGCAGTATATTCCCTCCCTTACTCTTTTCTCAGATCTTTATGTCATAGAAAAATGCAGTGCCCTTGACATTTGGGGTAGTATGGCTCGAAATCCATCAACCAGCCCGTTGCCACGCATGAGAGGATCCTATCCGTGCAATCCTGATTCTGATATAATCTGGATGGGGTAATCCCAGCCTGGGTTCACCCATTAAAAAGCAAAGAAAGGCATAAGAACCGCCTGTGGGAAAACGGTGCAGAGAAAGAGGGCTGGAAGGAGTGTTCAAGGCTAAAGTGCAAAGCAACTAAGTTTTTACAGATTGGTCAATATATCACCTAAAATGTTGTTATTATTATTATAATAATAATAATTATTATTATTACTTAGAGCTTTGTTGATTGTTCAACATTTATCTAATTGCCAAGGTGTGAAAGTGAACACAGACTAAGACCAAAATCAACATGGTTATTTCATATGGATTGCTTGGAGGAGAAAAAAAATCAATAAATCATACTTCCCCTAATGTGTTTTGCGAGCCACTTGGCTGCCTTCTAAAGAGAAAGCTGGAGTTGCTCTACAGAGTGTTGAGGAGGTTAAAGGGTTGAGATGGACACCTAGACTATATTTAATATATACTGTATATAAATTACATAATGATATATTGTTCAATGAATGTAAAAACACACAATCCCTACTGTAAATGTAGGTTCATCATTAGGTTTTAGAAGGGCACAGTGGTAGAACAGCACAGCTAAATGAACAGATAAATAATATGTATTCACTTCATGCCTAGCAACAGTGTCATTCTTCTGGCATTCTTTTTCATCTCTTTCTCAGGTAACCACGGTAACCTCGGAGCAATGGAGACATCCCTCGGTTTGGATCCAGGAACTAATATTCTGTTCTACTGTAACCATTCTGAAGCATCAGTAGCACATATCAGCATCAGACACTGAGTGAGTGTGAGTTTTGCACGATTTGCTAATGCCACCACTCTTCCCTTCTGAAACTGACCATATGTGGGAACAGTATCCATGGAAACACACAATTATCCGAGGCTGACGATTCATAAAGATTTTATTTATTTATCGGCAACTGCCTGTAGGAACAACAGCAGCACCCCCATCCCCCATCTCACCCGTTACACCCCTTTTTGTTTTCTGCTTCTCAAGTGGGAGTCTCAGCGAAACACACATTTGGGAGCGTAAATATAGCGTTCTGAAAGCTAATTACGCCATGCAGTGGAATGACAGGCAGAAATAAATCAGAGCTTCCACCGAGTCCTCTTCTCGTACTATTCTATTGTCATTATGTCTCCACAGAAGCCATATATGATTAACACACTTGTCACTGACTCTATGGACTTCTCCAGCTCCTGGTGAGAAGTCATGTTTTGGGTCAGAAGAGAGAGAGGTAGATTAACAGAGAGATGGGAAGGACGATGAATAAATGTGATGAGTCATCGCCCGCCGCGGTCAAGGTCAGGAACTTGTATAGCGAGTGCGAGTTTCTGTGTGAGTATGTCTTTACGTGCCTGCACGTGTGTGTACTAGCTTGCGTTGGCGTGACGGTTTCAGTTAGATAAAGACAGGCCCATTTGCACCAGTGTGACATGACCATCAGTGGCTTCAACTTTAACGACAGGCCCCTCCACAACGCTCCTCCTCTTGCACTGACTGATCGCCACGTTGAATTAAGAGCAGTAGGATGCCACAACACTGATGCGACTCTCCTGAAATGTTTGAACCTATTACCGTCAACGTTAATGCAGTACCACCATCCACTCGTTATGGCCCAGATACTCATCTAACTGGCAATTGGCTCGGCCTCTCTGTAACGCTCAGCAGAGCACAGTACCATACCACCCTGAGAGACTTCTGAGGAGGGAGTGGCAGCACAGCCCAACAAGATTACATAAAATAGGAAAGCAGTGTCAGAGGGGGGAGAGGGGGGCAGAGAGAGATGGAGGGAGAGCGCGAGAAAGAGACAGTAAGTGTAGAGAGAGAGCGAGAGTAGGAGAGAAACAGAGAGCCACAGAGAGAGCAAGATGAAAAGAGAGAGAGAAACAAGATTGCAGGTGGAAAGACTTGACATGACAGACATCAAGCCTTACATAGCTGCTGTTTCACTGTAAGGGGATGGGTGTTGGGTTGGTTTCGGGCAGGAGAGGCATCCCAGTGCTTTTAGCTGTCCTCATGAGATTGAGTGTACTTCCAATTATTATAATTCACATATTAGTTGTAAGCTGCTGAATAAGAGCAAAATTAGGTCCTAGGGAACATATTCCTCATTGGACATCTTCCATAAAATGTTCCATAAAATGACTAATACCTTTAGTGTTGCATGGTACTTCATTCAATGGCACGTCAATGGATGGAAGAATGTAACAAGCTGCCAAAAAATGTACTTTACATGTATTGTATGTATGACTGTGTTTCTAACGTGAGCGAGTAAGTGAGAGAGAGTGGGACCGAGTGTGTGTTTGTGTGCGTGTAAGTCATGTCAAAGGCTCACCCACTATTTTCCTGAAGGACCTCAACAAAAAGCCACACACACGCACGCCTTGCCTTCAGTGGGGAATTAGAATACAGTATTTCAACCGCCATGCTCCATTTATTTGAGCCAATCTCTCTCGCCATCATCCCGTAATTGAAAGTTGTATTGAGTTGAAGGAGGGAATTGCTGTAAATGTGTTAACCGCCATGAGATGTGCTGGTGTAAAACCATAGAGAGAAATAAAGGACCCGTATGCCATGCCTTCCACTTCAGTAATGGTCATGTCACGTAATGAACATCACCATTAGATGACACACATAAGTAATACCAGTACATTACCCTCGTCTCACAAACGTTTGAGTGCAATGTAGCACTGGCTACATTATTAATAAGCACTAATACACGAGTCAGAGTTAGAACATTATGTGTTCTTTAGCTGACATCTCCATTGCATTTATCATGACATTTATCGTAACATGTGTGGACGCAAACCATGCAAATTAAACCACAGCCGTTCTGCTGGAAGATTGGAAAGGATTACTGTCTGTGAATGATGTCTATTGTCTAGTCCTACATGATTGAAGTCACCACTCACTCTCACATCACATCGCAGTAACATCATCGACTGCAGCTTTCGCAATGACCCGGCCATGATACTGGGTTGCTTATCATTGTTTATGCTGAGGCCTCTACCTTCGACTGCTATGCAGTCCTTGCAGAATCCCCTTACGTGCTTCACCCCAGCCCGGCTCAAAGAGAAAACACATGATGGATGGATCCCAAGGAACCCCTTGGCCTCCAAATAAGCTGTAATGTAATTCCAGTTCTTCTGTGATTTCCTCTATGACCCTGCACTGTGGAACAATCAGCAAGTCTCAGTGAGAAGTGGTGCCAAGGTTCAAATATCCCAAAGGCGGCTAAAACGAGTGACCTCGGGTTTACACTGTTCGGAAAGTAGCAGGGGACTGCCCTCTGAAAGTTGCTGATTTTCATTTCCTGTCTGAGGGTTTTTAAAAACAACCAAAATATTGTATAATTCCAGAACCAAACCACCCTGAGGGTACTCTCCGGTGGGTCGGCAGAAAGTGGATGTTTCCGGTTTTAAGGGATACAGTATTTAAAACCTAACTTCTGTAGGTAGGCAACATTAGCTCTTCTACACTGATCCTCAACACAGGTACCCCACAAGGATGCTTCCTCAGTGCTGTACTCCCTGTATACCCTGTATACACACGACTGCATGACAACACACAGTTCCAACACTATCGTCAAGTTCGCTGATGACATGCCAGTAGTAGGCCTGATTACCAACAACGACAAGACAGCCTACAGAGAGGAGGAAAGCACTGACTGCATGGTGCCAGTTAAACAACATTTCCCTCAGCATCAACAAAACAAAGGAGCTGACTGTGGACTTCAGGAGGAACCAGACTGGGCACGTCGCATGCTCATCAACGATGCCGCCATGGAGACGGACAAAAACATCAAGTTCCTCGGCGTACACATCTCAGAGAAGCTGAAATGGTCAAACCACACAGACACCGTGGTGAAGAAGGCACAGCAATGACTCTTCAACCTCAGGTTGTTGAAAAAATGTGGCCTGTCCTCGAGGGCCCTCAGTGTTCTACAGGAGTACTATCAAGAGCATAATGTAGGGATGCATCACAGCCTGGTACAGCAACTCCACCGCCGCGGACCGCAAGGCTCTACAGAGGGAGGTACGCTCAACCGAACGCACCACTGGGTGCATACTGCCTGCCCTCCAGGACACCTACAACACCAGGTGTCGCAGGAAGGCCAAGGCGATCATCAAGGACCTCAGCCACCCGAGCCACGGCCTGTCCTCCCCACTTCCATCACAGCCATTGGCTTCTACCCCCAGACCACTAGGCAGCAACCTGCTCCCGGTGTCCCCCTCCATTACTAATCATCAAGCTTTGATCATTTGAATCAGCTGTGATGGGGGTCCCAAGGACCGAGTTTGGGAAACGCTGCAAAAGACTATAAATAGCTGAACATGTTAAGAGAGAATAGGTGTTGTTTGATTCAAGCCTTGGATTCAAGATCCAAAAGATTTTGATCCACAAAACAACATGTTGATATGCATACAGAAGTGTTTGTTATGAGCCACAGCTGCGATTGTCACATTAATCCATTTGATTTGCAGCACTGGAGACAGCACATTTTCTCTCAACGTCTACCCACCAATATATTCCGTTCCACATTTTTTTGAGGCATCTTTCAGGAAAAAAGGGAAAAGGACTCAGGCATGCTTTCTGAACTCTGTCTGGACATACAATTGCCTAGTCATGTTTTGCGGCGATACCCCACTGAGGGAAGGATCTGAGAAAATAATCTCAAACCTTTGAAGTCTCTCCTTCCCCGTTGTGAATTCCATAGCCTCTGCTATCCAAATCACAAGGCAAAGAGTAAGCACCACCAAAGAGGCAGGATTACATCCTGAAACCACCAGTCTTCCACATAGCTGGCTCTGCTGAAGCAGGCTCAAATGCTGTGCGTGTGCGTGCGTGCGTGCGTGCATTGGGAAGCACAACGACACACACAGCTATGTTATATCCTACTAATTATCTGTCAGTTCCGATTGGTTGAGGAATACTAGAGTAAAGAATGAACACAGCAGTGGGGTTTGAGATTGGACACATCTTGTATATCATGTCCTCTGTCCCTCCCATCTTCTAATTTAATCATTCAAACATACCTTCTCTATTCACATTGGTCAAATACAAAAACAAGTTCCAGCAGAGAGGATTCATGTCACCAGCCATCTTAGAATTCCACTTTGGCCACAGATAAACCAGCAGTGATAATGAGGAATAATGAAGCTGTTGTGAGCTTCATCAGAGAAAGCAGAGAGATAGTTCACAGGTTCACAGGTCATTTGAATGATATGGTAAAAAATATTTTTAATATCGCTCCTAATCTCTTGTCTGTCCTCAGAGGCTTCTGTTTCCTGGAGTGGATTAACATCACAATAGCACAGCAGCAGAGGTGTGGACTCGAGTCACGTGACTTGGACTCGAGTCACGTGACTTGGACTTGAGTCACGTGACTTGGACTCGAGTCACATGACTTGGACTCGAGTCAGACACGAGTCAAAAATATGACGACTTACAACTCGACTCTGACTTTAACACCAATGACTCGTGACTTAACTTGGACTTGAGCCTTTTGACCCTCCCCAATCCCAAATATAAAAAATTATACTATTACAAAAAAGTGTGTAGCGCATCAACTCTTCATTTAATGGATTACAGTTTGAATCGGACCGCAGCCAATCAAATTGTGCCAGCTGAGAAGAAGTTGTGTGTGGCAGTGCAGAAGAATGTCGGTGGGTGAACTCAGATGGAGCCCTTGGAAATATGATGCCCAAAATTATTATTTTCGGATATAAAGACTACACTGTAGTCAACAAAAAACGGATTGCAACTTGCAAAACATGCGGGAAGAAAATTACAGACTGAGGCGCAACAACTTCCAACTTTGTTCAACTTTTGAAGCTGCACGAAGAACGGTAAATCATGGCTAATATAGTCGAAAGCTATATATAACTTTGCTAGTGTAGCATGTAGGCTAACCTAACATTAAATCAATGAGCCTCCACACAATCAGTCAGTGTGGGAACGTGATCATTGCACCCAAAATTGAGCTACAGGCAGTTGGTAGCCTACATCCTGCCTGATGTTACTGCTATTCCTAAAAACATTGACATACGTTAGCATACTGTAACCACACACAGAGAGGGTGTGTGTTTGTGTGTGTGTGTGTGTGTGTGTGTGTGTGTGAAGGTTGGTCAATTTTGTACTAGCCTACATCGCCCGATTGCGCCCCATAGCAATCCTCGATAGTCGGGGGGGGGGGGGTCTTTCTCATGGCTACCCATGTATTTCCATGGAAATGTAAAGTTTATTTGGATAGCAATGAATATATATATTTTAAAGCATTCATGATTTGCGCAAATGTAATATACTAACTATTTCTCTTGTTAAAAATATGAAATGGTATTACATTTGGTGAAGAGCACATTATGACTTGTTTAGGACTCGAAACTCAAAGTTTAGGACTTGAGACTTGACTCGGACTTGAGTGCTAAGACTTGAGACTTACCTGTGACTTGTAAAACAGTGACTTGGTCCCACCACTGCACAGCAGCCAACTGAAGGAACATCTAAGAACGCTCGTGAATTGTGGTACACTGTATATTATGACACAAAACGTAATGATCAGAGACGCTACAATGAAAGAGGATGTGTGCGTGTGTGTGTGTGTGTGTGTGTGTGTGTGTGTGTACCAAAATAGTAGAGGAAGATAACGCACCCAGGACCAAAATCAAAGACCATCAATACGCAACTGAGGCAGCAGTTTTTTCTCAATTCTGATATCTCTGCCAGTGTTGGCTGTGGAGGCTCCAGGTCACCACAGGGTCACACCAAAATATTTGTTAAGTGTTGCTCTTTGTCAAACACTAACATGCAGAAATAACTAATTAGATCTGAAGGGAAAATGTACTAATCCCGTAGTGCCATAATATTAGGCTCTGCAGTAAGCAGTGTTATCACAATGCAGAAAAAAAAGTTATGATTTGGAAAGAACATGAAACATAACCACCAACAGACAACCTTCTTGTTCGTGAATAAATCCAAGTATGTTGGATTGGTTGTTTCTCCACGTTGTGGTTGATACTTCTGATATCCATCAGAAGCAGTGGTGTAAGTAACAATACTTTAAAGTACTATTTAAGTAGTTTTTTGGGGTATCTGTACTTTACTGTTTATATTTTTGACTACATTCCTAAAGAAAATAATGTTTTTTACTACATGCATTTTCCCTGATACTCAATAGTACTTATTACATTTTGAATGCTTAGCAGGACAAGAAAATGGTCTAATTCACATACTTACTAAGAGAACATCCCTGGTCCTCCCTACTGCCTCTGATCTGGCGGACTCATTAAACACACATTCTTTGTTTATAAATGATGTCTGAGGGTTGGAGTGTGCCCCTAGCTATTGTTAAATAAATTAAAAACAAGAAAATGGTGCCATCTGGTTTGCTTAATATAAGGAATTGTTTATTATGTATACTTTTGATACTTAAGTATATTTTAGCAACTACATTTACTTTTGATACTTAAGTACATTTAAAACCAAATACTTTTAGACTTTTACTCAAGTAGTATTTTACTGGGTGACTTTCACTTTTACTTGAGTAATTTTTTCTTTACTTTTACTCAAGTATGACAATTACTGTAGGTACTTTTTCCACCACTGATCAGAAGAAACACACCTAACGTATGCCACCATCATGTATGTGGGAGGACATGTTAGACCACAAAATACAGACGTTATTCACGATGTTGAGAAACATTCACACAAAAAGGTTATAGGCGTCTTCAAATCAATCAATAATGCACTATGCTTATACTCTGTGATGAGGTTTATTATGAAAGATGCAGTCACTTCAGTGAGACATTTAATGTACCAATATGTTGCATATGTAACCAAGATACAGTATATGTGGTGCTGTGTTTATAACCTACTGGTATTTTTCACTTCCGTTTGCTGTCACACCCCTAGCAGTTTCACCTGTCCTCGTTATTGTCTCCACCCCCTCCAGGTGTTGATTGTTTTCCCAGTGTATGTATCCCTGTGTTTCCTGTCTCTGTGCCAGTTCATCTTGTATGTCCAAGCCTACCAGCGTTTTTCCCGTTTTCCTGCTTTGCCTTTTCTCCTTTTGCTAGTCTTCCCGGTTCTGACCCTTGCTTGTTTTCTGGACTCCATGCCCGCCTGCCTGACCACTCTGCCTGCCCTGACGTCGAGCATGCCTGCCCTTCGGTACCTCCTGAACTCTGAACTGGTTTTGACCTTTTTGCCTGTCCACGACCATTCTCTTGCCTACTCCCTTTGCATTTATTAAATATCTTAAACTCCAACCATCTGCCTCCTGTGTCTGCATCTGGATATTGCCTTGTGTCATGATAGTTTCCAACAATCTAGGATTTTTGTTCATAGTACTTTAGATAGGGCTCTATATCCAATAGAATACTTTTCTCCATATCTGACAAGTCCCCATTCCATGAAGGAGATCCATTGCAACAGTAGTATCCCCTTACCCCAGTAATCTTCTGGTACAGCTGTTGTCTGCAGATGTTGGAGTGAATATCATCAAATATTACCTCATCTACCAAGAGGTGAAAGACCAAAATGTACATTATGCAAAATTCTCTGGGTCTTTTCCCCAGTCACATAGAACCCCAAAATGCCTAGCAAAGTCTGATCCCATAACCATCGCAGGAGGCCTGCAATGTTTGTCTCCTGACTGCACAGGTACCACCAATTCCATACATCTAAGCAAGTCAGTATTGGCTATGCCGAGGACCAGTAGCCCCATTAATTTGGCCACTGACTGGATCTCATTGTGAGCTAGACTCATTAGGCTCTCTCAGGTGCACTGTTAAAAGACCAATCTCCAAATAGATTTCCCTAGAAGCACCTTTCTCACCTCTGAGAATTCCACAGGAAGTGAGACACCATTTTATGTTTTAAAGTAATTACCCTTGTAGTTTGAACATGCCATTGAGTATACCCCTTACTGTGTTTGCACTCAATATGGTTCAGGACTGAATTTGATTGATTGAATGACTACATTTGTTTAGCCCAAGTCCGGCGTTATGGACACGTCTTAAGAGGCCTGGCCCACCCAACCGTACGTCCTTGCCCATCCAAATAAAATATTAAAATATTGATCATTTATTAGACCGAGATGCATGCCGACAGGAAGACACATCAATCTCAGATAAAGCATCCGAGCGAGCGAAACAGTGCACCTCTGTCTTAGTATGTGTAGACCATGTATCTGATGTTGTCTGGTCAAAAAAGAGTATGTTGCACGTCATAATCTTTATGTCCAGACAGCATCAAATACATGGGCTACACATACTTAGAGGGGGAGGTGCTGTTTAACTCACTCAAATGTTTTTTTTTCTGGTGAGTTAATGTAGTTTCCGCCACTTGCGAATTGAAGGAAAGTTGGCAGGTGCACAGCGCACTGTTTCGGATGATAGAATTATTTACCTACTTTTTGAAGTGATTTGTTTGACAATCAGATGAAAACATCATGACTGGTTGTGTTCGTGCCACATTTATTCTTAAAAGTCTAAGCCGTGGGGGGTTCTAAGCTGACATATGGAAATGTTTTAAGATGGTCATACTATGGATCATTTAGCTACTTGATTTTGAATTGTATGGACCCTTTAGGTTTCAGTTGTTTTTAAATTGATTTTGGCCCAGATAATCGCATTGAATAACACATTCATAAACGGACAAAAAGACAGTCAAAACAAAGTCTAAAGTGTTTGTGACAGACAAGTCTACTGCACCAAATACAACTTTAAGACTCATGGGGCAGCAAGTTATCTTTCCAATCATAGTTGTGAATTCAACCCCAATATCCCTAAGCATGCACAGAACCAATGCAAAGCAACAGACATTCTCCACAAAGTATGACACAGGCAGCATCTAGGGAACCGTTTTCAGAGTGAGGCTACATAGTGGGGCTGTATTGACGAGTGGATTGTTTATGTAATGTTATTCAGATCATACCAATATGTGTAGCTTCATTTGGAATGTGTCCCAGAAAAAAAGGTTCCGCTGTGTGCACTCCCCAAAACCTTCCCCCAGAAAGAAGGGCTTGCTGTCAGACAGCTTGGCCAGGATTTGGGAGATGAACAACAATGCCTCCACTCTGGGCTGGGTCAAACAAAGGCTTATTTGAGCATATTTTGGCTGCGTTAGTGCTAACATCAACCACACTCTGCACACTAACACACACTCATCTGAACCCTCTTTCGAACACATTTTCCTCTAACTGACATTTTCAATGACCTCAATGTGGTGTTGGTACGAGTTACAGATATACTGACCCGATTCCAATGAAACTACTGCATTTCATAAGTCCTACCAGGATGAATATGATGTAAGTGCATGTCTTTGAGGGAAAGCTCCATTGAGGGAAAATATCTAATTGAACGTCCCCATCGTTTACAGCCTACGTGTGGTTCAGTTATTGTTGGCATGTTCCCTATAATGAATTATGCATTGATCCTTGAAGATTACTGATTGCATATAATGTAGAATGTCAGGTAAATACATTTGCTGCTTGATCCCCATCAACCATTATAAGCCTGTGTGTCACTAGGCAGGGATACAAGTGATGTTCATTAAGGAAACGCCAGCCATATGCAGTGAGGTGGTTGACTCGTTCATTAGTTTCGCATGCATTTTTTGTGCGAGATGTAACTCGAGCAGCATCCAAAGGAAACGCTAGCCTGCTTCTGCATAGATTTCTCTCTCTCTCTCTCGTAATCTTAGGCTAGACAGGTACCTTTATATGGTACCTTTATATTTTAAACTACCACAGGAGGAGGGGGGCAGTTAAAGAGAGACACCACTATGCAGCCTGACACCACCACATGACTCTGTACTTCCACATCTGAATAGACACAATTTTCATTCAATCAGAATCAATGACAAGCTGTGGCTACTGTGATTGGACAGATCTATGTGGTTTGAGAGAGGATAAGTGTTCTGCAGAACTCTAGTCCCTTGGCAAACTGTATGTCTAGACATCCAATACAAACATGGCTGTGTGAGTTATGGGTTCGCCCATGGAAATGATTGAGAGGCTGGGGAGTTTAGACACTACGGAAGGCCACAATTGAGGGATAAGCTCCAAGACAGATGCAGACAGAAGGAAGGATACAGTTATCAGCAGTGGAATCCTGGCCCCAATTCATAATAATAATATCTCAATATTTGTTTTCCTCTCTCCAGGAGACTACAATTAATCCTGTCTTGACAGTCATCCTTCACCTTAAGCTACCCTGGGGCGGCAGGGTAGCCTAGTGGTTAGAGCGTTGGACTAGGAACCGGAAAGTTGCAAGTTCTAATCCCCGAGCTGACAAGGTACAAGGTTGCCTAGTTAAATAAATAAAAAAATCTTAGAGGGCTTGATGATGTACATGGTTGAAACTTACTCAAGACTCCGTTAACCTGTAAACATGCAAGAATGAAGTAACATATGCAAAGTACCGTTGCTGTGACCGCCAATCAGAGAGCACTTCTAGGGAGATATGCATGTTTGAAACATGCACAACAACCCCTTCTTCCACTCTTCAAAGACCAAGATGAAAAGGATTGGAGGAAAAAAGACCATGCAAGGCGGGGGATTGCTTTCCACTTCGAATGCAAAAAGCGATTTATTTTACATGAAATTATACAAGAGGTTGACTTCCCTCTATTGACATGGTCCTGGCGTAGCGAGATGGAGTCTGACAAGCAAGATGCTCTCTCCAGATGGCTGGGTAGTGAGCAACGGTCACCAAAGGTCAGAGAGCTGCTGATTTAATCCCTGTCTGATGTCTCAGTGTACCCGGTCTCAAATAACTGCACTGGAGCACTCTTAAATGGAACAGATACGTTTTAATCTGAGCTTGGTACTGACTCTTGTTTGATGATGTGGCAAGCGATTGTCGACACTAGTATGATTCGTTAAAGAATAGAATGTAATGGAATAGGGGAGAATATAACATAATTAAATACAATAGAATCAATACATATAATTAATTATATCATATAATTCAGTTGTCCAGTGGACTTTTGCGTTACCTTCATAGGACAAAATAGATTTCCAAGCTGAATATGCAAATCAATAATTTTCACTCCATAGAAACAAGGAGCGGCTTTATTTGCATTAACATACAATCTACGCTAAACTACTCTGTGTTAGTGCCGGTTTCACTTAAGGAGAAGAGCGGCCGAGCCTACTGATAAAGCTTCCTTTGGGGCCTGTGGCAAAGCATTAAATGATGCATATGTTCTCATTCCATTCTGACTCTCCAGAGAAGAATTCCAAACACTTCCATTATCAAGCTGAACACAGGAGCACAATGTGGACTCGTTTCATGTTATGTAACAGAAGCCAATGCTGAGTAACCTTCCAAGGATTAGATTTCAGATCGAACTAAAATTATACTTTTTTATCGTCAGATGAGGTAAGGGAAAATTCACTTCTATGTTGTGTGCCACAAGTATCAAACCACGGTAATCTATGTGGTTGCCTGGAAAATAATTATGGTGTGACATAACATTGTCATGGATGTTCTCAATTGGTTCAATGTCAAGATTAACATGAACAGTGAGATAAATCATAGGGTGTTTCAAAATATGCATACTAGTGTGTTCAAAACTCTCATGTTCCGAGTTCGTTCACCGAGGACGTTGTCTTGAGTACATTCTTGTGAGGACAAGTGTGGAGAATGCATAAAATGTTACTCACACTCCGTGCTATTATCTTTGACCAATACAGAAGAAACAAGAAAAATACATAAATCAAACGCAAACATTTAACTTCATAGCTATCAGCTAGCTATAAGCGAATCGTATTACCCAAGCGGGATTTAAAAAAATATATATACTTAAATCATTCCTCAGTAACATATTTTAGTCGATTTGAATACGTCCGTGATAATCTAAATTGGAACAATTTTAAATATATTTAATGTATTTGATGTACATTTTATTAGCATTTAAGCGTATGAAATGCACTTATCTAAATTGGGGGGAAAAAAATTGTACTCAAGTATATTCCTAGTATTTTCGAGTAAAAACAAATAGACTTTGAGTACACCTTATATAACGCTCGTCGGAAGAAGTGGACCAAGGTGCAGCGTGGTACGTGTCCATGATACTTTATTTAATCTGAACACCAAACAAAACAACAAAATAACAACGAATGTCACGTTCTGAAGGCTACACAGAGCTAACAAAAAACAACATCCCACAACCTAAGGTGGCAAAACAGGCTGCCTAAGTATGATTCCCAATCAGAGACAACGACAGACAGCTGTCCCTGATTGAGAACCATACCCGGCCAAAACATAGAAACACAAGACCTAGAAATAAAGAACATAGAATGCCCACCTAAATCACACCCTGACCAAACCAAATAGAGACATAAAAGGGCTCTCTAAGGTTAGGGCGTGACAATACCCCCCCAAACCTGAACCTATAGGGTAGGGTCCGGGTGGACATCTATCTGCGGTGGCGGCTCTGGTGCGGGACGTAGACCCAGCTCCACCTCTGGCTCACCCCACTTTGGTGGCGCCTCTGGTGTGGGGACTCTCGTTGTGGGCCCCGGACTGGGGACCCTCGCTGCGGACCCCGGACTGGGGACCCTCGCTGCGGACCCCGGACTGGGGACCCTTGTTGCGGTCCCCGGACTGGGGACCCTTGTTGCGGGACCCGGAATGGGGACCGTCGCTGGAGGCTCCGGATTGGAGGCCGTCGCTGGAGGGTTCCTGCCATGGATCCTTACTGAAGCCTCCGTGCCATGGATCATCACTGGAGGCTTCGTGCCATGGATCATCACTGGAGGCTTTGTTCGTGCAGCAGGCACAGGACTCACCAGGCTGGGGAGACACACAGGAGGCCTGGTGCGTGGAGCAGGCGCAGAATATACTGGGCTGTGGAGCCGCACCGGAGGTCTGGAACGCAGAGCTGGCACAACCCGTCCTGGCTGCATGTTCACCCTAGCCTGGCAACTGCGGGGTGCTGGCACAGGACGTACTGGGCTGTGGAGACGCACCGGAGACACAGTGCACAGAACCGGCACAAGATATCCTGGGCTGTAGAGGCGCACTGGAGGCCAGGAGTGCTGAGCCGGCACCATCCATCCTGGCTGGATGCCCGCTCTAGCCCGGCCGAGGCGGGGAGCTGGGATATAGCGCACCAGGCTGCGAACGCGCACTGGAGACACCGTGCGCTCCACCGAATAACACTGTGCCTGACCAGTACCACGCTACCCATGGTAAGCACGAGGAGTTGGCTCAGGTCTTGAACCTGACTCAGCCAATCTCTCCGTGTTCCCCCCCAAACATGTTTTTGGAGTGGCTTCTCAGGCTTCCGTGCTAGCCGTGTCCCCTCGTAACACTGGGCCCCCTTTCTAGCTGCCTAACTAATCAAAGTATATTTTATGTTTGAGATTCTTCAAAGTTGCTACCTTTTGACTTGATGACAGTTTTGCACACTCTTGGCATTCTCTCAACCAACTTCATTAGGTACTCACTCACCTGGAATATATTTCAATTAACAGGTGTGCGTTGTTAAAAGTTAATTTATGGAATTTCTTTCCTTGATGTGTTTGAGCCACTCAGTTGTGTTGTGACAAGGTGGGGGTGGTATACAGAAGACAGAAGTCCTACTTGGTAAAAGACCAAATCCATATTATGGCAAGAACAGCTTAAATAGGCAAAGAAAAAATGACAGTCCATAATTACTTGAAGACATGAAGGTCAGTCAATCCAATTCAATAACTTTGAAAGTTTCTTCAAGTGCAGTTGCAAAAACCATCTAGCGCTATGATGAAACTGGCTCTCATAAGGACTGGCACAGGGTCCAGTAGACCCTGGGTAGACCCAGGGTCTGGGTAGACCCAGAGTTACCTCTGCTGCAGAGGACAAATTCCTTAGACTTACCAGTCCCAGAAATTGCAGCCCAAATAAATGCTTCAGAGTTCAAGTAACAGACACATCTCATCTCATCAACTGTTCAGAGGAGACTGCGTGAATCAGGCCTTCGTTGTTGAATTGCTGCAAAGAAACCACTACTAAAGGACACCAATAACTAGAAGAGACTTGCTTGGGCCAAGAAACATGAGCAGTGGACATTAGACCAGTAGAAATCTGTCCTTTGGTCTGATGTGTCCAAATTTGAGATTGTTGATTCCAACCACTGTGTATTTGTCAAACCCAGAGTAGGTGAACGGATGATCTCCGCATTTGTGGTTCCCACCATGTAGCATGGAGGAGGAGGTGTGACGGTGTGGGGGTGCTTTGTCGGTGATTCATTTAGAATTCAAGGAACACTTAACCAGCATAGCTACCACAGCATTCTGCAGCGATACACCATCCTATCTGGTTTGCACTTAGGGGGACTATCATTCGTTTTTCAACTGGACAATGACCCAAAAACACACCTCCAGTAAGATGGTGCCCGAAGCCGATGGCAGATTTTTACGTGCCACCAACTAATTGTGTTTTTTTGTTAGTTTATCTGCGTTGTTGGTAACTTTATTTTTTCACTGTTTCTGTACATAATGTTGCCGCTGCCATCTCTTATGACCGAAAATAACTTCTAGACATCAGGACTCTGATTACTCACCGCGGACTAGCAGAATAATTGTTTTTCTTTCACGACTCTGACGAGCCCGAGGCGGAGAACATACGGCTCCCTCGGAAACAGGCCCCTACCCCAGTGATCTGCATGAAGAGGAGGCGGAGAAAGAGAGGCTGAAGGGCGGGTTGCCTTCTGAGGAGTCGGAGGCGATCGAATATACTCCCACTCCCCTCAATTTTGCTAGCAAACATGCAATCTTTGGACAATAAAAAGGATGAGTTATTGGGAAGATTAAACTACCAACGGGATATTAAAAACTGTAACAACTTATGCTTCATGGAGTCGTGGCTGAACGACCATATCAACATACAGCTGGCTGGTTATACGATGTACCAGCAGGATAGAACAGCGGCATCTGGTAAGACAAGGGGCGGCGGTCTATGTATTTTTGTAAACAACAGCTGGTGCAAGATATCTAAGGAAGTCTCAAGCTATTGCTCTCCTGAGGTAGAGTTTCTCATGATACGCTGCAGATCACATTACCTATCACAAGAGTTTTCATCTATATTATTTGTAGCTGTTTACATACCACCACAGTCAGAGGAAGGCTCTAAGATAGCATTGAATGAGATGTATTCCACCATAAGCAAACAAGAAAACGCTCATCCAGAGGCGACACTCCTAGTAGCCGGGGACTTTAATGCAGGGAAACTTAAATCCGTTTCACCAAATATCAATCAGCATGTTAAATGTGCAACCTCTATTGCACTCCACACTGCACTTTCCCACCTGGACAAAAGGACCACCTATGTGAGAATGCTATTCATTGACTACAGTTCAGCGTTCAACACCATAATGCCCTCAAAGCTCATCAATAAGCTAACGACCCTGGGACTAAACACCTCTCTCTGCAACTGGATCCTGAACTTCCTGACGAGCCCCCCCCCTAGGTGGCAAGGGTAGGTAACAACACATCCACCACGCTGATCTTCAACACAGGGGCCCCTCAGGGGTGCGTACTCAGCCCCCTCATGTACTCCCAGTTCACTCATGACTGCACAGCCAGGCACGACTCCAACACCATCATTAAATTTTCCGGTGATACAACAGTGGTAGGCCTGATCACCGACAACGACGAGACAGCCAATTGGGAGGAGATCAGAGACCTGGCCGTGTGGTGCCAGGGCGACAACCTCTCCCTCAATCTGATCAAGACAAAGGAGATGATTGTGGAATACATTTAAAAGAGGACCGAGCAAGCCCCCATTCTCATCCACGGGTCTGTAGCGAAGCAGGTTGAGAGCTTCAAGTTCCTTGGTGTCCACATCACCAACAAACTAACATGGTCCAAGCACACCAAGACAGTCGTGAAGCGGGCACGACAAAACCTATTCCCCCTCAGGAGACTGAAAAGATTTGGCATGGGTCCTCAGATCCTCAAAAGGTTCTACAGCTGCACCATCGAGAGCATCACTGCCTGGTACGGCAACTGCTCCGTCTTCGACGTAAGGCACTACAGTTGTGCAAATGGCCCAGTACATCACTGGGGCCAAGCTTTCAAGCCATCCAGGACCTGTATACCAGGCTGTGTCAGAGGAAGGCCCTAAAAATTGTCAAAGACTCCAGCCACCCTAGTCATAGACTGTTCTCCCTACTACCACACGGCAAGCGGTACCGGAGTGCCAAGTCTAGATCCAATAGGCATCTAAACAGCTATCCCCAAGCCATAAGACTTCTGAACATCTAGTCAAATGGCTACCCAGACTATTTGCATTGCACCCCCCCCCCCCCCCTACCCCGCCCCGCCCCGCCCCGCTCTCCACACCACTGTCAGTTAGGGCCTCGTAAGTAAGTATTTCACTGTTGTATTCGGCACCTGTGACTAATAACATTTGAAAAATGTGATTTGTAAGGGCTATTTGAACAAGGAGAGTGATGGAGTGCTGCATCAGATGACCTGGCCCCCACAGTCACCCGACCTCAACCCAAGTGAGATGGTTTGGGATGAGTTGGAACGCAGAGTGAAGGAAATGCAGCCAACAAGTGCTCAGCATACATGGGAACTCATTCAAGACTGTTGTAAAAGCATCTGTCATCAAGGCAAAGTGTGGTTACTTTGAAGAACCTAAAATATAAAATGTATAGCACAATGTGTTAAATTGACTTTGGCTCCATAACCAGAGAGTTATGTCAAGTGTCACTCATGTTGCTCTGTGTAGAATGTCTCTGTTCATTCTTTTAACCATTAAACAATGATTTATATAGGCAATATTCCAATTTACCTATTTAAAAGAATGATTGACACAAGTCCACAGTGCCAGAAAAGCTGCATAAGATACCACTAAATTGTTTTCATCTTAGCATTTCTACAGGAAAAAACATCCATTGTTCCGACGTGTATAGTCTGCCTGACAGGCAATTCAGATTCCCCAACTCCGCCACAAAAGGATGGCTTCTTCCAGGGACTATCTGTTTTTACAATGGAGTGTGAGAATGCAATCATCACGGTCGTTTCAAACGGAGGGAAAACAATTTAGGAGAGAAGCGGCACTGCGCCTGGCATGTTTATGGAGCTCTCGGTCTGCAGACGAGGAGAGAGTATACCCCCACCGCCACCTCCGGCGCCGTGTAACCTCACCATGTCATTTCCTCAAGACTCGCTGACATCATCAGCGCTCCCTCCCCTCTCCACCATTTTATGAATCTGTCTTACTCCCCTTTATATTAGGCGCGGGGGCCACCCTTCGAGATTGATAGTAGCAAGTTGTTTTTTCCCCCATTTGTTGTGGCCTCCCTTGCGATAGACACTTTCTGTAATAAACTAAATGAGCTTGGGAAATGGAGAGCCTCGAGGTGATATTTCACCAGCCCAAGATGCTGAGCGAGATGTTGTTTGTGCTCAGACTATACAGAGATAGACCTATGTGCAGTGACACTACAATAACCTGGGATTTCTGGAGCCATTTCCCATGAAAGAGTATATACTTGTATGATATTTAGTAGCAGAGGAGAAAGGAGCAAGGTAGGTTGGCTGAACAACCTGTTCTGAACAACGAATGGACTCATTGTAAATCAAGGGGAAAACCAAAGTGAGCAAGGCTCTAAGTGGCTGCAGTTATATAATGAAACAATATTTATGTTCCCTTTCAATATTTGCCAGTGGCCCTTCAGCCAGCATTTTTACTCTAAGCTTCTGGTAAACTGAGACAATTTATTACGGAGCTGACTTTTATTGTGCTTCAATTGAATGCCTCTGGGACTACTGGAGACTTAAGTGAGAGAGTGCCAACCACAAAGAACGACTCCAGCTTTTATATTGTTCATTTGTTGTCTTCTTCCTGTTGCTAAAAACGTTTTTTTTTCTTAATTCCCTGTCTGATGATTCTCCAGTAAACAATCATACTAATTCCCAAAGACACCAATTCATGAAGCTTGAAATATAGCTATTGTACTGCAGATCTTCTACTTTGTTATTGATTTGTGGACATTAGATGAGTGTTGCTGGGAGACCTTATATCAGGATTTCCCAAATTCCCCAAGGGGTGCACCCCCCCCCCCCCCCCCCACACCCTAACACTACACAGCTGATTCAAATAATGAACTCATCATCAAGCTTTGAGTATTTGAATCAGCTGTGTCGAGCTAGGGCAAAAACCAAAATGTTCACTACTCGGGGTCCCGATGACCGAGTTTGGGAAACGCTGCATTATATTGTGTATGTTTTAAACACTTCCACTTCCTATTTACTTCCTGTCTCTGGAGGAAGTCCTGCAGTGTTTTGTTCATAGAGAATGATAGAGGAGTCTAGATGGATAAATTCCATTTTGGCAGTGACACTGCCATTGAAGGCTTCTACCATTTTAAAGTAGTCAACTGGGTGTGACTTCCTATGGGTTAAGGGAGGATCACATAATTTCATCCAGGTTAAAGGAGAGATCAACCAATGAATTATAGTTGTGAAAGAACATTCCATAACCACAGGTGGCAGTAATTTGCCAACCTTGGTATTTATACCTGATCAAACAATAAACTCCGGGTGGCATTATGCACCCTTTCAGTTTTTCTTACCAACTCATAGAAGTAGTTGGCCTCGATTGCGCTGCCCATGCACTCACAGACGCTATAATGAACCTGCATGTAAAAAGGAACTTGCAAGTAAGAAGTAACCTTCAATAGACAAACATTGGCAGAGGCTTTGTTGCGGAATAGAAAGCCGACTCTGGTTTTGATTTTGGATTGGAGATGTTTGATATGAGTCTGGAGGTTAGGAGAATATTTAGGGCAGTGCTGACGTAAAGGCAATGGCAGACTAAACAAAGTTATGTAGAGCACCTCAAGATAAAACGTAATATTCAATATTGGCAAGTTAGACTAAAATATTAGCACTACACAATCTGGTGGGTGATAACCTTCAATCTGGATAATAACACAAAACAAATCTTAAGACTAGAGATATTTATCGACAAATATTACGAAAACAAGCAACCGATTTCAAAACGGAAACGTGACTCTTCTACAGTCACAGACGATTTAATAATTTCACCACCGGGAATGGTAAAGGTCGAAACTGTTCTGTTAAAATCAATAAATGACAAACTGGGTATACTTGAATTAGTTAGTAAGGATATAAAACAGTTGAAGGCAAGCCTCAAGATGAGTGATGAAAAAGCTGCGACATTGGAGAAGGAAACACACAAGCTAAAAGGGACAGTCAATAAGAGTGAAACCGAAATGAACAAAATTAAAAAGGAGAACACCGTTCTGAGAGAACCTTACTGTACATACAAACTAGATCAATGAGGGAGAATCTGGTACTTACAGGTATCCAGGAGAAAGAAGGGGAAGTTCTTGAATCTGTAGTTAGAGAGTTCCTCCTTACAACGCTTCAGATCCCACGCGAAGTTATCGACAAAATCCAACTTGAACGTTTACACCTCTTCCGACAGAGAGGCCAAAGGTATGACCGCCCAATCGTTACCAAATTTGCTTCATTTAAAGATAAAATAATGGTTAAAAGCCTGGTTAAAAGACTTGCTGGGACCAAAATTGGCATGAATGATCTGTTTCTGAAGGAAATTGCAGAACGGCGCAAAGTTCTGTATCCAATTTTCAAAGAAAAGAGATTAAAAGCGAAACAAGTAGCTTTCGTCGTTGATAAACTATATATTGATAACCAGTTGTTCAGAGACACAAAGACTACTCCATGGTTATTTTTAAAATTGCAAATTCTAGCCCGGTTATGGATTGTAACAATACAATAAAAAATATAGCTTTTCTATATATCTTCACACATAACTAATTGAACACACAAGCACTAATTCAACATAGTGAAGATAAAAACTAAGTAAACAGGAAGCACAGTATGTGTGGATGTGGTATGTTTATTTTGATTTGTTATGTTTGTAAGTTGAGTGAGTGAGTAATGAAATGGTTGCATATCCCAGAGCCAATGTATTGCTGTGGGCCGGGGTATGAGAGGGCTTTCAAATTTGTTCAGATGATGGATATACTTTGTAATGAATTATAGGTCTTATTTATTTATTGTCCTATCATGGTGGAACAGTTTTAAAATGGATTATACATTTTATTTGTTATTGTCCTATCATGGGGAACTACATTTTAAAATAAATGATATCTAATTATTTATTTATGATCCTAATTTAATGGTGCGGTCCATGACCCTATACCCTAGACACCCACCTGAATGACCCAGGTACTAAGGAGAAGTCCCTAACTGTTTTATGTGCATGCTGTAAGCGGTCTGTATGCAGCCAAATGATGGTCAGAGACCAAGAGCAGCACTGCCCCCTCAAGATTCTGAGCCTGCTTGGCAGGGTTGGTCCTGCAAAGCAAAAGCCCCCTAAAGGGAGAGCATACTACACAAGGAAATTCTCAAAGTTGCTAATGAGAACATTGATGACCTTGTACCTCGCCGGTGGGGATTCCGGTGTGGTGCCCCCACCCAGGCAGTGGCAGTGCTGGCAACACTAGCTGCAGTAACCCATGGGGGGGGGGGTCACACTCTGACATTCAGAGAGAGGGTATATTATTGACCCTAGTGGCACAGAATCAAAGTTGGACTGCATGGAGATGCTTGGGAATATGGTCAATACGGGTGACCGTATTGTGGGGGTTTCAGGGTAAAGGTGTGCATTTGACCTCCATCATCTAGGATGTGACAATGGTAAATAAAATCTCTTAATTTTTGCCAAATTTTTTTGTGCGGTCTTGCAGGCCTTCTTGTGCAGCTGCAACTGCGAGTACATTTGTAATTCAAGACCTATCTTGAGTTGGGCTCTGGGGTGGTGCAATTGTTGAGTAATTGAGCTTATGGTTGTGTGGTGGTATGGGTTGAGTGTGTGTGGGTGGGTGTATGTGTGTATCCCATAACTGTTGCGAAGAAGTAAAAGATGTTAGGGACAATAGAGGATGATCCACAAATCGAGGTGAGGGCGATGGAAATGCATTTGGCAGTTAATCTACTTCAATTCGGTAAATGGCACTGTGTGCTCTTTCCAAAGGATGGATCCCAGTCAGTTATGGGTGATGGGATACAGGGGTTCAAGGGTGGTCTGCTGGGCATTGGGATGACAAACCAACTCGGGTTGAGGAGGGCTTTTAGCGGGTGGAATAGTAAGGACCAATCGGAGGATTACTTAGTAGAAAGGCAAAGATCATGGTACAGCTATATAGACACTCAATCATCATGTTACTTTTTAATGGTACGTTTACAAACATATGTTTTGATAAAAATAATTGTAAGTTGTGTCTCATTATGATAGGTGGTGAAATAAGTATAGCCAGTTACAATTGTAATGGCCTAGCAGATAACAAGAAAAGACAATCAGTATTTACCTAGCTAAAAGAGAAGGAATATAATATATATTATGTACAGGAAACCCATTCAACAGTTTTAGATGAAGTTTTGTGGAAAAAGAACTGGGGGGGGGGGCGAAATATACTTCTCCCATGGGCAAATAAATTCAAAAGGGGTGATGATTTTAATTAACAATAATTTTGATCCAAATGTGCAAATTGTCCAAACAGATCCTCAAGGTAGATGGATTATTTTAAATATGTTATTGGACAATAAACAGACATGGCTTATTAACCTTTACGGTCCGAATAATGATGATCCAAGCTTCTTTGAAAATATACAGTGCCTTGCGAAAGTATTCGGCCCCCTTGAACTTTGCGACCTTTTGCCACATTTCAGGCTTCAAACATAAAGATATAAAACTGTATTTTTTTTGTGAAGAATCAACAACAAGTGGGACACAATCATGAAGTGGAATGACATTTATTGGATATTTCAAAAAATTTTAACAAATCAAAAACTGAAAAATTGGGCGTGCAAAATTATTCAGCCCCCTTAAGTTAATACTTTGTAGCGCCACCTTTTGCTGCGATTACAGCTGTAAGTCGCTTGGGGTATGTCTCTATCAGTTTTGCACATCGAGAGACTGACATTTTTTCCCATTCCTCCTTGCAAAACAGATCGAGCTCAGTGAGGTTGGATGGAGAGCATTTGTGAACAGCAGTTTTCAGTTCTTTCCACAGATTCTCGATTGGATTACGGTCTGGACTTTGACTTGGCCATTCTAACACCTGGATATGCTTATTTTTGAACCATTCCATTGTAGATTTTGATTTATGTTTTGGATCATTGTCTTGTTGGAAGACAAATCTCCGTCCCAGTCTCAGGTCTTTTGCAGACTCCATCAGGTTTTCTTCCAGAATGGTCCTGTATTTGGCTCCATCCATCTTCCCATCAATTTTAACCATCTTCCCTGTCCCTGCTGAAGAAAAGCAGGCCCAAACCATGATGCTGCCACCACCATGTTTGACAGTGGGGATGGTGTGTTCAGCTGTGTTGCTTTTACGCCAAACATAACGTTTTACATTGTTGCCAAAAAGTCAATTTTGGTTTCATCTGACCAGAGCACTTTCTTCCACATGTTTGGTGTGTCTCCCAGAAGGCTTGTGGCAAACTTTAAACGACACTTTTTATGGATATCTTTAAGAAATGGCTTTCTTCTTGCCACTCTTCCATAAAGTCCAGATTTGTGCAATATACGACTGATTGTTGTCCTATGGACAGAGTCTCCCACCTCAGCTGTAGATCTCTGCAGTTCATCCAGAGTGATCATGGGCCTCTTGGCTGCATCTCTGATCAGTCTTCTCCTTTTATGAGCTGAAAGTTTAGAGGGACGGCCAGATCTTGGTAGATTTGCAGTGGTCTGATACTCCTTCCATTTCAATATTATCGCTTGCACAGTGCTCCTTGGGATGTTTAAAGCTTGGGAAATCTTGTTGTATCCAAATCCGGCTTTAAACTTCTTCACAACAGTATCTCGGACCTGCCTGGTGAGTTCCTTGTTCTTCATGATGCTCTCTGCCCTTTTGACGGACCTCTGAGACTATCACAGTGCAGGTGCATTTATACGGATACTTGATTACACAGGTGGATTGTATTTATCATCATTAGTCATTTAGGTCAACATTGGATCATTCAGAGATCCTCACTGAACTTCTGGAGAGAGTTTGCAGCACTGAAAGTAAAGGGGCTGAATAATTTTGCACGCCCAATTTTTCAGTTTTTGATTTGTTAAAAAAGATTGAAATATCCAATAAATGTTGTTCCACTTCATGATTGTGTCCCACTTGTTGTTGATTCTTCACAAAAAAATACAGTTTTATATCTTTATGTTTGAAGCCTGAAATGTGGCAAAAGGTCGCAAAGTTCAAGGGGGCCGAATACTTTCGCAAGGCACTGTATATAAGAATCTATCAACTCTACAAGCAACACTAGACTCTATTATTATGGTGGGAGATTTTAATACGGTCTTAAATACCTCTATCGGTCGTAAAGGAAATCACACTACAAACTATCACCCTCAGGCACTTAAGGAAATCATGAATGTCATGGATATATTGGAATTAGTGGATATATGGAGACTTAAATACCCTGATCTAGTGAGATACACATGGCGGAGGCTTAATCAAGCTAGTCGTCTTGACTACTTTCTTATACCATTCTCTCTGGCACCAAAACTTTTAAAAATGTTGATAGGGGACAGAATGCGGTCGGATCATCACATAAATGGCAAATATATTACTCTTACAGAATGTCCACGTAGGCGAGGATATTGGAAATTTAATCAAAGCCTACTAGATGATAAATTGTTCAGAACTAGGACGGAAGAATTTATAACTTACTTTTTCAGACATAACAGCAGATCCCCTTACTGTATGGGGCACTTTTCAATGTGCCTTTAGAGGCAATGCAATTCAGTACTCATCTATGAAACAAAAGCAATTTAGATCAAAAGAGTCCATATTAACAAAGGAAATTGAAGGACTAACAGTATAGTTAGATAGCAATAAAAACGGTACTATAGAGGCAAGTTAGAGGAAAAACAAAAAGAAATGGAGGAACTTATTCAAGAAAGATCCAGTGTAATATATTATAAAAATTTAGCGAACTGGATGGAATATGGGGAAAAATGCACCAAATTCTTTTTCAATCTTCAATATAGAAATGCTACCAAAAAAAAGGTATTAAAACTTGTTACAAATGATGGAGTCACGCATGATTCACCAAATTATATTTTGAAAGAGGAAGTAAAGTACTTAAAGAATATGTTTTCATTTCAGACTCCTTCATCTCCACTAACTGAAACTAATTGTATGGACTTTTTTCCTAATAATAATGTAAAATTAATATCTGTACGGAAAGACTCATGTGAAGGCCAAATTACAGAGGAGGAACTGCTTAAGGCAATTGGGGCCTTTACGGATGGGAAAACTCCAGGATGCCATACCAGGGGAAGTATACAAAACTTTTTGGGGCATACTCAAAGGACCATTGTTGGCTTGTTTTAACCACTCCTATATAAATGGTAGATTATCAGACACGCAACAAGAAGGTCTGATATCATTATTACTGAAACAGGACCCAAGTGGTATATATAAAGATCCAGTCCATTTAAAAAATTGGAGACCTCTTACACTTTAGTGTTGTGATGCAAAAATCCTCTCAAAATGCTTGGCACATAGAATTTAAAAAGTATTGTCAGATATTATTCATCCTAATCAGACAGGTTTTTTTTACATGAACTGATACATTGGAGATAATATAAGACATGTACTGGAAACAATAGAACACTATGAAATATTGGGGACACCAGGACTGGTTTTCATAGCTGATTTTGAAAAGGCTTTTGATAAAGTATGACTGGAGTTTATATATAAATGCCTAGAATATTTCAATTTTGGGGAATCTCTTATAAAATGGGTTAAGGTTATGTATAGTAACCCTAGGTGTAAAATAGTAAATAATGGCTACATCTCAGAAAGTTTTAAACTGTCTAGAGGAGTAAAACAAGGTTGTCCACTATCGGCATATCTATTTATTATTGCCATCGATATGTTAGCTGCAAAGATTAGATCAAACAATAATATTACGGGATTAGAAATCCGTGGCCTAAAAACTAAGGTGTTATTGTACGCTGATGATTCATGTTTTCTTTTAAAACCACAATTGGAATCTCGCCACGGCCTCTTAAAGAATCTAGATACTTTTGCTATCCTCTCTGGATTAAAACCAAATTATGATAAATATACCATATTACGTATTGGATCATTAAAAAATGCTAATTTTACATTACCATGTAGTTTTCCAATTAAATGGTCTGACGGAGATGTAGACATACTCAGTATACAAATCCCAAAGGAAAGAAATGATCTCACTTCAATAAATTTTTATAGAAAGAGCTGAAGGGTGGGACTAATAACAAGATAAACAATGTAAAGCATACGGGATCTGTAGAATGTATATAGGTTCAGACTTTTGCGAAATAGCATAGTTACAAATAGAAATCAAACTGGATGGACATCAGAAATAGAGGAAGGACTACGAACAAACAAGAGAGAACTAATGTAAAGTAGACTGTGTCTGTAGAATGTGTATAAGATGTATGAATGAAGGTAGAAACAGAAGTGTTTATCAGTTTACTCCAATTGGGGGATCGGCGGTAGGGTTTGTGGGGAATAATAATAAAGGTGTATTCTTTAAAAAAATATGTATGTCTATATAGGTATGTGTATGCATATATGTGTATATATATATATGCACGCGTGTATGGACTAATAAAACTTGAAACTTGAATAATGGGACATATATTAAAAGGTATCCTCAGTTCCATCTCTATGATTGTGTTTTGTTGACCACTTTCCCGGTGTACCTTATTTCCCTAAACTGTCTTAAATCTAAACTTTCCTTCCCTTTTCTTTGCGCCTTGGGCTCTTACAGTCCTTTCTAGGGAAACTTTGTCTCTATGTTAGTGTCGGGATTCGCTCTGAGGCAGCTTCAGCTAATAGGTGTTCCATCTGCATGCCCAGACCATTGTGCAGGATTAAGGATGAAGAAACAAGAGGAGGGCTGACGAGACAAATCCTCCTTGTTTGGCCAAGGTTTCTGATGCCGAGTGACACATTACGCCACTTTGTAGGTATTGCATTTTGTAACTTGGCTCCTGGCATTAGATCATTATTTGGCAGTGACTCCAGGGCCAGGTCGAATAAAAGCTCGGTTTTCTGGGCAGGCTGAGATTCTCAAAGTCTCTTTCAATAATGTAAATGTCCCTCAATAGCAACTTCACCCTCCCTCTGTCTAATTGTGTCTGGCCCCACTATGTGGTTGTTTTCATTCACAGTGGCAGCTCGCTAGTTGATAGAATGGGCGCTTTTGCAGGGGGCAGGTGGATGGTGGATTGATATGGCAGGGGTTAGGATGTTAATCAGTTGACTGATTAGTAAGATGCAGAAGCCAACTTGTTTGGTCAATGCACAAATCGTTTGTTTCTGTGTTTTGCTTCATTCTCCCTTCAGATTGTAAGGAATGGGATACAGACGATTTTGATTAATCACTGTCAACAGGGAGAGGAAATAATTGGTTCTGAATAAATTTGAATGTATAAAGTGATGCCTCAGAAGTAGCTGCTGATGTTGATTGAGATAACAATGTTAATCTGGAAGAATGTTGGTGGTTGAATTTGGAGACACCGTTCCCTTTCTTTGACACACATTTTTGTGAAGACAGCAGTTCATCTCTCTGCATGAGTTTAGACTACTTTCCCAAATTGAGGGTTCAAATAAATTTCATTTGACTTGGCTGTCGTTTCACAGTTTTGAATTAAAAAGTACAGATTGAAGGTTAACCAAATAACCAATTAAATCCTGGCCTCTCTGCAGTAACCCATGAATACATTACGCAAGGGGAGTGTAGACCCTGAGGAAACTGTGAAATGGTTTCCAGACCAGCAGCCGAGCAGAAGTGGCTAACTCTGAAAGCGTCCCATCACCTCGTTCGGCATGTCCGTAATGATGCTCGCCCACTGATTGATGTCTGACAGGGACATTACGACCAGCTGTGGTCATTTCTGAAGCGTCAGTACTTCCCGATAGCACTGGGCGCACACAGCAAGCCTTACCGGACCTCACTCAATTAGATGGGCCGTCTGTTTTTCTCTCTGTTTGTCACTCAGCTACACCAGTCCTCTCCCAGATCTAATTTATTATTTCACCTGGAGTGAAGGTTGCGGACAGCTGGAGAGAGTTTTTTTTTTTACTAGCCTTGGATGTTTTTTGTTGTAGGTTTGTTTGTGCCTCTCATCTTCTCTCAGCAATACAACTACCTCTTAAGTAGCTTTAAAAAGACTGGAAGTGCCTGGTGCAGTGTATGTGCAGTATATGTCACGTTCAGACCTTTTATTTCCTTGGTTTTGTATTTATTTAGTATGGTCAGGGCGTGAGTTGGGTGGGCAGTCTATGTTTGATTTTCTATGATTTGGGATTTCTATGTTTCGGCCTAGTATGGTCCTCAATCAGAGGCAGGTGTCATTAGTTGTCTCTGATTGAGAATCATACTTAGGTAGCCTGGGTTGCACTGTTTGTTTGTGGGTGATTGTCTATATTAGTGGCTTGTGTCAGCACAGGTCTAATTTGTAGCTTCACGGTCGTTAGTTGTTTATTGTTTTGTATGCAGTGTTCAGTACTTTCTTTATTAAATATTCACTATGAACACATACCACGCCGCGTTTTGGTCCTCTGATCCTTCTCGCCTCTCCTCTTCAGATGAAGAGGAGGACGACCGTGACAGAATCACCCACCAACCAAGGACCAAGCGGCGTGGTAAAAGACAGCGACGACAGCAGCAGCAGCAAAAACAGCGGCCGGTATCACAGGACTCCTGGACATGGGAGGAGATACTGAACGGAGAGGGACCCTGGGCACAGGCTGGGGAATATCGCCGCCCCAAAGCGGAGCTGGAGGCAGCGAAAGCTGAACGGCGGCGATATGAGGAGGCAGTGCGACAGGTACCAGAGGCAGCCCCCAAAATAAATTTGCGGGGGGCACACGAGGGGTGGAGCTAAGCCAGGTAGCAGACCTGAGCTCACTCCTCGTGCTTATTATAAGCAGTGCGTTACTGGTCAGGCACCGTGTTATGCGGTTAAGCGCACGGTGACGCCAGTACATGTCTTTAGCCCGGTGCGCTATAGGACAGCCCCCCGAGAGTGTCATGCGAGTGCAGGCATCGAGCCAGGGCGTATGGTGCCTGCTCAGCGGGTCTGGTCGCCGGTACGCAGTTTTGGTCCAGGGTATCCTGCGCCGGCTCTGCGTGCTGTGTCTCCGGGGCGCTGGGAGAGTGTAGTGCGTCCTCTGCCTGCGCTCTGCTCGTGCAGGGCGAATGTGGGAATGGAGCCTAAGGGAGAGGTGCGTGTAGTAAGCACTAGATCTCCCGTGCTTACCCACAGCCCGGTTCAACCTGTGCCTGCACTCTGGAGGGTCCGGGCTAGAGTGGTTGTCCAGCCTGGGGAAGTGGTGCCAAGGTTGCGCACCAGAACTCCAGTGCTCCCCCACAGCCTGGTCCTTCAGGTGCCTCCTCCTAACACCAAGCCTCCTGAAGGTCTCCCCAGCCTGGTGGTTCCTGTGGCAGCCCCACGCACCAGGCTGTCTCTGTCTCCTCCCTGCAGGTGGTCCCGCCTGTCCGGCGCTGCTGCCGGAGTCTCCCGCCTGTCCGGCGCTGCTGCCGGAGTCTCCCGCCTGTCCGGCGCTGCTGCCGGAGTCTCCCGCCTGTCCGGCGCTGCTGCCGGAGTCTCCCGCCTGTCCGGCGCTGCTGCCGGAGTCTCCCGCCTGTCCGGCGCTGCTGCCGGAGTCTGAGGCGCCAGAGCCCCTCTGTCCCGAGCTGCCGCCGGAGTCTGAGGCGCCAGAGCCCCTCTGTCCCGAGCTGCCGCCCCTCTGTCCCGAGCTGCCGCCCCTCTGTCCCGAGCTGCCGCCCCTCTGTCCCGAGCTGCCGCCCCTCTGTCCCGAGCTGCCCCTCTGTCCATTGAGAAGAGTTGCCATGGTTAGGAAGCCACGGAGGCGGACAATGAGGCGGACTAAGACAATGGCGAAGTGGGGTCCGCGTCCCGCGCCAGAGCCGCCACCGCGGACAGACGCCCACCCAGACCCTCCCCTATAGGTTAAGGTTTTGTGGCCGGAGTCCGCACCTTTGGGGGAGGGTACTGTCACGTTCTGACCTTTTATATCCTTGGTTTTGTATTTATTTTGTACGGTCAGGGCGTGAGTTGGGTGGGCAGTCTGTTTGATTTTCTATGATTTGGGATTTCTATGTTTTGGCCTAGTATGGTTCTCAATCAGAGGCAGGTGTCATTAGTTGTCTCTGATTGAGAATCATACTTAGGTAGCCTGGGTTGCACTGTTTGTTTGTGGGTGATTGTCTATGTTAGTGGCTTGTGTCAGCACAGGTCTAATTTGTAGCTTCACGGTCGTTATTTGTTTATTGTTTTGTATGCAGTGTTCAGTACTTTCTTTATTAAATATTCACTATGAACACATACCACGCCGCGTTTTGGTCCTCTGATCCTTCTCGCCTCTCCTCTTCAGATGAGGAGGACGACCGTGACAGTATAGCTCAAAGTATAGCACAATAAAGAAATACAACACCCCAAAACCTGTCATCACTTGATGAGGAAAACAAATGCCAAAAGCTGAAAGATATTCAACTTTAGAGAACCAGATGAAGGGAAATACACTGTAGATACCTGTAGGCTATGAAGCTTCCAGCCAAAAACGGTGCCCTCAATTTATATGAAGTATTAGATGACATTAGGTCTATGGGTGGGTGGTGGAGACTTTGGGCAATTCCACGGAAACAAAATTATGCTAAGACTCAGATTCTTCACTTTAAAATGTGTCAAACCAAAGATATCAAAAATAAACAAACCGTTCAACTATGAACAAGTGTTACTTTGAACAATTTCCACTGACGATTTTACAAAATATATTTCCTTGAAGAGCAGTGCAGACGCAAGTTTGGTAACTGAATGACGGTTTATGCTGTTTTGTGCCGTCATTCTGTCATCAAACTTTGCATCTGCACTGAATCTGAGCCTCAGCATCACTCTGTTATTGTGAAGTTGCCTGTTTGTTACATAGAAATGTAGACTGAGAAATGAAATCGCTTTCTAGAAACTCCGTCCTGTTCGGCACTTAACCTTTCTATTAAACACACCAGGCCAAATCAAGTGGAAAGAGGAGAAATTCCACTGTTTCATTATATCGAACCTCTGTTAAGCAAATTGTCTGCCACTTATCTTACAGCCTGGTTTAAACGTCAAGAACTTTAGCATCATATTTGACCCAAGGTCATACCTCTAACTGTTGTTACAGCACTACAGTATAGTACAGTACAGTCTAGTACTGTACAGTCTAGTACCTTGTCTAGTACAGTACAGTCTAGCACTGTACAGTCTAGTACAGTACATTCTAGTACAGTACATTCCATTACCATACAGTCTAGTACAGTACAGTCTAGTGCCATACAGTCTAGTACTGTCTCACGATTGCTACTACAGTTTTGTACTGTACATTCTAGTACTGTACAGTCTAGTACAGTACATTATAGTACAGTACATTCCATTACCATACAGTCTAGTACAGTACAGTCTAGTGCCATACAGTCTAGTACTGTCTCACGATTGCTACGACCAACCCTTGGTTTCCATCGCAGCACGAGGAACATTCTTCAGTGTGTTCTTATTCGTCAGACTGAGCCTTCTCCTTTTATCTTACTCGTGTCCCTGTGAATGTTCTGTGAATGTTCGCTGTCAAAATGTCAACTTCCACTGCTTTGCCCTCAGAACACTTGTAGGTGCTAAAGTGAAGTTGTTTTATGGATGCTGTGGTAGGTGTCTAAGCTTAGTCATGGAGTCCAACAAACTGAGCCTGTGGTGTTCCATTAAAATGGCACCTTTTCAGGAACTGTGATTAAGGGCCTTGTGCAATCAAAACTGGTGTGCTGGAGTCGGCTCCAAAATAGCATTGTGAAAAAACACAGTAAATATTGTTGATTGTTATTGTTTACAAACATAAAATTCTGCAGCTGAAAGAAAAACGAGTTATCCCAGAAGACTGGTTTCTATAATGGTGGTGTTACAACAGTAATTAAAGAAATGTGAACTTTATCAGAAAAACTGATGTACCATAAGAATAAGATGTCTGAATGATTTACTGACTTTTTTTACTCCGGTTGTCATTACCAACTGTACTGCTGCCTTCAAAATCCATTGACTATTCTCTATTGCTAAGGTACATTGTTTATAATATTTTCAAATGTTAAATGGACCCCATGAGAGACAGCACTCTCACTCTCAACCAAGTGAATACACACATGATAGGGGCAGACCCGTCAGCCCTAACGAGCATCATGTTGAGCTTCAACTCGCCTCAACTCCCCATAAGGCCGCGCTAATGGAGGAGCAATCCATACAATGAGCAGGCTGAAATAATTGGTCTGGCGGGGGAGTCCTGATTTGTATGTTTCAGGAGAACCAGCAAGTGATAAAAGAGGAGATGCATGAGACAAAATCACGTTTAATTATGCTAACATCCCGACCCTCAAAGAAAAAGTTGGAGCAGACTGTTGTAGAAATGATATATAATAAATAAATAAATAAATAAACCGATAAATAATGGTTTGACACATCGGCAAATAATGGGGTCCACCATGAGGAAATGCCATGCGGAGGAAATATGCAGACTCTATTGAAAGTGATGGGAGTGAGCAGAAAAATCGAGGGGAAGGTCAAATATTTTCTTTCTTTTTCATTAGAATCAACGAGAGACTGAGCAAACTACTGCATATTTTACAGTTTCATTGTAAGTGCAGAATTACTGCTGCTCATTTGAGATTTATGTGGTTTGGGGCAGCACGAGCTCCCACTGTATATGCACAGGACATTCAGCTGTCACTTTTTGGTCATTCCAGTACCTTTTAAATAGTGTTTAATGTGACTTTAGTCACTTAGTGTTATTCCATACCCTACCCCCTCCCCCTCCCATAAAAACCCAAACTACTAATTTATGCCTCTGAAAGAGCTTTGAAATTTGTCAATTAAATCCACTGTTCTATGGTTCCCTTTACTAATGCCTGCAGATCCAACCTCAAAAGCAGATATCGCTTGCCTTCAACCCACCCCTCAATCAGACAAATGATCAGAGAGGTGGACTGCTTGGCATGAAAAACTGAAAGATCTGTTAAAAAAAAGTGTCCGATTTAATTTGGATTCACAAAAGTGACACCGTAATGACTCATCATCTATCACTCATTTCCTCCATTTTATTTGATCCTCAAAGTCACAGGAATTGCCATTTATGTCAGGACAGATACTTATTTGTTTGCAGATGATGTAGTTTAACCACTAATCTCGTGGGAGCACACAAAGAGACCAAGTTATTAATGAGAGGAACAGAGAGTGTTGGTTACAGGGAAGCCAAAGCTCATTTAAAAGTGAACTACATGATTGAAAGCCGTGCATGCTGCTTCTCCATGCTGTGTTTGATAGGGGCAGTTGCCAACGGAAACAAGGCAAACCTTTCCATGAATCGAAATGGGACATTGTAGACATTTCAAGTCTTTTTTACCTAGAAACAAACCTGAAAGGAACCATCTGAAATGGGACCCGGGGCACAGATTTTTTTGCAAACGCTCTGCGAGTATAGCAAGGCTCTAGCAAGAGAAGGAAGATTTACCAAGACATTGATATAAGATGAAAACCGACAGACGGCAGTGCACTGTTTTTAACTAGGGCTCATTATAGAAGGCAGCTCACTCCTTTGCGGAGGAGAAGCTTGTTATGAAGGCACAACCCATGCCAGAGCCTGTTCCTTTTACACTGTAATACTGAAAAAAAAATCTTTGACTCCTATGTTATGTGGGCTTTAAAGAGCTGTGTGAGACTTTCATTTCTCACCCTTTATGGTTGCAATGATAACGGACTATGATATAACCAAGCTGTGGTGTTCTTGCCTTTTGTGTGAAGGGGGCATTTTAGATAAGGTTGTTATACTTGCATCCATTAGGATCAAACAGGATTGTCTAATAAGGAGGTTGTCTAATAAGGTTTCAACCTGGAGTAGATGCAATTCCGTCCTTCCTTCCCTCCTTCCTTGCTCCCTTCCTTCCTTCCTTCCTTCGTTCCTTCCTCCCATCTATTCTCCCTTACCCTCATTCTATCGATCCAGCCAAACCAGTCAACCAGCTTCCTATAGTTCCTCCATATCTGTAATCAAGGAAGACAGTAAAGCGGGAAGGGAGTGAAGTGTTTGAATACTATATGGTCAGGGCCTATTGCTGTTGCTCATTCTGCTCATTGTCATTCATTCTGCCCTGGGCTATGGTGTCCTCCCTGCTGAATGGGGACCGAGAGCTGAACTCTGACTCTGCCATGCATCCATGTGAGAGAGAAAAAGAAACAGATCATGGTGGGCAGGCATCAGGACAGGCTCCACACAACATATGTTGCTCAGAGTTTCAGCACAGTCAAAAACCGCAAACGGATAACAATATTCCTCCTTGCCCACAGCGGCGTTCACTTCAATTGAGGAAACCTTGGAAAATGCTAGAGGAACAAGCTTGAAATATAGAGCATATCGTGGCAAATTGTGCTAAATGACGCGCAAAATGTCAGAGCATATTTCAAAGGCACTGTATATTCACAAGCAGGGTTGTGTGACTGTCATTGATCACAGTGTCATGTCTAAAGTGAGTTCGGGCTACACATACGAAAGGGGAATGGGATGAGTGCCATTTTGGAAACCTTTAAATACTAATGTGTAACTCACTTCCTTTGAATGTTCAATACAGCCTCCCTTCAAAATTCCTACGAACCTTCATCCATCTCCATGGTGTAGCAAGTGCGTCATGACGGCTCATAATTTGATTTGAAGTTGATGTTCTTCGTCGCCACTTGAACTCGCATGGAAGATCTTCGGGTACACAGTTTTGCCACATCTCATCTTGTTCATTTCCAGTTGCAAGAACAGGTGGCGCGTGTTTCCCAGAGGACACGGTTACAAGGATGAAAACAAATGTTGGGCCTAACTGTGCCTCGCTGCTTACACTCAACCCAGATCCCATGATCAATGACTTGTCTGGGAAATATGCTTGTAAGTTGGTCAAAACATGTTACTCAACGTTAAGTTATTCTAATGTGAAGGTAAAATGGATAGCCAAACTCCATAAAGACGCGGCATTCCAACACCCTCTGCTGTCACTCTGATGTGTGTCTCTCTTGGGAGCGAATCATGTACGCAATATGTTTACTTTGAGCAGAATATTTTCGCATTCCAAATTCAGGTAAGCTCATTTGCAAAGCATATTAGATAGCAACCTGTTCTTCTGTGTTCAGCAGTCTGTTGCCTGTAAATTCATTAAAATATCCACCAAATGCACACGTAGCAGGATTAGCAGATCTTAACAACACGCACATATGTTCACGTGTCTTGTAAAATAAGTTGTGCAAATGTTTCCTCTAACCTGATGTGGCATTCTTTATGCTTTAGCTCAATGCTTTGTAGATATGAGGGGATTTTAATCATGGAAACCCAGACGGAAAGCAAATCACTGTGATTAAGTGTCCAAACTAAAGCTAAAAGGCTTGGCAAACATGTCTTTGGCATAAGAAAACATACATCTTACATGTTTCAATCAATATTAATCAAATGCTGGTAGCATATGCAGTAAGTTATTAACAGGCCTGTGTATTAGGCTACGACTGTAATAACTCTAGCCTTTCCAGCTGAAGTTGTTGACAGATTTTCATCCCTGTATATTATAACCCCCATGAAACAGTACACCTGGGTCTCGCTTCAGTATTCAATCATATATTTTCATTAACCCCAAATGAGTTACCTAATTAAATGCCTCCCCAAACAAACTACAATATTTTCAGTCAAATCATAATTAAAAGCCTCCAATTAGACATTTATGGCTTAATTAAGTTTCCAATCAAGCAATGTAGTACCACGCTGAATACAACCAAATAGATTTGCCTCCAAGATTATTCTTGGATTGATATAAATGCAGGAATTTAACGTCTATGTGATGGGTATGGGGCAAGTAAACCATATAGGATTCCTTATTGTTGTGTGCTGCAGCTTGTCAATATAATATGTGCAGACTGCTCAAGTCTAAGACGCTCTAGAATCACGATGATGCTTAAGGGACTGAGTTGTCCACAGACACTGAAGCCTTGACAAGATATTTAAAACATCTGTTATTTATGTGAGCTATGACATTCACCTCCGTTCAATCTTTTATGAGTCAGTTAAAAATATAACCCTATCAGCTGGGGTAGAAACCAGTCTTCAGTTCCTCTCCCTAAAATCCAGTCCTCGTGAAGTGTGAAAGCGATAGAGAGTACCTAATCCTGATCCTCTTGATTAGTGAGATGGTGTCTAATTGACAGATTGATCTCACCCGGCATTCTCAGTCTCTCTTTCCTCTTCCCGCTGGGTCAATTATTCTATTAGCTACCTTCTAGCACTGGGCTCTAGTGTAATCAAGAAGAGTATAGTCCTCTGTCGCAAGTTAGCTCAGAATCAAAGCTTAAAAGGCCACAGAAATAGAGAGAAGACAGGTGTTCACAATTGGGAATAAAGAGTCTCAAAAACACACACGGCATGGTGTGTGATTGTACCATACCATGATGAAATATAAAACAAATGTAAAGTTGGTTGTTATGTGTATGTCAGAATCACCTTCTGGGAAAAGGACTGCATTCACACAGGCAGCCCAATTCTGATCTTTTTTTTCAGTAATTGGTCTTTTGGCCAATCAGATCAGTGCTGTAAAAGATCTGATGTGAAAAGATCTAATGTGATTATTCAAAATACCGATTAGTGGAAAAAAGTTGTTCAGAATACGTCCATATAATGACCTTGAGGATAAAAATAGATATTACAGAATATAGTTATTCAACGACTTCTAACGTTGCCTTTTCGTTGATCATCTGCTGTATTGTCTGCCTAATGGAGTGTGTCCCAGGACTTATGCCAAACATGATAACTATTTCCTTATTACTGAAAACCTTTTGGCTTTAGCACAATGGCACCATGGCCCAGTCCATGAACAAAGGGCCTTTGTTTCCACCAGAGCTTTGTTGTGGAGTGACAAGGGTATTGTAGGCCATTGTGACAGGTTCATCTTTGTGTTATACAGGGAAAACATAATCAAGTGAAATATTGTTTCAAGAAGTCAGAACTCTGCAGAAGCCAATAATCTTACAGAAGGCAAAGGAAATGGAGTCAGAACAAAGCGGGTTGGACTAATCAATATGATTTGAGAAAAATCTATAGGTGTGAAAGGAGGTCAAAACCTTTCAAGAGGGAATTGATTGTTGGTGCCGTTTGAAAACTGAGGTTAGTATTTATTAAAGGTATCAATGTCAAATTCCAAGACCTCTTGTGAATTACATGTCTACCTTCAACTGTAAGTGTGTGGGTATGCTTCTGCATTGATGTGTAATTTGTGTAGTGAGCTAACATATTGTTTGAACATAGCTATGCTGTTGGTTGGATATAGTATAATGTGAACTATTCCTTACCCACACATAATCCTTCCATGAAAAAGATTTATGATTGTCCTGACTTAGATATGTGCAAAGATATTTCAAACAAAAAATAATTCCTTCCTACTTCAATTGACAAGCTATTTTTATTTTCAGTGAATGACTATAAAAACAGCTTTGTGAGTTGTTGTTTACGTTGCGTTTTTGTCTCTGGTCAGTTGGAGAGACGATCTTCTCATTCGCTTTGCCTGCCCAAGAGAGATCATGAAACAGCACAGAAGGCCCAAGGGATAGCTTGTTGTGTATGACACAGAGTAGCCCATCTGTCTTCCCTAGGAACAAGAGCTATCCTGTAATAAAATAGCATCATGTGCATGTTCACTGAAAACCTCATTGTACAGAAAATAATGTAGTGTTGGGCCCCTTAGGTTGTAATAATTTACTGATGCAGTACAACTCAGTATGATATTCCTTTTTACTCCATTATCTTTGGTGAGATCAATTAAGTTGTTGTTACTGGTGGGGAAAGATAAACAAAATCGTTATCGCTGCCTATGAAATTAGAATTAATCAATTGAACATGGCTAATTACATTTAATCAATTTTGGGTATACCTTATCATTGTGTTTGCCATGTTCAGTTAATTAAGAAATAGATATCTCACATGCCACTAATGTGACTGCTCTTGCAGATCAATTGCAATGTTTCACTATTGACATATCAGGCAAATAGACCAAATACATGTATAGATTTAGTGATTTAGCATTTCTTGTTATAGTGCGATGCAGCAATGTCAGTTTAAATCTTCATCAATCTAACAACAACCCATGTTAGTTGAAAATCAACTGACATTGCTATATTACAGTTTGGGATACATCACCAAGGAACCAAATATTCAAATTGACTTGATAGTTAGTTTGGATGTACTGTGAGCTGTGAGCTTTTGTCTAGTCCTGGGCCTTTAAGCCCCTTACTAATGAAAGACGAAGAAGAACATTGAAATAGCAAAACCAATCTCTACCAGACTTACAATGCACAACTGTACCTGATAACCACTGTGTACAGTATCTCAAACCACACAGGTTGCATAGGACACCCACAGAAGCAACAACTTATAACTCAAATATGATGCTTTGAAATGCACGCCCAGATTGGTTATGCATGCGATGAATTATGTATTGGATGATGATCAGGGGAATATCAGGATGATGGCAAGCAGGAATCCATGTAGTTAAAATGAACATAGAAGTGACAGGGACAAGTCTCAAGTCATATGAGCCAACATCCAAGGTAGGCCTATAAACCAAACCAATTAATATTAATGAGCTTATCTTTCATTGTTTACTCTAATCAGCACATGAATATTACACTGAATAAAAATATAAACGCAACATGTAAAGTGCTCCATGTTTCATGAGCTGAAATAAAAGATCCTAGAAACTTTCCATATGCACAAATTGCTTATTTCTTGCAAATGTTGTGCACAAATTTGGTTACATCCCTGTTAGTGAGCATTTTATCCTATGTCAAGATCATCCATCCACCTGACAGATGTGGTTTCTGAAGAGTATTTTTTTTAGCCCTTTTGTGGGGAAAAGCTCATATTGGCTGGGCCTGGCTCCCAAGTGGATGGGCCTATGCCCTCTCAGGCCCACTCATGGCTGCGCCCCTGCCCACTCATATGGCGAGATCAATTATACAGTATACATTCGGTAATATTAATTATTAACTGCCATCAAATTGAAATGTTTGGCTTTTAACTATTGTTAGCGCATGCCGTATTAGTAGAGTTCATTTTATATTGATGGGGTAAGCCTAATGCCTGTCAAACTAAATGTGGCAGTCTAAATGATCACTGACCTGTTGCCCAACAGAGGAATCCCTCTCTGTTTCATTATTGGGAAGAAGCTGTATAATCTATTTTTGTCAGTGACACATGAGACATAGAGTTGAATTTTGAAGTTTACATACACCTAAGCCGAATGCATTTAAACTCAGTTTTTCACAATTCCTGAAATTTCATCTTAGTAAAAATTCCCTGTTTAAGTCAGTTAGGATCACCACTTTATTTTAAGAATGTGAAATGTCAGAATAGTAGTAGCGAGAATGATTTACTTCAGCCTTTATTTCTTTCATCACATTCCCAGTATGTCAGAAGTTTACATACACTCAATTAGTATTTGGTAGCATTGCCTTTAAATTGTTTAATTTGGGTCAAACGTTTCGGGTACCCTTCCACAAGCTTCCCACAATAAGTTAGGTGAATTTTAACCCATTCCTTCTGACAGAGCTGGTGTAACTGAGTCAGGTTTGTAGGCCTCCTTGCTCGCACACACTTTTCTAGTTCTGCCCACAAATGTTCTATAGGATTGAGATCAGGGCTTTGTGATGGCCAGTCCAACACCTTGACTTGGTTGTCCTTTTTAAGCCATTTTGCCACAAATTTGAAAATATGCTTGGGGTCATTGTCCATTTGGAAGACGCAAAGCTTTGCTTTGCGACCAAGCCTTAACCTCCTGACGTCTTGAGATGTTGCTTCAATATATCCACATAATTTTCCTTCCTCATGACGCCAGTCATGCACCAGTCCCTCCTGCAGCAAAGCACCCCCACAACATGATGCTGCCACCCCCGTGCTTCATGGTTGGGATGGTGTTCTTCGGCTTTGCAAGCCTCCCCCTTTTTCCTCCAAACATAACGATGGTCATTATGGCCAAACAGTACTATTTTTATTTAATCAGACCATAGGACACTTCTCAAAAAAGTAAGATCTTTGTCCCCATGTGCAGTTGCAAACCATAGTCTGGCTTTTTTATGGAAGTTTTGGAGCAGTGGCTTCTTTCTTGCTGAGCGGCCTTTCAGGTTATGTCAATATAGGATTTGTTTTACTGTGGATATAGATACTTTTGTACCTGTTTCCTCCAGCATCTTCACAAGGTCCTTTGTTGTTGTTCTGGGATTAATTTGCACTTTTCGCACCAAAGTATGTTCATTTCTAGGAGACAGAACGTGTCTCCTTCCTAAGCAGTATGACGGCTGCATGGTCCCATGGTGTTAATACTTGCACACTATTGTTTGTACAGATGAACACGGTACCTTCAGCTGTTTGGATATTGCTCCTGGATATTGGCTGATTTCTGTTGATTTTCCCATGATGTCAAGCAAAGAGGCATTGAGTTTGAAGGTAGGTGTCACGTCCTGACCTTAGTTCCTTTTTTATGTCTCTATTTTAGTTTGGTCAGGCTGTGAGTTGAGGTGGGCATTCTATGTGTTGTTCTATGTTTTTGTATTTCTGTGTTTGGCCTGGTATGGTTCCCAATGAGAGGCAGCTGTTTATCGTTGTCTCTGATTGAGAAGCATACTTAGGGAGCCTGTTTTCCCACTATGATTTGTGGGTAGTTGTTTTCTGTTTTGTGTTGCTGCACCTTACAAGACTGTTTCGTTTTTGTTTCACTCTTTGTTATTTTGTTTTGTGTTCAGTTTAAATAAAATAACATGAACATTTACCACGCTGCGCATTGGTCCGATCCTTCATACTCCTCGTCAGAAGAGGAGGAAACCGTTACAGTAGGCCTTGAAAAACATCCATCCAATTGACTCAAATTATGTCAATTAGCCTACCAGAAGCTTCGAAAACAATGACAACGTTTTCTGGAATTTTCCAAGCTGTTTAAAGGCCCAGTCAACTTAGTGTATGTAAACTTCTGACCCACTGGAATTGTGATACAGTGAATTATAAGTGAAATATTCTGTCTGTAAAAAATTGTTGGAAAAATTACCTGACGGACATCTAGTAATGGACTTGTAACGGACATCTAGTAACGGACTTGCCAAAACTATAGTTTGTTTAAATAAAAGGTTAACAAGAATTTTATGGAGTGGTTGAAAAATGACTTTTAATGACTCCAACCTATGTTTATGTAAACTTCCGACTTCATCTGTATGTGATCTACTGGCTCAATTTGTTGCGAAATTTGAAATTGTGTTTTTACATTGGATAAAAGTAGAGAAAATGGCATATGATATTCTACAGTTGAGGAACAATGGGGACGTAATTCCTCTTGAAAGTTGATAAACTTGCAACCTCACTTTTGAGAAAATGGCCATTGAATGTTTTGGTAAACCTACTGGAGAGCACTTCTTTGTCTACACCCATTCAGCATTGTTCACACCCTCTTAAGCCTTAGCCCCACCTGTCTCTTTAATGATTAACAGTGTAGTAAATAGCCAAAGATTTCAAGACTAAAAGGGGTGAAATTAGTAGCAAAAAGTAGTAGTACAAATGTACTTCATCTAGTCCTTGGCGTATATCCTAATCTGACTTTGGTGCAGGTCATGTTGTTCTTCACATTACATTCTCTGGTAAACAAACACTATATCAAATAAAATATATGTTTATTTGTCACGATACAGAAGGTGTAAACAATACAGTGAAATGGTTACTTGCATGTAGCTAGCTAAGCAATTAACCATAATTCCAACTCTAATGCCGCGTTCAAAACAACTGGGAACTTGGAAATCTCTGACTTCTGAGGGTTCAAAACAACTGGGAACTCTAAAAAGAAACGTGCTCCAACTGGGAAAAATGTATTTGAACAGTCATCCAACTCAGAATTCCAACTCGAGTTCTCAGGCCTCTTTCTAAAACTCAGACTTTCCGACCTGAAGATCAGTGATTTACAGATGGCATATAAGTTTGTTTTTAAGGCACATGAAAGCATTTCTGTAAAAAATAAACGCATTTTGATAAAAAATGTAAATAACTTGCAAATGCCTCTCCTGTTACTTGAAACGGGTCACATATTCACTTTTTCTTAGCACATGGTAGACGATTAGCATATATGCACTACTTTTCTAGACATTACTTTTGAAAAGGCCAAAAGTTTAAAACCTTCCATACATATTATACTGTATGAAAGCATTTCATTGTTAAAGGCTTTCTACTCCAGTTTTAGACTAGACTCCTTTGCAGTGCCTTCATCAAATATTCATACACCTTGACTTAGTCCACATTTTGTTGTGTTACTGCCTTAATTTAAAATGTATTCAATTGTTAGTTTTTTTCTCACCCATCTACATACCCCATAATGACTAAGTGAAAAAAGGTTTTAAGATTTGACTGAAAATGACATTTAGAAACATCTCATTACATACAGTAAGTATTCCCACCCATTTGCTATGACACTGCAAACTGAGCTCTGCTATATTCAATGTCCTTTGATCATCCTTGAGATGTCACTACAATGTGATTGGATTCAATTGTTTGGGCATGATTTAGAAATCAACACACCTGTCTTTATAAGGTCCCACAGTTGACAGTGCATGTCAGAGCACAAACTTTACCATGAAGTCCAAGGAACTGTCCATAGAGCTCCTAGACACATTACATTGTGATGAGGCATATATTTGGGAAGAGTATAAAAAAAATATTTCTAGGGTGTTCTAAGATTTAAAGAGCACAGTGGTCTCCATCATTGGGAAATTGAAAAAATATGGAGCTACCCAGACTCTGCCTAGAGCTGGCTGTCCGACCAAAGTGAGCAACCAAGCGAGAAGGACCTTGGTCAGGGAGGTGACCGACTACCCAATGACCACTCTGACAGAACTACAGAGTTCCTAGGCTGAGATGGGAGAACCTGCCAGAAGGACAACAGTCTCTGCAGCACTTTACACATCTGGGATTTATGGGAGAGTGGCCAGACGGTAGCCACTCCTGAGAAAAAGGCACATGACAGCACGCCTGGAGTTTGCAAAAAGGCATGTGAAAGACTCAACATACAGTGGTTGCTCAACTTAAAGTTTTGCGATCATCATGATCGGGACTTAGAAGTAATTTGTGGTTTAGTACGGTACACTGCGTCACTACTTCATTGCTCCAGACCAGCGCACAGGGGTGTTAGAGCACTGATTATGCTTTTGGTTCCCAAGGTTACTATTGTGTGTCTATCTGACACATACTTTTTTGGTTACTACTCGTCAGTATTACTTACTAAAACTGTTGTTACACTAAGGTTTTTATTCTAAGAGAAACTTAGACTACAATTAGGGTGTGGAAATGTTAGGATTATTTTGCTCTTACTGTAGTAGTGTAGCCTACTCCCAACCGGTCACATTGTTCAGCACCTGAGTGGCTCAGATGTGTAAGGGGCAAACTGCGTTGCTACAGATGCTGGTTCAATACCAGTTCCGGCCGTGACCCGGAGACCCCTGAGGTGATGGTAGGCTTTTGATTTCTCTCCCCATATAAACAGAAATAAATCATTCTAAATAACAAACTGGCTTTATTTACAAATTAGCAATAATTTCTCACCCGATTTTCAAGATTGGCCTTTTTCTTGCTCACTCTAGGTTAAATAAAAACTAAATCTCCAAAATATCGTTATTTTTTAAATAAAGAGATTATTATCTCAGTGCAAACTGCGTTGTTACAGATGCTAGTTCAAAACCTGTGCCGGCTGCAACAGGGAGACCCATGAGGCGATGGTGGGCTTTTGGTTTCTCTCCCTCTAAAAACAGAGATAAATAATTCTAAATAACAAACTGGTTTTATTTACAAAGTAGTAATCACCCCCCCCCCCCCCCCTGTTTTCAAGAATGGCCTTTTTCTCGCTCACTTTAGGTTAAACAAAGTGATTATTAATATTATTATTATTAATAATTAATTTAGAATTATATAAAAGCTCCTTAGATATTCTCACAGATCAAATTTGCCCTAATGAAAAATGCCCCTTAGATATTAATTTAGAATCCTACAATTCTCTTATGCTCTTAGTACTGTAGCCAACTCCCGACCATCACGCTGCACAGTGCCATATTTTCCGTCCCATCCTAACGGAAACCCTGAGGGTTTAATTTTTTGTTTTTCTTGGAATAGAAACACCATAATATTATTATGCAAATTAATTAAGCAAAATGTCTTAAAATCAATCCCATATACTATGTTTATACAAAAAAGATGTTTAAATCCTCTAGTAATGCCAATATTAAAGACTATCAAAATCTTCTCAAAGACGCCCTCTGGTGGTCAAACTAGCACTAACTCGCATTAATGGTTAAAAATGGCTTACAAATAAATAAAGTGCCATAGAGTGTTGCAGTATGACGCAACTTTTAAAGGAGGGACCACTGTAAGGCAAAATATTATGTGGTCTGATGAGACAAATGTAACTCTTTGGTCTGAGTGCTATGTCTGAAGAAAACTAGGTATAGTTCATCATCCTTCTAACCCTACCGGGAAGTATGGTGGTGGCCATGAAATGCTATGGGAATGCTTTTCAGCGGCAGGGACTGGGAGACTGGTAAGGATAGAGAGAACAGTAAATGGAACCAAATACAGGCAATTCCTTGATGAGAACCTGCAATGCTGGAATGGCTTCATAACAAAAATGTGAAAGAGTGGCCCAGACAAACATTTGAATTGGCATCAGGTGGAATCCAATCAAGTTGTCGTCACGTCTCAAGGATGATCAAAGGAAATTGGATTCACCTGAGCTCAATATGGAGTGTCATAGCAAAGGAGTGTGAATATTATGTTAATGTGTATTTCTGTAATTCATTGTCAATAAATTCTAAAAGCATGATTTCACATTGTCATTATGGGTTATTGTGTGTACATGGGTGAGAGAGAGAAATCTAATTAATCCATGTTGAATTGAGGCTGTAACAAAATAAAATGTAGACTAAATCAAAGGGTATGAGTACTTTCTGAGGGCACTGTACATATGAGTCATATGGGCTGTTTCTAGTCTCTGTAGGAGACATCATCTCCTATCATTCCCACTTTGATGAATTAAGTCAAATTAGACACTAATTACAAACATCAAGATTGGTTTGACTCCAATATATCTAGGGGGCGCATGTATAGACATAACACATACAAACACATACACAACAAGTGGTTGAATTGATAGATATTGTGACACACCCCTTAAACTTAAAATGTTTTGTGGTTGGATTTTTTTTATGTTGAATTTGGCAACAAGTCCTGCAGGTCACATCTTAAGTATTCCTTTGGAAGTTGGGTAGGATGATTATTTTGGCCGATATTCACTGGTAGTTGGCCGGGATTATAGTCTGGGCAGGCCCAAAAAGATATGAGGAGAGTGACAGAACCTGTGAAGGTGACCTCAGGTTACCTAGAGGTTACTTAGAGTGTAGGTCATAGACTATGACTGTGAAGCCTTGGCTATGAGGGACGTAGCACAGCTCCACACACATACTGTACATAAAGACAGATGATCCCTGGGCTTTGATGAAAATGAAAGCGGATGCAGTGGAGGTGGAACTGATAAAGCATGGTGCAAAAAGACCACTATCTCACAGTCAATCCCCAGCCCTCACATACTTACGTGATAATGCCAGAGAAGCCGGTGTTTGGAGGAGATATTGTCACAGGTGTTGTTTTTTTTTTTTTTCACCTTTATTTAACCAGGTAGGCTAGTTGAGAACAAGTTCTCATTTGCAACTGCGACCTGGCCAAGATAAAGCATAGCAGTGTGAACAGACAACACAGAGTTACACATGGAGTAAACAATTAACAAGTCAATAAGACAGTAGAAAAAAAGAGTCTTTATACATTGTGTGCAAAAGGCATGAAGAGGTAGGCGAATAATTACAATTTTGCAGATTAACACTGGAGTGATAAATTATCAGATGGTCATGTACAGGTAGAGATATTGGTGTGCAAAAGAGCAGAAAAGTAAATAAATATAAACAGTACGGGGAAGAGGTAGGTCAAATTGGGTGGGCTATTTACCGATAGACTATGTACAGCTGCAGCGATTGGTTAGCTGCTCAGATAGCAGATGTTTGAAGTTGGTGAGGGAGATAAAAGTCTCCAACTCAAGCGATTTTTGCAATTCGTTTCAGTCACAGGCAGCAGAGAACTGGAACGAAAGGCGGCCAAATGAGGTGTTGGCTTTAGGGATGATCAGTGAGATACACCTGCTGGAGCGCGTGCTACGGGTGGGTGTTGCCATCGTGACCAGTGAACTGAGATAAGGCGGAGCTTTACCTAGCATGGACTTGTAGATGACCTGGAGCCAGTGGGTCTGGCGACGAATATGTAGCGAGGGCCAGCCGCCTAGAGCATACAGGTCGCAGTGGTGGGTGGTAGAAGGTGCTTTAGTAACAAAACGGATGGCACTGTGATAAACTGCATCCAGTTTGCTGAGTAGAGTGTTGGAAGCTATTTTGTAGATGACATCGCCGAAGTCGAGGATCGGTTGGATAGTCAGTTTTACTAGGGTAAGTTTGGCGGCGTGAGTGAAGGAGGCTTTGTTGCGGAATAGAAACCCGACTCTAGATTTGATTTTAGATTGGAGATGTTTGATATGAGTCTGGAAGGAGAGTTTACAGTCTAGCCAGACAACAAGGTACTTATAGATGTCCACATATTCTAGGTCGGAACCATCCAGGGTGGTGATGCTAGTCGGGCATGCGGGTGCAGGCAGCGAGCGGTTGAAAAGCATGCATTTGGTTTTACTAGCGTTTAAGAGCAGTTGGAGGCCACGGAAGGAGTGTTGTATGGCATTGAAGCTCGTTTGGAGGTTAGATAGCACAGTGTCCAAGGACGGGCCGGAAGTATACAGAATGGTGTCGTCTGCGTCGGCGGCGGATAGTTTCAGAAATAGAGGGTCCAGATTGTCAAGCCCAGCTGATTTGTACGGGTCCAGGTTTTGCAGCTCTTTCAGAACATTTGCTATCTGGATTTGGGTAAAGGAAAACCTGGAGAGGCTTGGGCGAGTAGCTGCGGGGGGGGGGGGGGGGGGGAGCTGCTTGCCGAGGTTGGAGTAGCCAGGAGGAAAGCATGGCCAGCTGTTGAGAAATGCTTGTTGAAGTTTTTGATAATCATACATTTATCGGTGGTGACCGTGTTACCTAGCCTCAGTGCAGTGGGCAGCTGGGAGGAGGTGCTCTTGTTCTCCATGGACTTCACAGTGTCCCATAACTTTTTGGAGTTAGAGCTACAGGATGCAAATTTCTGCCTGAAGAAGCTGGCCAAACAACAGCTGACAACAAGAAGCTGACAACAACTGACAACAACAGCTAATCAGCTAGCACAACAACAGCAGGTAAAATGGCGTTGACTACGCAGAGAGGGTCGGATTAACTACACATAGAGCCTGAGTGCGGCTGGGGCCGACAGATAAAACATAAACAAACAGAATGGAGTACCGTGATTAATGGACAGTCCAGCAGGCATCAGCTATGTAGCCAAGTGATCACAGTGTCCAGGAGGCAGCGGTGGATGGGACAGGGAAGCTAGACCGGCGAGTATTATCCAGGCTAAAAAACTGGCTGGCTGTGCAGAAGGTAAATGCCGCTAGCAGTGGCTAACAATGACTAAATAGCTTGTAGCTAGTTAGCTGGTTGGCTTCTGGAGGTTCTTGAATGTGTTCTAAAAATAAAAAATAATAGCGATTCCGTATCACACTGGGTGAGGCAGGTTACCGGAAGGTATAATCGAATTAAAAATCGAAAAGAGATTGAAAGTAAATATGGGTCCAGTGAGTGGATGGGCTGGCTGGGGACGCGGCGATTCAGACAGTTAGCAGGCCTGTGCTAACAAGCTAACAGTTAGTAGGCCGGGGCTAAACAAGCTAGCAGTTAGCAGGCCGAATTAGCAAGCAAGCAGATAGCAAGGGCTAGAAAGTTAGCCTTTATGCCTCTTCATGCGGTGACATCGATAGACCGGTCGTGGGTCCGGATATTGTAGCCCAGGAGTATGCTTCGGTGGTAGCACAGGAGCTCTGGCCGGGCTAGCTTCAAGCTAAGTGGATGGAAACGCTAGCCAGGAGTAGTCATCCGGGGTTGTGGTTAGCTAGTTAGCTAGTTGTGAAGATCCAGATGAAAAAGTTCCGTTTGCGGTGGGAATCCGGGGATAAAAATAATAGGTCTGTTATGCTCTGGTTAGAGTCGCGTTGTTCGAACTGGCGAGAGCTTTACGAGCTAAAGGTTAGCTGATGACCGCTAGCAATGGTTTGCTGACTGATAGCTGGTAGTTAGCTGGCTAGCTTCAGTTGAGGGGTTCGGATCCGAAGTAAATATAAATACTTTAGAAAAAAAAGCAGATCCACGCTACATTGGGTGAGGTGTGTTGCAGGGGAGTATTTAGATGTTGAGGTTTAGAAAAATGCTTTAAAAGATATGCGAAGAAAAATATGTAAAAAAAAATGAATATATACAAGGGACACGACACGACAAGACGTCTGACTGCTACGCCATCTTGGATTGGAGACGAAGTCGAGGGCCGTAAAACCGTGCCAATATCTCCTCCAAACATCGGCTTCTCTGGCATTATCACTTAAGTATGCATTTGCATTCATTTAAGCTGTTTTGTAGTGATATTTATTTGGATACATCAATAACAATGAGCTAATGATGCGCAATTTCACCTAGAAAATGTGCTCTCTCGTCAGGACACTGTTGTTCAGAGGAGCTATCCAACAACACAGCTAAAACAATCACTTCAAACTAAATCTGGAAAGACTGCAAACTAGCTGCACTTCTTTTCATTTTACCTTTTTTCTACTGATATTTCTTTCTATATATCCATAAAATTATGCTGATTCATGATTTTGACTGGCATAGAAAAGCTGCCTGCCTGTCTGTCTCATCCCGACCACCAACACATTCATTAATATTCGATAGCTGGAGATCGAAATTGATGTTGCAAATGTCGGAGAGACAGACAACAACATTTTTACAAATCTCCGCTGTTGAAAACTAAATGTTAGTCTTAAAGAAATGTGAGATAATGTATATATTGGAGATCAAGTTTATTTATTATTATTTTTATTTAACTAGGCAAGTCAGTTAAGAACAAATTCTTATTTTCAATGACGCCTGGGAACAGTGGGTTAACTGCCTGTTCAGGGGCAGAACGACAGATTTGTACCTTGTCAGCTCAGGGGTTTGAACTTGCAACCTTCCGGTTACTAGTCCAACGTTCTAACCACTAGGCTACCCTGCCGTCTGGCTGGGCTGATGAGACAGTGGATTGTGCAGTCAGATGGAACAGAGGAAAACAGGCATTTTAACATCATAGATTTAGCCAGCGCTAACTTGTGGAATAGATGCTGGAATGTGGTTTTAACCAATGAGCATTTAGGATTAGACCCACCATTGTATAAGATCAGATAGAGCTTCTCTTTACTTTGCTCATCCTAATATTTATATATTTCTTAATTCCGTTATTTTATTTTTAGATGTGTGTGTGTATTGTTGTGAATTGTTAGATACTACTGCACTGTTGGAGCTAGGAACATTTCGCTACACCCGCAATAACATCTGCTAAATACAGTGCATTCAGAAAGTATTCAGACCCCTTGACATATTTGTTTACTTTTTTACATTACAGCCTTATTCTAAAATGGATTACATAGAACAAGTTCCTCATCAATCTGCACACAATACCCCATGATGACAAAGTGAAAAACTTTAAAAAAATAATTTGTAAAATATAAAAAACAAAAACACATTTTTCACTTTTATTGGTCACATACACGTGATTAGCAGATGTTATTGCTGGTGTAGCTAAATGCTTGTGCTTCTAGCTCTGACAGTGCAGTAATATCTAACAAGTAATATCTAACAAATTACACAACATACAGTGGTTCTTCCTTTAAAGGTTGCGTCATACTGCAGCACACCTTGCGGGCTGCCGCAGAATTCTATGGCACGTTATTTAATTGTCAGACATTGTTACCATTAAGGCTAGTTAGTGCTAGTCTGACCATCAGAGGGCATCTTTGAGAAGCATTTGATATGCTTCAATATCGGAGGTACTAGAGAATTTGATTTGAAGAAATTTAGCTTCGTTAATTTGATTAATATTATGGTGTTTCTATTACAAGAAAAATGAAAAACGAAACACTCAGGGTGGGAAGGAACGGAAAATATATTGCTGAACAACGTGACGGTCAGGAATAGGCTACAGTACTAAGAGCATAACATTTCCACACCGTAATTGTAGTCTAACCAATACACAATTGGAGATTCAGTGAAAATAAAAATCTCATTGATATAGCAAGACCAGTCCCCATGCTTGTCTCAGAGCAGTGCGAAATGGTGCTGAAATAATTGACCACAGTGAGTAGACTTTTGCTTCAAATCCTATTGCGTCTAACTTCAATATGCTTTTTAAATAAATTAGACCCACACCATTTTAACAGCACATTTCTCAACACTGGTGAGACTCATGTCGCCTACGGTATCGAAAAATATTATTTTCAATGACGTGACTCTCTGCCAATAATTAGATTTCTCACCTTTGCACTGGTCTGGAGCAATGAAATAGTCATGCAGGGTACCGTACTAAACCACAAATTACCTCTAAATTCCGCAGCATAATCACAAAACGTTTAGTTGAGCAGCCACTGTATACCCAATACATGCACATCTTAATAGGAATGAATTAAGACTATACAGTGCCTTGAAAAAGTATTCATCCCCCTTGGCGTTTTTCCTATTTTGTTGCATTACAACCTGTAGTTTAAACATATTTTTATTTGGATTTCATCTAATGCACATACACAAAATAGTCCAAATTGGTGAAGTGAAATGGAAAAAAATTACTTCAAAAAAATAAAAACGGAAAGGTGTTGCGGGCATGTGTATTCACCCCCTTTTCTATGAAGCCCCTAAATAAGATATGGTGCAACTGCTAAGGGATTTTTTTTTTATCAATAATGACTAATTATGTATACATTTCAATCAGGACTGACTAATCAGAATACTATTATGTTACTGTATAGATGTATTAATTTTCTTTTAATCCTAGTACTGAATATAATCTGTGTAATTATAATCAAGAATTAGAACAATGACTGTCTGTTCCTTGGTAGAAATGAATGAACTTATCGTCAGACTGGCTAGTATGCTTATCTACACAGGAAGACCTTGGCTCGGTCATAAATTATCTAAATTGGCTTGAGAACTATACTGCCATTGTACCGGAGTAGAGACGGGACAGTTCGAAAAATAATGACGTCATTTTCAGTTTATAACCTGTGGTAAATTGTATCGTGTTCAGTACTCTCGAGAATAAACGCTAGTGCTTGATTTTGAGACTGGTCTCCGCCCATTTTATGCAAATAAGTTTCTTACAAATCCTTAGAAATGGGCTGAGTGTATTAATTTAATTGGGTATTAAACATATAGGAATTTAATTCCTCTATCAGCAACCAATTACCTTCAGAAGTCACATAATCAGTTAAATAAAGTCCACCTGTGTGCAATCTAAGTGTCACATGATCACAGTAAATATACACCTGTTCTGAAAGGCCCCAGAGTCTGCAGCACTACTAAACTGCACCACCAAGCAAGAGGCACCATGAAGACCAAGGAGCTCTCCAAACAGGTCATGGACAAAGTTGTGGAGGATAGATCAGGGTTGGGTTGCAAAAAAAATATCCCATGGCGCACCATTAAATCCATTATTAAAAAATGGAAAGAATATGGCACCACAATAAACCTGACAAGAGAGAGCCGCCCACCAAAATTCACAGAACAGGCAAGGAGGGCCTTAATCGGAGAGGCAACAAAAAGACCAAAGATAACCCTGAAGGAGCTGCATAGCTCCACAGCAGAGATTGGAGTATCTGTCCATAGGACCACTTTAAGCCTCTACACTCCAAAGAGCTAGGCTTTACAGAAGTGTCCAGAAAAAAGCCATTACTAAAATACAAAAATAAGCAAAAACGTTTGGTGTTCACCAAAAGGCATGTGGGAGACTCCCCAAACATATGGAAGAAGGTACTCTGGTCAGATGAGACTAAAATTGAGCTTTTAGTCCATCAAGGAAAAAGCTATGTCTGGCGCAAACCCAACACCTCTCATCACCCGAGAATATCACCCCTACAGTGAAGCATGGTGGTTGCAGCATCATGCTATGGGAATGTTTTTCAGGGACTGGGAAACTGGTCAGAATTGAAGGAATGATGGATGGCGCTAACTACAGGGTAATTCTTGAGGGAAACCTTTTTCAGTCTTCCAGAGATTTGAGACTGGGACGGAGGTTTACCTTACAGCAGAACAATGATCCTAAGCATACTGCTAAAGCAACGCTCTTAAAACCTCTTGGCGCACCGATCCCTTTAGCGGGATAATTTTCGTCAACATCCGGTGAATTGCAGAGCGCCAAATTCAAATTACATTACTAAAAATATTTAATGTTCATGTAATCACAAGTGCAATATACCAAAACACAGCTTAGCTTGTTGTTAATCCACCTGGCGTGTCAGATTTCTAAACGCTTTAAGGTGAAAGCAAACCATGTGATTATGTGAGGACAGCTCTCAGCAGACAAAACATTACAAATAGCTAGCAGGAAAGTAGATTGGTCACGAAAGTCAGAAAAGCAATACAATTAATCGCTTACCTTTGATGATCTTCGTATGTTTGCACTCACAAAACTCCCAGATACACAATAAATGTTTGTTTTGTTCGATAAAGATTCTCTTTATATCCAAAAACGTCCATTTGGTTGGCGCGTTTTGTTTAGCAATCCACAGGCTCGTGCGGCCACGACGGGCAGCCGAAAATTCCAAATAGTGTCCGTAAAGTTCATAGAAACATGTCAAATGTTTTTTATAATCAATCCTCAGCTTGTTTTTACAATAAATAATTGATAATATTTCAACCGGACGGTAGCCTTTTTAATAGAAGAGAGAAAGATAAGGTCTCGCTCCAGTGGCATGCACATATCTGAGGACATCTAGCTATCCACTGACGCGATGTGATCATTCTCGCTCATTTTTCAGAATAAAAGCCTGAAACTATGTCTAAAGACTGTTCACACCTTGTGGGAGCCATAGGGAAAGGAATCTGGTTTATATCCCTTTAAATGAAGGATAGGCTAGCAATGGAAAAGAGAAGTTTCAGAAAAACAGCACTTCCTGGATTGATTTTCCTCAGGTTTTCACCTGCAATATCAGTTCTGTTATACTCACAGACAATATTTTGACAGTTTTGGAAACGTTAGAGTGTTTTCTATACTGATCTTCCAATTATATGCATATTCTAGCTTCTGGGCCTGAGAAATAGGCAGTTTACTTTCCAAACATCGAAATACTGCCCCCTAGCCTTAAGAGGTTTTAAGGTAAAACATTTAAATGTCTTGGAATGGCCTAGTCAAAGCCCAGACCTCAATCTAATTGAGAATCTGTGGTATGACTTAAAAATTGCTGTACACCAGCGGAACACATCCAACTTGAAGGAGCTGGAGCAGTTTTGCCTTGAAGAATGGGCAAAAGTCGAAGTGGCTAAGCTTATAGAAACATACCCCAATAGATTTGCAGCTGTAATTGCTGCAAAAGATGGCTCTACAAAGTATTAACTTTGGGTGGGGTGAATAGTTATGCACGCTCAAGTGTTCTGTTTTTTTTGTTGCCTTATTTCATGTTTGTTTCACCAAAAAATATATATTTTGCATCTTTATAATACAACCCCCTTAAAAAATCTATTTTTATTCCAGGTTGTAAGGCAACAAAATAGGAAAAATGCCAAAGGGGTGAATACTTTCGCGAGCCACTGTATACATATGGACGAGTGATGTCAGAGCTGAACGGACTAAGATACAGTAGAATAGTATAGAAAACAGTATATACATATGAGATGAGTAATGCAAGACATGTAAACATTATTAAGTGAATGAGATACCGTAGAATAGTATTATCAGGATTAGGTAAGACCTTATCAGTGTGCAGACTGTGTGAAGCAACAATGTTTATTGTAACAACAGGGGCAGGCAAACGACAGGTCAAGGCAGTCATGGGTCGATAATCCAGAGTAGGAGCAAAGGTACAGAACATCAGGCAGATTCAGGGTCAGGGACAGGCAGAGTTCAGTAATCCAGAAGTGGAGCTAAGGTAACAGGATGGCAGGCAGGTTCAGGGACAGGCAGAGTTGTCAGGTGGGCGGGTAAAGGGTCAGGACAGGCAAGGGTCAAAAACCAGGAGGACGAGAAAAAGGGTGGCTGGGAAAATACAGGAGCTGACAGGACAAACGCTGGTAAGCTTGACAAACAAGACGAACTGGCACAGACAGACAGAAAACACAGGTATAAATACACAGAGGATAAATGGGGAAGATGGGTGACACCTGGAGGTGGTGAAGACAAGGACCGGTGAAACAGATCAGGGCGTGACAAGTATAGAAAACAGTATATACTGTACATATGAGATTAGTAATGCCAGATATGTAAACATTAAGTGACTAAGATATCGTAGAATAGTATAGAATATAGTATATACATATGAGAAAAGTAATGCAAGATATGTAGACATTATTAGGTGACTAAGATACCGTGGAATTGTATAGAATACAGTATAGACATATGAGATGAGTAATGCCAGATATGTAAACATTATTAAAGTGACTAGTGATCCATTCCTTAAAGTGGCCAGTGATGTCTAGGCTATGCCTATGGGCAGCAGCCTCAAATGTGGTTGCTGTTTAAAATTCTGATGGTCTTGAGATAGAAGCTGTTTTTCAGGCTCTCGGTCCCAGCTTTGATGAACCTGTACTGACCTCACCTTCTGGATGATAGCGGGGTGAACAGGCAGTGGCTCGGGTGGTTTATGTCCTTGATGATCTTTTTGGCCTTCCTGTGACATCGGGTGCTGTAGATGTCCTGCAGGGCCTCCTGCAGGGAGGGTACTTTGCCCCTGGTAATGCGTTGGGCAGACCGCACCAACCTTTGGAGAGCCTTGTGGTTGCGAGCAGTGCAGTTGTCGTACAAGGTGGTGATACAGCCCGACAGGATGCTTTCAATTGTGCATCTGTCAAGGTGTGTGAGGGTTTTAGGTGACAAGCCATATTTCTTTCGCCTCCTGAGGTTGAAGAGGCTCTGATGTGCCTTCTTCACCACACTATCTGTGTGGGTGGTCCATTTCAGTTTGTCAGTGATGTGTACGCCAAGGAACTTGAAGCTTTCCACCTTCTCCACTGCGGTCCCGTTGATGTGGATAGGGGGGTGAACCCTCTGCTGTTTCCTGAAGTCCACGATCATCTCCTTTGTTTAATTGACGTTGAGTGAGAGGTTCTTTCCAGGCACCACACTCTCAGAGCCCTCGTCTCCTCCCTGCAGGCTGTCTCATCATCGTTGGGAATCAAGCCTACTACTCTTGTGTCGTCTGCAAACTTGATGATTGAGTTGGAGGCGTGCTTGGCCACACAGTCATGTGTGAACAGGGAGTACAGGAGGGGGCCCCAGTGTTGAGGATCAGCAGAGTGGAGGTTATGTTTCCTACCTTCACCACCTGGGGGCGGACCGTCAGGAAGTCCAGGACCCAGTTGAACAGGGCGGGGTTCAGACCCAAGGCCTCAAGCTTAATGATGAGCTTGGAGGGTACAATGATGTTGAACACTGAGCTATAGTCAATAAACAGCATCCTTACATAGGTATTCCTCTTGTCCAGATGGGATAACGCAGTGTGCAAAGTGATGGAGATTGCATCATCTGTGGATCTATTGGGGCGGTAAGCAAATTGAAGTGGGTCTAGGGTGGCAGGTAAGGTAAAGGTGATTTGATCCTTGACTGGTCTCTCAAAGCACTTCATGATGACAGGTCAGTGCTAGTCATTAAGTTCAGTTACCTTTGCCTTCTTGAGTACAGGAACAATGGTGGCCATCTTGAAGCATGTGAGGACAGCAGACTGGGATAGGGATTGAATATACCCGTAAACTCACCAGCCAGCTGGTCTGCGCATGCTCTGAGGATGCGGCTAGGGATGCCGTCTGGGCCGGCAGCCTTGCGAAGGTTAACACGTTTACATTTTTTACACGCCGGCCACGGAGAAGGAGAGCCCACAGTCCTTGGTAGTGTGCAGCGCATTTAGACCCTTTGCTATGAGACTCGAAATTGAGCTCAGGTGAATCCTGTTTCCATTGATCATCCATTTTCTACAACTTGATTTGAGTCCACCTGTGGTAAATTCAATTGATTGGACATGATTTGGAAAGGTACACACCTGTTTATATAAGGTCCAACAGTTGACAGTGCAGGTCATAGCAAAAACCAAGCCATGAGGTTGAAGGAATTGTCAATGGAGCTCTGAGGCATAGATCTGGAGAAGGATACCAAAACATTTCTGCAGGTCCCCGAGAACACTGTGGCATCCATCATTCTTAAATGGCAGAAGTTTGGAACCACCAAGACACTTCCTAGAGTTGGCCGCCCTGCCAACTGAACCATCAGGGGAAAATGGCCTTGGTCAGGGAGATGACCAAGAACCCGATGGTCACTCTGGCAGAGCTCCAGAGTTCCTCTGTGGAGATGGGAGAACCTTCCAGAAGGACAACCATATCTGCAGCACTCCACCATTCAGGCCTTAATAGTAGAGTGGCCAGACGGAAGTCATTCTGATGAATCCAAGATTGAACTCTTTGTCCTGAATGCCAAAGGTCGCGTCTGGAGGAAACCTGGCACTATGGTGAAGCATGGTGTTGGCAGCATCATGCTGTGGGGATGTTTTTCAGCAGCAGGGACTGTGAGACTAGTAAGGTTAAAGGGAAAGATTAACGGAGCAAAGTACAGAGAGATCTTGATGAAAACCTGCTCCAGAGCGCTCAGGACCTCAGATGGGGACAAAGGTTCATCTTCCATCAGGACAACGACCCTAAGCACACAGCCAAGACAAAGCAGGATTGGCTTCGGGACAAGTCTCTGAATGTCCATGAGTGGCCCAGCCAGAGCCCGGGCTTAAACCCGATCGAGCATCTCTGGAGAAACTTGAAAATAGCTGTGCAGCGACGCTCCCCATCCAAAATGATGAGCTTAAGAGGATCGGTAGACAAGAATGGGAGAATCTCCCCAAATACAGGTGTGCCATGCTTGTAGTGTCATAACCAAGAAGACTTGAGGATGTAATCACTGTCAAAGGTGCTTCAACAAAGTACTGAGTAAAGGGTCTGAATACTTATGTAAATGTCTTATTTCAGTCTTTTATTTTTAATAAATCATCACAAATTTAAAAGGAACTGTTTTTGCTTTGACATTATGGGGTATTGTTTGTAGCTTGACAAAGAAAGAAAATACATTTCATACATTTTAGAATAAGGCTGTAATGTAACAAAATGTGGAATGAGTGTCCGGTTGTGTTGGTTTATTGTAGTGAACACTTACCTGCCTTATGAGCTTGTCATCATGTGTGGTTGCATCCACCCCATACACCATAAAGTCACCAAGTCAACATATATGGCAACTCCAGGGCAGAGAGCCAGGATGGTGGACATTATAAAAATAAAAAAAAAGCAATGTGCCATCTCAACCCGAACAGAAGAAGAATGCACAGGAACATCCCAATGCGCATCACGAATGCAGTGAGCCAGTGGAAGGTCATGTTGGACTCAAGCATCAGTATTGGACAAGCAATGAATCAAAGCTTACTTCTAAATGATAAGGAGGTAATTTAAGAGCCCAATCCTGGAGTCACTGGGGGCAAGTTGTAAAAGTTATGAAGAGGGTATCAGAGTCCAGGGTTCCGTTTCCTCTGAGTTGCCATGCCAAGCAATCTGCTGCCTTTACTATATCCAGACAATGGTGTTTGAGTGTAATTATGGCAGGCACATTGGATTCCCAACATTGTTGAATTACACAAAAATAGGATGAGTACAGGTCATAAGTACAGTACACAAATCTGAAAGATGTCTCTCATTTACAGGTGATTCTGGCAGCCATCTTGGATTTGGTGTCAAATCTAGGGAGGTTCTCCTAACATAATTGCATGAGGCTAAACATGTAAAATGACAATTTTCGCTGTCTGAGCACACTTGTTTTCCTTAGAGTCTAATGAATTGTAATAGACACAAAATTAACTGTATGCATTTTTGTCAGACAGTACCATACAGCACTAAATACCAGCAGATTTGACTTGGAAAGTTGTCTTTTAATCAGCTACCAAAAAGTAAAGCTTACATTCATCAGACATATTCATAGTTGATATTTCCTCATGTTGCATCGCTGTGTCTTTATTTCCAAGATGCATTAGGGATAACCTAATGTTGTTTGCTTGTGTATGTAGGGCAGACAACTGACTACTTGTATTCCACATTTTAGCAATAACTGAGCTTTCAATATTGGGTTACATAAGCTTATGTGGCCCATCCTCCCTCCACCCAGGCATTATTCTGCACTTTTTAAGTTTAGGGGGTGTGAGACATTAGAGATGTGAAAAAACATGGTTTTGATTTGTTCTACCTCGGGTAGGGGTATCTCAAAAAACGAAATCCCTTTTTGAGGATTAGCCACTACCCCATAATATCATATGAGGGGGCGGATGCGTACCAGGGGCATTCATTCATGACTTAGTTTTATTCATTGGCTGACTTTTTCTAACAGTAGAACAACAAGGAATGCTCCAAGGGACATATCATTACTATTACTCTTTTCCTCCATTTCAGGTTTGACATTTGCTGCCTCAAATTTCAATATATACATGTTAAAAAATTGCAAATACTCATGTCTATAGTATATGAATGCATAAAAGTGTGGAGCACATTTATAACTCACAAAATAAATGTGAAGCACAGCCATCCATCAACCCTTGTCTACTCTAGTTGCTAGTTTCCCCATTTTGCCATAGGTACTAGAATTCAATGAACTAAATCAACACACATGACAAACGTGTTCATATAGCCGTGGAAAATACACTTTAAGAGGAAATGTGATATTCTTTGTTTTTTAATCACAGTTGTAACTTGAGACGTTAGTCCTTCGAAATGTCATTGCTGACCAGGGTATTTAGAGTATCCGTTTTACGAGAGAGCAGTTTTTACTCTGTTCTGCTACTTTTCACAGCAAATTATTACATAATGACATGAAACGGGGACTGCCTTTGATCTTTAATACATTAAGAACTCAGTGGAAACTGAGTGTAATATTTGATATAGGCTTTAAATAACGTCCATGGTAATATCCATAATAGTGTCACGTGTCTTAATAACTTTTTATATGAATCTTACATAACTATTGACATCTGCTGGCATTTTTGTGATCACTTTTTATACCTGTATTACAAAGCCAAGCTGTTGTGTCATCTCGTCACAACAACTGTCATGATTCTTACTGCTGCCAGCGTCATTACATATTATAGACAATCCTATGATGCTTGATAACTTATGTTATGCGAGTCTTACGGCATTGTTGGAAGGTTCTAGTCCGTAGTGATGAACAATTTAACAGAAAGAAGATCCATTGGCTTATACAAGGTCTAATCAAATCACACCATCGTACCGTCTCAACAATCCCCAGATAATAAGTAGCATTCCACATTACTTAGGCTATTGACAGTTACTTTATGAATAAGAACCGTATGATTCAGTATTCTACCCCAATTATTACCCTGACATTGTTTTTGTTATGACAAATACACACAGATGTGGTTCTGCTGTTTTTTTTCAGCACTTTAGACGTGTGGAGAAGAGAGCAGGGAATCAAGGGATATGTTCTCAAAAAAGTGTTTATATCGCTAGCCCAGGAAGGATGGATGCATATTAATGCTAAATAGGCTGTGAAATGGTGAAGATCTCAAATATGCTGATCTTGAGTTCTGGGCCACAGCCGAAGGAGAGGCCTTGTACATAATTCATGAGCGCTCTATCTACAATGCACATTTATGTAAACCCAAAGTGAGATAATACCGCAAAGCAAATGCTAATTCACCCACTAACAATATATGAAGATAGTTGATTTGCATATCACCGTTTCCTTCAAAGGTCAGAATTGTAAAAAACGAGATTAAATCAAAAATGCACCTTGATGGAAGGATCAACTTTGAATGAAGTGCATCTCAATTACATTTATTTGTATTGAGATCAATTCCATGGTGGGAAGAGAGGTCATTTGCAGACGATCAGAACTTTTGATAAGGCTAAGTACAATGATTCATTTTGTAATGCAGTGATGCTTCAGTCAATAAGTTATGATACTGTACATCTACATCTGCATTGCTTGCTGTTTGGGGTTTAAAGCTGGGTTTTTGTACAGCACTTTGTGACATGTAAAAAGGGCTTTACAAATACATTCGATTGATGATAATACTGATCATGAGCATTGCGAATGTGAGCTCTTCATGTCATGTGTGACGTGCAATGAAAGTAAGAAATATTCTTCCTTCATGTGTACGCTGATGACTCAACGTTAGACACGTCAGCTACCACAGCGAATGAAATCACTGCAACCCTTAAAGCTCCGGTGCAGCCATTTCTATCTCAATACCAAATCATTTCTGGGTAACAATTAAGTACCTTACTGTGATTGTTTTCAATTAAAATGGTTGTAAAAAAAACAAAAATAGCTTCTTAGCAAAGAGCAATTTCCGCGTGGTAGGGGAAAACAAAAAACAGCTCTAACATTAAAAGGACACTGTCATAATTTTCACATTTTTCACAATATTATTTCAAACTTATAGTGTGTAAATATGTCTAAAACACAGGAAAATTGTGTTTTTGACTGCACTGGGCCTTTAACAAAGAGTTGTGGCTAGTGACAGTCCTAAATAATAATATAAAAAACTAAAAACAAATAATTAGCTAAACTCTAAACCTCATCTAAATCATGTAATAAGTCATATGGCAATAGAGCAAGTTTAGGAGACTAAACTGCTTGCTGTAATCCTACATTGTAAACTTACATGGTCAAAACGTATTGATGCAGCGTTTACTAAGATGGGGAGAGGTCTGTCATGATAAAGCGCTGCTCGGTCTTCTTGACATCACAATCAACCAAAAGTCCTACAGGCCATAGTTACATCACACCTGGACTACTGCCCAGATATATGGTCAAGTGCTGCAAAGAAGGACATGGGCAAATTACAGTTGGCCCAGAACAGAGCAGCACTGCTGGACCTTTAATGTACATGCAGGGCTAGTATCAATAACATGCATGCAAATCTCTCCTGGCTCAAAGTAGAGGAAAGATTGACTGCATCACAATTTGTCACCAAGTCCCAAACAGAGGCTGGGAAACACACAGGACTATATAGAGCCATGACTACATGGAACTCTTCCACCTCAGGTAACTCAAGAGAGCAGAAAAATCAGGTTTAACCCTTGTGTAGTCTTCAAATTCTGTATACTTCCCTTGTCTTAAGGGTAAAAAATGATCCGCCTTCACTAAACCCCTAAAATAAAGCAGCTTATTTGAATTTTAACCCCCAAATCTATTTTTCAGGAAGAAACAAACTGTCATTCATCACAAACTTTGTGAATATCTTGGTGTTCCCTTTTCACAATGCAGAAAGACTGAATTTAATCAGTGGACACTACTAATGTTTAATACAACACACCTGTCATAATTGTTTTATTTACTAAAGTAGAGGTTTATTATTATTATTACCAAATGTACTATACATACATTGTTTAGCAAGAGATAGCACTTGTATAGCCTAAGAAAGTAGTAGAAATGTGCAGAAAGTAGTTTTGAATGCATTTTATTGAAGGGAAACAATAACAGTCTTGAACTTTTTTGGCAACGTAGTGATATATTCTTACATACTGTACAATGAGGAATTCAACTACAAAATACTAGTCTTCTCCCATTTTTAGAACCTTTGCCCCCACCCACAAGGTGTATAAACAACAACAATACATAAGAATACAATAAGATGGTATATACAAAACAAAAAAATGAAGAACATAAATCAATCAACTCTAATTAGCACATGTAGGACAGTATGCAAGTGTGTGTGCCTGGACTTTGCATATGTATTTCTCACATGTGCAGCACATAGTATTTGTTTTACAGTCCTTTGGGGGCCAGCATTGGCATCTCATCTCTTGCCTGCCCCATCTGCAGCCTCAGGTGAATCAGGACAAGTTTCAGCCCCCTGAACAGCTTTCACAAGCGCTGCAGAGGCTGCTGTGCCGAGGAGGAGCTCCCTTTTTTGAATGTGTGGGGTTACAAGTGCCTTTATAAGTGCCAGCTGCCCCAGGTACACCCTCCTCTTGTTCCACTTATCAGGTATCCAGGTAGGGTGGATCTTGTTCCATATCACAAAGGCATTGTATGAGGACATATCAATGATGTTATGGAAGATGACCAGGGGCCAGCAGGCAGCCATCCTCCTGCAGCTGTAAGTTCCGGATACCTTATCCAGGTTGTCCATGCCTCCTTTGTTGTGGTTGTAGTCCAGGATGATGGCTGGGTTCTTGTCCACACGATGGCTGGGTTCTTGTTCACTGATCTCAGCCGTTTTGTGCAGTGTGCTCAGCAGGAGAACCACATTCTTGTTCCTCTTTGGGAGGTAAGAAACTAGAGTGGTGGTGAGGGTGAAGGTAAACTTTGATGAGAAAGCCTCCCCCCTTGTTGCGAGGGATGCAGGAGGAAGCTCAGGCTTGTTCTTTCTAACTGTGCCAACCATGGTGATCTTCCTCTTCAGGAGCTGCTGGCTGAGTTCAATCAGTAGCACACATAATCTAAATTTCTCATAGTGTGTGTGTGTGTGTGTGTGTGTGTGTGTGTGTGTGTGTGTGTGTGTGTGTGTGTGTGTGTGTGTGTGTGTGTGTGTGTGTGTGTGTGTCTTTGTGGTGTGTAAATTATTTTATAACTGCCAGGACAAAAATCACCCAAAGACAATCTTTGTACCCTGGTGATGTACAGCTTTCATGGATATATGAACAAAGGCGATGTTTCACTTTTTCTAATGTTGGGGTCACTCTAGGAAAAGTCATTCAATTTCAAGTTGAAAAAATATAATTTAGGGGGTTTTCTCTGCTATTAAACATAGTGGCTGGTCATTTGTGACCATTTAGACAACGCAAGGGTTAAAAAAAACATAAAACAACACGGACTGTGACGTGACACACATGCACACCCTCTATAAACACACACTAATATTGTATTATAAATGTTATATTGTAAATGTAAATTTCAGCAATGTTAATTTGTATGATGTGTTGTTTTACCATGATGTATTTCTTTATCCCTGTTTGGATCCCAGGAAGAGTAGCTACTGCCTTGGTAGTAACTAATGGGGATCATAATAAATACTAAATATGCATGGACTGAAGATGGGGGACCATACGTATGTGTGGAAAATACGATGAAACAGTAGTATCACGTTTTATTAGCATATTTTCTAACAATAAATTCAGATTCAAATGCTTGTCTACATTACTATTTCAATGCTACTCACCTCTCAGGCAGCCTACCATTTTCTGCATTACAATAATGCAGAACCAACACCATCATATTTATACATGTAGCCTACGTCCACCAGAACAAACTCCAAACTCGTGACTGGACATCGGTGAACCACAGCATTACCACTAGCCTACTGCTAGCATTCCTCTCCATTAATCATCAGCCCCTCACCTCCCTGAGTCTTTTCAATCAATCCACCATCCACTCCCCTCCGGTTCAGGCTCTCTTTGTGATGCTGGGTCCAGACACTACTGCTGGGAGAGGAATGGTGAGTGGGCCTTGGGGGAGGTGCTATGCTGGGATAGCTAGGCGCACCGCTGAGATCCCCTACAGTTCAATTAAGACAACTCACCTCAGGTACCTAGAAAAACTCCCTTCAGGTACCTACAAGACCTGTAGGCTTCACAGGCTTTGTCGTTCTACCTGCTACAAGAGAATAGAGGAGATGCCTCCTTATTATTAAAGATTCACACTGCAATTCGTAATTAATCGTGGTTTGGGGCTTTGCGTAGAGAATGTGCAATCGATAGTCGACTGTTGAGTGGAGCATGTGAGCGGGGTCTTTTCTGCCCATGCTGAGGGTATATTTTACCGTGAAGCAGTAACCCCATGAGCTCATCAATGTGATATGATCAACATTCCTTGATCATTTTATTGACTCTGCTTCGAGTGTAATATGAGCGGGGTTTGCACTTTTGGGACCAGTCCATTGGCTCCCATTGCACCAGCCAAGCTATTTTATGCACAGCTCATGTCATTTTAGATAGCTTTCAAATACTTTTTGAACCCAAGTCTGCTACTAAGTATGACTCTACATACGAGCATCAGCTGTGGTTTTATGACTTTGTGGCTGTGCAAGCTAGGGATCTGCTCTCCATATACCAGTCAACATCTCTGCAGATATCTGTGATATGAACTGGGTCTTCATATACCAGCCAACAGTGCAGTAATATCTAACAAATAATCTAACAATTCCCAACAACTATCTGATACACACAAATCTAAAGGGGTGAATGAGAATATGTACATATAAATATATGGATGAGCGATGGCCGAGCGGCATAGGCAAGGTGCAGTAGATGGTATATAATACAGTATATACATGTGATATGAGTAATGTAATATATGTAAACATTATTAAAGTGGCATTATTTAAAGTGACTAGTGATACATTTATTAAAGTGTCCAGTGATTGGCTCTCAATACAGTATATACATGTGATATGAGTAATGTAATATATGTAAACATTATGTAAGTGGAATTATTTAGAGTGGCATTGTTTAAGGTGACTAGTGATCCATTTATTAAAGTGTCCAGTGATCGGATCTCAATGTAGCCAACAGCCTCTCTGAGTTAGTGATTGCTGTTTAGCAGTCGGATGGCCTTGAGATAGAAGCTGTTTCTCAATCCCTCAGTCCTAGCTTTGATGCACCTGTACTGACTTCGCCTTCTGGATAGTAACAGTGTGAACAGGCAGTGGCTCAGTTGGTTGTTGTCCTTGATGATCTTTTTGGCCTTCTTGTGACCTTCCGCGGTGATACATTGTGCAGAGAGCACCACCCTCTTGAGAGCCTTGTGGTTGAGGGCGGTGCAGTTGCAGTACCAGGCTGTGATACAGCCTAACAGGACGCTCTCGATTGTACATCTGTAAAAGTTTGTCAGCGTTTTGGGTGACAAGACAAATTTCTTCAGCCTCTTTAGGTTGAAGAGGTGCTGTTTTGCCTTCTTCACCACACTGTCTGTGTGGGTGGACCATTTCAGTTTGTCTCTAATGTGTACACCAATGGACTTTAAACTGTCCACCTTCTCCACTGCTGACCCTTCAATGTGGATAGGAGGGTGCTCCCTCTGCTGTTTCCTGAAGTCCACGATCATCTTCTTTGTTTTGTTGACGTTGAGTGAGAGGTTCTTTTCCTGACACCACAACTCCCAGAGCCCCCACCTCCTCCCTGTAGGCTATCTCATCGTTGCTGGTGATCAAGCTCACTATTGTTGTGTCGTCTGCAAACTTGATGATTGAGTTGGAGGCATGCATTGCCACACAGTCATGTGTGAACAGGGAGTACAGGAGAGGGCTGAGCACACAGCCTTGTGTGGCCCCAGTGTTGAGGGTCAGTGAAGTGGAGATGTTGTTTTCTACCTTCACCACCTGGGGGTGGCCCGTCAGAAAGTCCAGGACCCAGTTGCACAGGGAGGGGTTGAGACCCAGGGCCTCCAGCTTGATGATGAGCTTGGAGGGTACTATGGTGTTGAATTCAGAGGTGTAGTCAATGAACAGCATTCTTACATAGGTATTATTTTTCTCCAGGTGGAATAGGGCAGTTTGCAGTGCGATGGCAATTGCGTCATTTGTGGACCTGTTGGGGCGATATGCAAACTGGAGTGGGTCTAGGGTGGCCGGTAAGGTCAACATCCCTGCAGATAACTGATATGAACTGGGTCTCCATATACCAGTCAACATCCCTGTAGCCAACGGGAAGTAATCAAACCACTGATAAGCTCTAACCAGAGTCATTATAAAACTAATAATGGGCAAATGTGTTAATTAATGACCTGTAACATCATCTGCTTCTGGTGTCTTAAAAGCTGCTGTATATGATCCAAGGCCAGGGAACCACAGTGGACTGCATGCAGCCAAAATAGCAACACTCTGAGTGCAATTAAAGAGCAAAGGCAGTTGTTCTCAAACGTCTGGTTGGAGAAGAAAGAGAAGGTGATTTATTTATGCTATGTTATAATGGCAAGTGGCGTGTGCTTGGATGAAGCTTGGGGACCGAACTGAGTTTGCATATTGAGAAGCCCATTATAAATAATTTGAGATGTTCTTGGAATGTTTGAATCCTCACACCCCAGTAATATATTATAGGATGCAATGTCAGCTGTGCGCATGTATGTGCACGTGCGTGCGTGCCCGTAGCTGGGTGTGTGCGTGTGTGCATGATGAACTTCCAAAATGGGCAATTTCAATGGAATGCCTTGACGATACTCTAATCAACTTGTTTGAGGAAGGGTGAAAAATCAATGAACTCAATTAACAGTGCATTTTCTATGTTTTGGTCTCAGGCTTATCTGAAACATAGCAGCTACTTCAGAAAGCAGCCATTCTTCACTCTCTGCCTTTTTCATACAGTAGTTACTCTGATAATGACTGTGTCGCATTTGATAAAACACGTTTGCATATCATTTCACACATGGTTAATTAATTTTTCAAGCTCCTTAGCAGCACACTCAATGGTGCTTCGTTCCATACTTCTGAACTTGCTCTGTAATTAAAATTCTAACCAAAAAAAAAAACGCCTTTGAGAGGTAATTCGACTGAGAGTCTACTCGCAGACCACAATAGGTCTCAGCCAGTTCTTTGCAGAAAGTCACTATTGCGTAGGGGTTTATGTTGTTTTTCCGTGGAGCTAATTCAAATGAAAACAGTATTTGTGCCATATAAATACTAATACATATTTTACTCCTTCACTTCCTTCCTTCTTTCCTGTATGGAAGAAAGAAGGTTCATGGAAACAAACTACAGCATTAAACTTCTGTGCTCTCACCAATCCACTCAACTTTGATCAACAGCTGAAGGACCGAAGCAGCAGAGGCCGGATAGATGTTAGGGAATGGTATTGTAGGTATTAGGACTGAGCAAACATCTCCCCCTCTTTGATGCAACCATTGCCTAATAGCAGACATGTTGTTTTGAATGCACAATGGCAGGCGGATTACGAGTGTTCCACTGCCAGTTGAGGTGTATTGTCATGAATCTTGCCATGAGCAATTTCCGCTAGACTGGCCAAAAATGCACTTTTTGGTCTTAATTTAAGGTTAGGGTTTAGAATTAGGGTTAGCAGTGTGGTTAGGGTTAAGGTTGCAGAGCTGCCTCCATGGCAAGATGCATGACAAGAGTCACTCACTGTGCAACAGTAGTCAATAACTGTACTGTAGATGTGTTAGCTTGAAACCATTTCATTTGCCGGAACCAATTGACCTTGTGAATGATAAATAGCGCCTCTTATTGATATGTAGCATCTCTGTTTCTCTGCACCTCTCCCCTCCTTAGACTTGTTTCTTCACTGGTCCCTCTGGGAGACTCAGAAAGCAGTGTTAGGTGATTGTGTGTGGCTATGCTAGCCTCTAGTTGGGCAGATAGCTCTCCGTCCCCTGTGACCTGCTCAGATGTACCAGCACTGCTTGTTTACTGCATCGTTAACCCTTTGCTCTCTCACAGTGTCTGTTTACTGTGGTCAGAGAAGCTCCAGTGTACAGGGACATGTGGTGGAGAGAAGCTTTCTGGAGCAGAGTACTGTATGAGGGCCTACTATGAATAGAATGTCCCCTTGCGCACACACTATAAAAACATGCATAGTTCTGGTTGCAGGCTCATCGAGACAAGATGCTTCTCGATAGTTCTTTAGCTCTAAATGCCTGCAAACATTTGCATTACAAGGTCAGATTGTCATCTTAATAAGAGTGTATATAATAATCTAATTTTAAATATGGTTGGCATTTATCTCGCAACACTTCTGAGTGGGAAAAATAGGCCTGCAGTACATTGCCCATAGTTAACAGTCTTGGCACTAACTCAGTCATAAAATGGCTCCTGTCGCAAATATTGTGATGCCGCTGATTGCAGTGTTTGTTGCCAAGCCTCTCTTCATATTTCCTTGACAATAACAATGACAGAGGACAGCTGGTAATCTGGCTGTTCTATTATCATCCCCTTGTTCGCTTTGTTTAGTCCTTTCAAATTCGCACAAAAACAGGCACACCTGGGTTTGTATACTTTTGATTGGACAACAGCTTCGGTTATAACCTGACACACTGAAGAACGGCCCTTGTCTCTCCTCCTGAAAGAACACAAAATGATCCCCTTGAGCGTGGTATTTAAATCACATAAATGTTTTAGTCATTTAGCAGACGCTCTTATCCAGAGCCATTAGGGTTAAGTGCCTTGCTTAAGGGCCTATCGACAGATTTTTCAACTAGTCGGCTCAGGGATTCAAACCAGCGACCTATCGGTTACGGGCCTAATGCTCTTAATCACTAGTGTCATATACTGTCTGTCAGATATTCTCTGTAACTGCTCGGTACAGAGTTGATGGATTATACCCTGGCCTGATTCACCCTCCTGAAACCTTGCTGGTAAAAATAGGATACAGCCTACAGGACCTCTGTCATACACAGTGAGTCATACAAAGTCAATATTTCCATTGTACGCTAACATCACACTGAACGGATCACACTGAATGGATCACACTGAACGGATCACACTGAACGGATCACATTGAACGGATCACATTGAACGGATCACACTGAACGGATCACACTGAACGGATCACACTGAACGGATCACACTGAACGGATTCGTGTACGTATGCAGGTCGTAGAAGGGAAACGGGTGCAGGACTGAGGAGGGCAGTTTGTGGTGCTTAACTGATGCTCAATACGTGCAAGCTCAACTGACAAGGTCACAAGGCTAATTTAGACCTTAATAAAGATCGGTTCCCCATATGCATTCACAAACACATCACCGATTTGTATGTATTTCTCCCTATCCATCTCTTTCCCAGTCACTGGGCGATCACCCTCCATCAGTAGCGTGTTTACCAATGGCTTTTGACACAGATGAGGGTACCTCGGGCTCAGTGTGTAAGCATTCCCGACGACATCAATAAATAAAAGGAAACACCACAGCCTCACATTGCGTTAGGTGTCGCACGGCCCCGCTTGCAATTCCACGTTGTTACACGCTCTGGTGGAACAATGGGATGAATATTTAATCGACATTAAAAGCATGGTTTCTACCAGATAGAGCTAGGGAGCCATAGTGGTGTAAAACATTCCTAAGAGGCTTCCATTCGTGGAATGTTGAATGTTGCAGGCATGCGCTCTGTAATGTATGCCTCCAGACAATGATGATGCTTTCCGTTATCAAAAAACGCCTCCGTATGCCTTCACCTCCTCATCCCACTCCTCCTCATGTCCTGGACTTGTGCTGAATGGCAAATAGAATATCTAGAAACTGTCAGACGATGCAGAGTTCCCGCTTTGGGAATTTCACTTCTGGGTCATCAATGAAACGACATTCTGACACAAATGGGCCTCCTCACACAGCTTATTGCTTTCTCTTGATTCAAAATGGTATATTCCCTAAATGCGATGTACGTGCCAGTGTTCTGTTGATGTATTCCAAAGCAAAATAGTGCTGTCAATTCCCGAAATGTTCTCTGCTCATTTGAATGGAAGATCAAATATTAATGTCATAAAAGGGATTTATTTAAATTGGCCACATGATGAAGAGAAAAAATACTACCTTAAAAATGTGGGTATTAGGGTTAAACAGTAGCTTTCATTGGGTCAGAAATGTACAATAGCCAAACATCTTTTTAACTAGGCAAGTCGGTTAAGAACATATTCTTACTTACAATGACAGCCTACCCAGGGCCAAAACCTAACCCGGATGACGCTGGGCCGATTGTGCACTGCTCTATGGGACTCCCAATCATGACCAGTTATGTTACAGCCTGGAATTGGACCAGGGTCTGTAGTTACACTTCTAGCACTGAGACTCAGTGCCTTAGACCACTGCGCCACTTGGGAGCCCCAATCATGTCTGATTTAGGAAGACTAATTCAGTATTTTCTCCAATAATTCTGGCTTCTTGTTAACATCTTGATGGGAGATGGTAAAGATGAGACTTGCTGCAGTGTCAGCCATTAAAGAATTTACCAGAGTGTAGTATATCTCTTTTCATATGTAATGTCATTATACCAAGCCATGGTAATAAGCCCAGTGATATATTCCCCTGTTCCTAGCACTAGCTTTCAAATGAGAAGTGGTTGGGACTCCTGCATCTGAATTCATCTGATCTGATCAGAAACACAATTATGCCTTGCTCTCTCATAATAAACCCTGGTTAAGTGGGTTTGATAATTCATTTATTTATATTAACTCTATTGCTCCGCGACAGTAATGGATGTCTTTCATTAATGAATGAAGGATTTCGCCCTGGCATGGCTTTCTTGTTCTGTAACTTAAACCGATTGATAAATGAAAACTTTTAGGAGATTGTATTGAGCGATTTAGAAAATACGGCCAAGAAACAAATTGCTGAAGAAATCCTAGTATTTTCTTTTCCCTTTTTCCCTCTCTCACTCTCTAGTAATCAGGTTGCTGGCTCTTACAGTCGGTCTAATTGAAGAAAATCTAAATGCTTTCACATTGATTTTTCAATTTCTTAACAACATAAAAAATGTATTGCTCTCTAGTGGTCTACATGCAATGAATCTCTCTGGCGATGGCTTGTGATTTGTTATAATGTTATTGAAGAGGGCCCAGAGCTGACAGGAGTGGAGAGCGGACTGAGGGAGTGCTACAATGTCACACGTAGCGCTGCTATCTTAGCCTGGTGTTATTGACAGATGTTGTGTTATCTCAGGCTGCCAATGGGTCGTCTTCATGGCTGCCGTCGCCGAGGCCTCTAAGCAGGCGGTCATTTCCTGTTTAAGTTAAAACATTATTGGGAATGATGAATAATAATTTTTGTATGGTCACCTCAAGCATTACACTGTCAACTTGATTCAGTTTCTCCCTTGTATGGAGCGCTTCTCAGATAGGGGCTCAACCTTTTGGCTAGACACGGACCCAGGTGGGCAGCAAGGAGGCGGCAGGGTAGCCTAGTGGTTAGAGCGTCTGGCTAGTAACCGAAAGGTTGCAATTTCAAATCCCTGAGCTGACAAGGTACAAATCTGTCGTTCTGCTCCTGAACAAGGCAGTTAACCCACTGTAACTAAGCCGTCATTGAAAATAAGAGTTTGTTCTTTAACTGACTTGCCTAGTTAAGTAAAGGTAAAAAAATGTAAGGGTTCAGTCAGACCCAGGTGGGCAGCAAGGGTTTAACATTTGGGAGAGCGCTCATTATGTATTATACCTTATTCACATGCAACTCACAAGCCCTTAGAGTTAAAGTTATTCTGACTAGTGTTATTCAGTGATGTTCTTGAGTCTTTTTCTTACACATTAATTATTTATTTGGCATGCAAAGAACAAGGGTAGCATGTACATAACAAGCCATAAAAAGGGGGGCTGAATGGGTTATAGCGAAATGGCCTGAGGGTCACAGCCAGTTCTCTGGTTCGGCTACACTTGGTCGACCCCAGTGTACTACATTGTTTGCTGATTAGCTATCCACATTGACAACAGCCAGGCATAGTTCATTCGGCACACTTATTTATACCCTTGAGGAGTACAAACTTTAGCTAAGGTAAATACTAATCTGAAGTGGTGTAAAGGTCTGAGTTAAGATGCAAGTTGAATTCTGTCAAAAAGTATTTAGCAATTGTTTTAAGATAAGCACAGAGCCATGTATTTCAATATGGCTCTGGATAAACATGTTGAAGCGTCAAGAAATTGCATTTTTGCAATGGTCAAAGCTGACTTGCTCTTGATGTTGTTGATATACTGTAAGGCCTCTGATGTCTCATTGTTGCATACCCAAAACAATATATTGACTTTAAAATGTCAGTAAATAAATGTGTGTACTCCTGACATAAAAAGGAAAGAGAAATAAACAGCATCAAATAAAATTTGTTAAAAGCTATTGTGCTATTGTGGATAACTGCTAGCCAGAGGCTGTAGGGCAGAAGTGAATTAGTCTGTAATACTTTATTTCCTTTCAATGATCCCCTTTCAATTCAGAATTATGTTTTGTAACTCTGAACTTCAAGGGGCTGCAGGTGTAAACAATGTTATAACAAACCCTATCTTCTGTAATCCTTTTTTTCTCTGAAGGCCATCTCTGTCTGTTTTCATGGTGTTATTGTATTAAGAGATTTTCTCATCTGTGTTCTAGTGTCTGTCGGGCAATAACAAAATGCTATACCCTAGCCAAGCCTGTGGGAATAACTTAAAATCTCTTAAACTGACAGTACCTTGAATTGGGCACTATAATTACTTTCAAATGTATATGTTGACTTGACTCATGACTTGATCCAGACCAATGTTCCCTCAAAACAATTTCCAGCACTGAGGTAATTTCAGCTCTGCTGATTGCAAACTTGACCATTGTGAAATTTCTGTGCAATTACAGTGAACACTGAGGTTCTACCCGCCTGAAGTTACAAAGGCTACTGTGGCTATTTGATCAAAATGTAGGTCTATCTGGAAATATCTGTTCTATCATTCAGCCTAAGGTAGCAGCCGCTGTGTGGTGTTCAATGTAGGCCTATATTCCATGAGACTATTGAAAATTAACATATGCCATGACGTTGGCCTGGGGGTAGGTTTTGGACAGTCATAAATACCTCTCCCCCTTTTTCCTCTCTCTACCCTACTGATGTGACTATTCAAAATCCCTTGGTTAACATAGAGATTCTGGGAACATCAGAAGGTGGGGGGAAATTAACCATATTTTGGTAAATCCAACCAGTTGAACATATGCATTGGTACTTAAGGGGATTAATAGGATGACATAAACTCTACACATTATAGTTTCACGTGGAATTGTTGTGCAATTTAAATGTTTGAATATGAAATTATTTGGACAAAGGACTTTGTTGGGCAACACGGCCTTCCATCTACCACCAACCTACCGAAGCGCAGCTCAGAGGAAATATTTATTGCATTTTCCTTTTCCAAATGGATGGTAATTTAGAATGCAATAGATTCTGTATTTACGATAGAGTAGCTGCTTACGGCCCGATAGAGACATAGCCTCTCCCTTTGTTCTTCAGTCTTCCCGCTCTTTCACTCAAACCCAATCCCCCTTTTCTTTGTGTAACCAGCTGTCATATCTGTTCGGTCCGCTAGGGACGTTTTCCTTTATGACGTAATTTGTAATCAAGGTATGATTAATTCTGTGTATATGTAATTCTGTGTGATTAGTTAGGTATTTAGTAAATAAATAATTAAACCCAATTTTGTATTGCTGATTCAACTTGTTAGCCAGGGTTCGCGAAGAGAACCAAGAATTTACATGATGATGAGACTGAAATAAGGTGACGATTAATATTGACTGCTATTGATGTAAAATATTACTAGGTCTTTAAGAATTTATTCGGAAGATAACTGCTCTATAAATATTATTTTGTGGTGCCCCGACTTTCTAGTTAATTACATTTACATGATTAGCTCAATCAGGTAATATTAATTACAGAGAAAATATTTTATAGAATAGCATGTCATATCACTTATTCCGGCATAGCCAAAGACACAACATTATTGGAGCCCAGTGCGAGGAATCTAAACTAGGATGACGCTTTCATTTTGATTCAGCCTGTATAAAATTGAAAAGCAGATTACATAATATACCTAGTTTATTATACACATTTTTGGAGTGGTAGACAATAAATATTGGTGCATGTGTGCTCTGGAGACATGCCTCCGTGTTGTGTTCTGACGTAGTCAGTGGGTAACGTAAGTGAATACATTTCTGTATGAGAGCTGATAAAGCTAATCATAGAAATCTATTTCTGTCTCGCGCGTTTCAGACGTGTGTAGGCTCGGTCATTATTCATTTCTCGAGCAAGGACAAAGAGCCATTCGATTGAAATTCAGGAGATATTAGCTTAACCAGAGATAATTATATCTGTCTCTCTTGCATTTCCACGCGAGGAGACCACGGTGCATTTCATTGTTTGCCACGAGTTCCGGTTAAAACATTTTCAAATAACGCCGAAAAGGGTTTGAACATAATACATTATAAGTAAAACCTTTTCCTTGCCAAGGGAATCCTGGGTGTTGCATTTTTCAGGCACAAAGTAGGGTTAGCTTACACGGGATGCTAAAGCTAACAAAGGGAAAATCACCATTTTTTTTCTTGTGCCACATTGAAATTACTCCGCCTCGCGGAACAGAAGTCCCGCCCTTTTGTACTTCCGTTTGATTTCAGCGGGTACAATCTGTGACCTCTGAAGTGGGCCCTAGTGTATTCTTCCATGAAGAATTATTCAGGTCACTCTCAAGTCATTACTTATGATATCCAGACGGATATCAATGTCTTATCCAATTGAACTAATAAGTGAAATTGCCAGATTTACATTCTCAAATGGGCCTTTTAAATAATATCCAAATGGATGAGTTTACTAAATAAGACATAGTAATCTTTTTCCAAACTAACCTAGATGAAGCAACTTCTCAGGTTAATTAAAGTTTAATCCACAAACAGCCTATACAGGTTTGATTTATCATTGAATTGATCAATCAGTAAAATGTGTTTTTTGCAAAAAAACATTCAGTATTCCAGTACTGACCGAAGTCCCGCCCCAGCGGGAATCCCATGTGGCTTCGGCTTTAGGGAGAAGTGTACCGTAGTGGTGAATGTTCCCAACAGTTGATCTACTGTTTACCCTATAATATCCAATCAATGGAGATTGTATGGATTATCGTCTCATTCAATTTAATAAGTTAAATTGTTGAACATACCTTAATGTTCTTCCAATCAAATGAGACACTTTTAAACTTCTCATATTAACCTGGATGAAGAAACCTCTCAGGTTAATTAAAGTTTAAAACCCAGATAGCCTACCCAGGTAGGATTAATCATTGCCATTTATTAATTAATTCAATTTGCTTTTGCAAATTCATTCATGTCCAACTTCCACATTACTGGTACAGTACTGATGCTTTGTCAACATCTATAAATAGATTAAACTTGTCTTTGCCGCTTCCGACGAATTCCAAACCTTTGAAAAATAGGAATATTTTTCCTCTACATTTCTCTAATAATGTACAAGCTATCAAAGGACATGGTCACCACTCCTTCGCTAATTTGTAAACCTCCAACCATAAAAGGATTGATATTTGACCTCAGCAGCGATACCAACCATAATTGTGCCATTAGTGAAAAAAACGGCAAAATTGTGAACAACTCTCTTCAAAATCAACCATCAAACACAGGCTTTGTGACGGTTCTCCCAATTTTTGCACTTATGTATCGCCGTAAAATGTGACATCGGTCCAATACCACAGTGCAGAGCTGAAGCACAGGCAAGATATGGCTAACATGAAGGGACAGGTGGAGAGAACTGAGCAACTATTGACAAAAGCAGGAAATGAAAACATTCTGCTAGTCGAGGAACTGCGTTTGAAATCGGAACAATTAACCTCTTGGGGCTAGGGGGCAGAATTTTCACTTTTGGATAAATAGTGTGCCCAACTTCAACTTCCTGCTACTCATACCAAGAATATAAGATATGCATATTATTCATAGATTTGGATTGAAAACACTCTGAAGTTTCTAAAACTGTTTGAATCATGTCTGTGAGTATAACAGAACTTAGGTAGCAGGCAAACCCCCTCTCTGTTCCCTGAATTGTCTTTGCCAAGGGATATTTCATAGGAACCTGTTTTCAGTTCCTACCGCTTCCACTGGATGTCACCAGTATTTGGAATTTGGTTGAGGCTATTCCTTTGTGCAATGAAGATGTAGGCCAACTAGAAACTGTCGAAAGCACCCCTTGGGAAAAAGACATTTAAAAACGTCTTGGTGCAGAATCCGATCCAAGGAGATATTACGATATCTCGACCCATTCCATCAGCCAATCTGATTGACCATTCTTTTCATGATTTCGAGCCAGCTGTCTCTGTGAATGAGCAACTTCCCACCTCCTTGCAGTCGTGCAATACAGTAGTTGAGATGAACTTCTCTTGCCCTTCGTACACTTCCGCAAGCACTGTGACCATCTCAGCAAGAAAAACATTGATGCGCAAAGTATCCTCTGCTTTCGATGATACACCTTCCGCTTCGTGGGGGACTGTCAACCCTTACAATGACACTAATGGCATCAGTGCAGCAACTGACCCGATGACTCTCACTGATGAAACACTTTGCGATATCACAGACCGATATCCTCGTCTTAGTTTGCAGGTACCAAAGAGGTTGCCACACGCGGACGCGGTGGTGACTGACAGACCTCGACAGCCACTGAGGGTGTTGAAGCACAAACACTAGGAGATTTGGTTGAAAGGTTACAGCCATTCTCATAATAACGCGGCCACTGACAACTCGTACATAGCGCCCAAACATTTTATTTGCGCCTCGGATACTAACACCACCCGCCGGGGGAGGGGGGTCCCGAGACACAAAGGAGGGGAATAGTAGCCCAGACCCATGATGAGCCTTATCAAGGCCGGTGGGGGGGTCGAGACTATGGACAACACCGTATGAGGCCGCCAGAGCATAAATCAAATCTAGTTGGAAACTCCCCTCTGAGAATAGTGAGGAGCAGACTGGCCCCTAGACGGGGATTATCTTAGAACACATATAAGATAGTACTGAGGTGTACCACACTGGTCGTAAAAGAAGTCCAGTGGACTGTCGACCTCCAAAACAAATGGCAACAATAATCATTCCTTGCCATGTGTAATAGCCACTACAAGGCAACTAGTAAAATGCTCTAATCATGTATTCCTGTAGGATAACATTTTAGAATAAATCGGTAGGACAACTGGATCCCGTGAGTACCAGGACCAATACGACAGTCAGTCCAGCAACACTCAGTAAGAGGATTAGTAACCTCACAAGTTAAATTGCTATTGATAATAGTGACATAGGAGTCACTCAGTGCAACATGGGGAAGGGAATCTCCATTGCGCTCTTCCAATGGTTAACACATGCCACTAATAAATAGAACCCTCTGTTCAGGAGAAAAGTTATTATAAGTCATGAACCATGATCACACCACGTACGACTGGTCTAATAGTTAAAGAGTACTTCTGTCAAGAGGTTAGCTCCTCCATGGATAACATAGCTATGAAGTAGACTTCTTCATACCTACTGCCACTACAATAGTGGAAGACAGTGACTGGTAGTAAAACCACTACAGACTCCCTCGACATCAATTCTGACTTACCTCCAGGCATTGACCTGAAAATTACCGGACTATGTCAGACTCATTCTGAACAAGTTGTAATCTGCCAGGATACTTGGTTTCCTTCCCTTAACATGTGCGCTTGCATAAGAATTAATGCACATGCACAACGGAACATCCAATTAGGATTTTTGCTAGGATCACTTAAGGGTCTGAGCAAAATACCAGCCTTAGTAAAGTTGAACATTTATTTTGAGGCCTTTAACTCTTCAGCTACAGTACTCACCAGTTATCTTCCCAGAAGTCCAGAAGTCATCCCTGTAGACTGCCCAAAACTAGTGCCTTACAGCTGTAGACTTATCATGTAGTTATCAACTTAGGATAGTACCCTAAGCAACACCCCGCAAATTAGGAAAGCCCTAGATATGACATTAGACAATGCCATGATAGGGTAATTTTGCCAAGACCATGGACATAGATAGAATCCAGTCCAATTCGATGATTTAAGGTGGCATAACTATATTTTGTTTTGTTTAAAGCTTTCATTCATTTTGTTTCATTTTCTTCGGCACGTAGAAAGTGATAGAGCCATAAACAACTTCCCCATACAACCATCAGTTAGTACCAAAACACCGCTCATTTGGGAGGAAATGTAATGATATATTTCATGAGCTTGTGTGCGTTGTTAACATCTGCCTAAGTTACTGCCCAGATCTTCCAGTCTGGACGACCAGACGATGGGTCCGGAACGGCAAACCCAATCCGGACATCCGCTGCCCAGCCATGGAGCGGACTTCTTCATTTGCAGACACCCTACCCGGGTCGACCACCAGAGGGGGGACTGCAACAGCGATCACCAACTGGACATCTGCTGCCCAGCCACGGAGCGGACTTCATTCGCAGAAACCCTACCCGGGTCAGCCACCAGATGGGGACCACAATGATGGTCCACAACCAGGGCAACCCAATGGTTCGAAATGGAAACATTTCGGCTACCCGCACAGCTGAATCGGGTGCACCTACTTCCAACAGCCCAAAACTAATTTTAGAAAAGGATTGGGTTTTTTACAAAAATGTTTGGCGATCGACTAGGAATGCCAGCGGTGACCACTGCTCTAGAGTGAAGTTCAATCTCGTGCTTCTCTCTGTGGGCTAATATTTCTGCGCAGAGTCCTGGTAGAGCTACTCGCAGCTTAGAGGGAACATTGTTAGAGACCTTCCTAGGAACATGTAAACGTTCTGTCAAATAAACTTGTATTTGCCTCCCTCTGGTGGTCAGCTGCATCATTACATCCATAATGTTACTTCACTGCAACATTACGTGAAAAGGGCGGTCCTTAGAAAAACTTTTATCCATCTCGACTGCTTCAAGGCACAGACATGGCAAAGCAATCGCTGAATTTGTCTCGAGCCCGGCAGATCTAAATACATCACTTTCATAGCTCTACGATAAAGATTGTGACCCACACACTTTCTTTAACCTAAAATACGTAAAGATGTATTTTTGTGTGGAAGTCAAACATTTGATTTTGACCATCGTAATATGTTTGGAAAAGTAATAAAGAAGGTGAACATTTTGGGGTAGATGTTCCTAAAACAGATTATATAAAGTATGAAGTCATATTTTTTCACAATTTTTTTTGTGTTTTTATCATATTTGTGTAGGTTTTATTATACTTGGAAGGTGTACTAGATAATATGGGTTGAAAGTGATTTTTTGTTCTCAGACATAAATAAAAAATTACAGGTGAAAGATCATAACTTCCTAGGTGGGTGAAACACTACTACGTTAACAAAATATTGCCCTCTTGCTAGATTGATGACTAGCAAAACAGTGCAAAATGGCTGTCAATTCCTGTTAAACCAGACTGGCAAGTGTGCAGATTTTATAAATAATTTTGGTAGTTTATTTACCCCCACTATCAACATGGGTTGGTACTTGGGGTCCAGTGAATACCTCAATAGGTTTTGTGGGAAATAGTTTAAGGGTGTCTTACTGGCTTGTGGACGACTATTGTTCATGTGATGCAATCAATTTGAGGGCATCATCCTTGATCCCTTTAGAGATGTGTTACAGGAGTTGCTTTGCTTTATCTTGGCCAGGTCGCAGTTGTAAATGAGAACTTGTTCTCAGCTGGCCTACCTGGTTAAATAAAGGTGACATTTAAAAAATGAAATAATGATACGAGTTACATGAAAAAATAAATGAAATGGAAATCAATGAATCCATAAGATTCTTCCAGTTTCATACTTTGTGATGCATATCACTGTAACAGCTGTCGTCGGTGGAAGAAGGTGAGGACCAAGGTGCAGCGTGGTATGTGTCCATATTTATTACATGAAAACGGAAATAACAAAATAACAAAGAGAAATGACCGAAAACAGTTCTGGCTGGTGCAGACACACAACAGAAAACAATCACCCACGAAGCACAATAGAAAACAGGCTCCCTAAATATGGTTCTCAATCAGGGACAACGATTGACAGCTGCCTCTGATTGAGAACCATACCAGGCCAAACACAGAAATAGCAAATCATAGAAAAACTTACATAGACAACCCACCCAAGTCACGCCCAGACCATACTAACACAAAGACATAACAAAAGAACTAAGGTCAGAACATGACAGTACCCTCCCCCCAAAGGTGCGGACTCCGGCCGCAAAACCTGAACCTATAGGGGAGGGTCTGGGTGGGTGTCTGTCCGCGGTGGCGGCTCTGGTGCGGGACGTGGAACCCACTCCACCAGAGTCATTGTCCGCCTCTTAGCCCGCCTCCGTGGCCTCTTTAGAGCAGTGACCCTCGCCGCCGGCCTCGGACTGGGGACCCTAGCCACGGGTCCTGACTGACGGGCGGCTCTGGCAGCTCTGGGCATGAGGAAGACTCTGGCAGTACTGGATAGGTGGGAGCACCTGTAGGGAGGAGACGGAGAGACAGCCTGGTGTGGGGGGCTGCCACCGGAAGGCTAGTGCGTGGAGGTGGCACCGGATAGACCGGACCGTGAAGGCGAACTGGAGCTCTCGAGCACCGAGTCTGCCCGACCCTACCTGGCTGAATGCTCCCCGTAGCCAGGCCAGTGCGGCAAGGTGGAATAGCCTGCACTGGGCTGTGCTGGCGAACCGGGGACACCATGCGTAGGGCTGGTGCCATGTACCCCTGCCCGAGGAGACACACTGGAGACCAGATGCGCTGAGCCGGCTTCATGGCACCTGGCTCGATGACCACTCTAGCCCGTCCGATACGAGCCACTGCTATGTACCGCACCGGGCTATGCCTGCGCACCGGGGACACCGTGCGCCTCACGGCATAACATGGTGCCTGCCCGGTCCCTCTCTCTCCACGGTAAGCACGGGGAGTTGGCTCAGGTCTCCTACCTGACTTAGCCACACTCCCTGTGTCCCCCCCTCCCCAATACATTTTTGGGGCTGCCTCTCGGGCTTCCAACCTCGCTGCCGTGCCTCCTCCTCATACCACCGCCGCTCAGCTCTCGCTGCCTCCAGCTCTGCTTTGGGGCGGAGATATTCTCCAGCCTGAGCCCAGGGTCCTTCTCCATCCAAAAATCTCCTCCCATGTCCAGGAGTCTTGAGATTTCGGCCGCTGCTGCTGCTGCTGCTGCCTGTTACCACGTTGCTTGGTCCTTTGGTGGTGGCTGATTCTGTAACGACCGTCGTCGGTGGAAGAAGGTGAGGACCAAGGTGCAGCGTGGTATGTGTCCATATTTATTAAATGAACACGGAAATAACAAAATAACAAAGAGAAACGACCGAAAACAGTTCTGGCTGGTGCAGACACACAACAGAAAACAAAAAACAATCACCCACGAAACACAATAGAAAACAGGCTCCCTAAATATGGTTCTCAATCAGGGACAACGATTGACAGCTGCCTCTGATTGAGAACCATACCAGGCCAAACACAGAAATAGCAAATCAAAGAAAAACTAACATAGACAACCCACCCAACTCACGCCCTGAACCATACTAAAACAAAGACATAACAAAAGAACTAAGGTCAGAACGTGACAATCACAGCAAGAACAACTAATTTTCAGATAAATATATTTCAGAGAACTATTGCAATCTGTTCTGCAGCATACGCTTTTCACTTGAATAACAATTTTAACTTAAAGCTCTCCATTCCTGGAAGGCCAAGAGAACCAAACAGAAGCCTTTATTATCTGTGATCTCCAGCCCCAAGAACAGATATAAATTACATCAATCGTATTCACATGGTCAAAATGTGGAGCGTCAGCCACGAATAACAATCATTCCATCAGGGGAGGGACGAGGTTACCCTCCCAAATGTCAACGTGAAGCTATTCAATAAGATATGACATGGGCCTTGTCACTGCAGTGGTGGGCTGTCACTACCGCTGCTCATGAAGATCGGAAAAGGTCACATGAACCTCTGGCTCTCTCGTGATTCGTCATCACAGAAGTGATGGGGGGAGAGCAGCGTGTTAGACAACCCACAAATCTGCCATAATTTCTAAGCAGAGGGCCTGTCAGGTGAGAGTGGTTGCAGAGTTATTGCACATTACTTATCGGGAGGAGGAAAATGGGCAAGGAGTTGATGGAGACTTTATTCAGTGATTCTCCTCCATAATGCCCTTAAGCTGGTGGTTTCCTATATGGACAAAGTGCTTGAATGCATTGGTTACAGCCATAGGCAGGACATGACGGATATTGGTTAAAGAAGAACTGGAGAAGAGAGAGGAATAAGATGGGGCCTCTTCTATACCCATAGACTTCCAGTCATTGTGTTAAGGCTAGTTAGCAATGGTTCGCAAAACTCTCTCTAACTTCCTTCATTCTGCACACAGACATACTGTAAAAAATGGTATCCACAAGTTCATCTGACACTGGGGATGTAGATAAAGTGCCTCATCGTCAAAATACCAAAATATCTCTTTAAGCAGCATGTTGCCTAATGTTCAAGCTTTCACTCTCGTTGAATCGTCTTAAAGTTATGAAAAAAGGGGCATCTGGGCTAGTTCAATTAAAGTGTTCAGTAATTGGATTTACAAACCTCAAAATAATAATTTGGGTTCAGCTTGGTGAGAACTGCCGACAACCCAGTTCATAACAGTGACACTCAATGAAACATAACATATATCAAAGTCGACAGGTGTGCGTTAGTGGTTATATGTTTGAGTTTTTAAATGTCACAAATGTGGCCAGGAGGGAGGAATTTGATTTCCCTCTGTAATATTGCCTCATGCCCCCTCTATCATCACGGTGAATTGTTTGGTTTTTGATTATTCTGGCAAGAAAATTGCAATAAATGCACAGGGCCTAGACAGGTAGAGATTTTGCTCCTGTGATTTTCTGTAATTTCGTTTTCTTTGCATACGAAATGTGTTACTCCAAGTCAAATATCAGTTGCTTCTCAGTTTTGCTCCCCAAGGTGTGGATGTGTCATGCCAGTCTTATAATCATACATATGAAGAAAAAAAGGATTTATTAAGCTCTTCTGATTCTCCAATCTGTCAATTTAGTCACAGGAAGCATAGCTCACTTTGAAGTAAGTGCCAGAAATGAAATTGATCTCAGTGCCACCAATATCACATTTCTGGAACAAAAACATAATTAACTACCATGCAGTGTCACAGCTGGTTTGAATACAAGTGTGCCCAAAACTAAATGACCCTTTAAACTCCACAGGTTGGTAGGCTTGTAACGATGCCTTGTCTTAAAGGAAAAGTTCACTCATTTTTTTGTGTTATGTTGTTTTTTTGCATCTCTTAGTGAGATGCACTGAGTGTTTCATATGTATCTGAGTTATTGGCGCTCAAGCAGGCAGAAATCCTATCGGTATGACGTAGAGCTGTGACAAAGTCGCTCTCACTACACTGGAAGTTAATAGGAATATGACTTTTAGATCGTGAAAACATCTGTCATACATGTCAGATTTCAGTACTGGCTGATGTCATAACTCGGGAGGATGTCTTCTCTCGAATGAGCCTTTGATCATATTTTTGTGAAATTCCTACCTCGAAAATGTGTTTTTTAACAGACAGTCTAGCACATTTTTTTCTGTTTCTTCAATCGAGGGTGCATTGTATGGTACCATTGCCAGATTATTATAGAAATGAGATAGGAGTCCAAATGAATGAAGGAAATATATAACTCCCCACCCAGTAGACTGTCAGCCAATCGTGTTCACGTTGTCATGCTGCGTCACACGGTTGCTAAGCTAATCCTCACGCATCCCTTCTCAAAGTCAGTGTGTACAGTGCATACAGAAAGTATTCAGACACCTTGACTTTTTCCACATGTTGTTACTTTACAGCCTTATTCTTAAATGGATTTAACAGACATAACTTCTTTACATAAGTATTCAGACCCTTTTCTATGAGACTCGAAATTGAGCTCAGGTGCAGCCTGTTTCCATTGATCCTCCTTGATTTGTTTCTACAACTTGATTGGAATCCAGCTGTGGTAAATTCAATTGATTGGACATAATTTGTAAAGGCACACACTTGTCTATATAAAGTCAGTGCATGTCAGAGCAAACACCAAGCCATGAGGTCAAAGGAATTGTTCATAGAGCTCCGAGACAGGATTGTGTCAAGGCACAGATCTGGAGAAGGGTACCAAAACATTTCTGAAGCATTGAAGGTCCCCAAGAACACAGTGGTTTCCATCACTCTTAAATGGCAGAAGTTTGGAACTACCAAGACCCTTCCTAGAGCTGGTCAATCGGGGGAGAAGGGCCATGGTCAGGGAGATTACCAAGAACCCGATGGTCACTCTGAAAGATCTAAAGAGTTATTCTGTGGAGATGGGAGAACCTTCCAGAAGGACAACCATCTCCGTAGCACTCCACCAATCAGGCCTTTATGGTAGAGTGGCCAGACGGAAGCCACTCCTCAGTGAAAGGCACATGACAGCTTGCTTGGAGTTTGCAAAAAGGCACCTAAAGCCTCTCAGACCAAGAGAAACAGATTCTATGGTCTGATGAAACCAAGATTGAACTCACGTCACATCTGGAGGAAACCTGGAACCATCTCTACGGTGAAGCACAGTGGTAGCAGCATCATGCTGTGGGGATGTTTTTCAGCGGCAGGGACTGGGAGATCGAGGGAAAGACGAACGGAGCAAAGTACATAGAGATGCTTAATGAAAACCTGCTCCAGAGCGCTCAGACTGGGGTGAATGTTTACATTCCAACAGGACAACAAACCTAAGCACACAGCCAAGACAATGCTGGAATGGCTTTGGGACAAGTCTCTGAATGTTCTTGAGTTGCCCAGCCAGAATCCGGACTTGAACCCAATCAAATATCTCTGGAGAGACCTGAAAGTATCTGTGCAGTGACTCTCCCCATCCAACCTGAGAGAGCTTGAGAGGATCTGCAAATACAGGTGTGACAAGCTTGCAGAGTCATACCCAAGAAGACTCGAGACTGTAATCACTGCCAAAGGTGCTTCAACAAAGGACTGAGTAAAGGGTCTGAATATTTATGTAAATGTTATATTTCAGTTTTTATTTATTTTAGAATAAGGTAACATAACAAAATGTGGAAAAAGTCAAAGGGTCTCAATACTTTCGGAATGCACTGTATGTCGAGAAACATCCCTATTTTCCTCAAAAGTACATGGCATAATTCCATATCTATACTATACAGATAGCAGGTTAATTTATTATTATTATTTCTTAATTCATCTTTATTTAACAAGGCTAGTCAATTATTATGTAGAATGATGGCCTACCCAGGCCAAACCCTAACCCGGACGACACTGGGCCAATTGTGCGTTGCCCTATGAGACTCCAACTCATGGCTGGTAAATTAAAGGAATTTGTGGTTTTGGGTATATTTTTCCTTTAAAGACTCCTAAGACTTTGCTCATCTTCTCCCCTGCCTGTTGTGGAATACTCAAAGAGACCTTTTTCTTTCTTAAGTTTGAAGTACCATCAATATTTGGTGACATAAGTGAGATGACTGCATTTCCATATTTGATTACATGTAGTCTTTGACACATCTTGCCAATACTAAAGGCTGTGATGCTTGATGAAGAGAATCGATCAATGTATGAATAAATATGCATTGCAGTAATCAAATATAATTATTTATTGATTGCTCCGGTGTCATACCAAAATAAGAATACAGTATGTTCATCGGGCGGCAGGGTAGCCTAGTGCTTAGAGCGTTGGACTAGTAACCGGAAGGTTGCAAGTTCAAACCCTTGAGCTGACAAGGTACAAATCTGTCGTTCTGCCCCTGAACAGGCAGTTAACCCACTGTTCCTAGGCTGTCATTGAAAATAAGAATGTGTTCTTAATGGACTTGCCTAGTTAAATAAAGGTTAAAACAAATAAAAAATAAAATTAGAATGTCGACTGGAAAAGTATTCAACTCCTGACACCTGCGTTTTAAGTTGGTCTGTGTACGTACGTGCGAGCATATTTGACAGTAGTAGAAAAATCATAACAGGTAAAGAGAGGTAGGCAGATGGTATGTCTAGAGAGAATAAGTAAAAGTAATAGAAAAAATTATTACTTCTGAAAGATGGTTTCATTTTATTCCTGAATGCGTACATTTTATTCCTGAATGCGTTTTTTAAATTAACACTGCTTGCCTTGACAGTTCCAGCAACTTTATTTCATTACAAAAAGCAGATGAGTACCCAGTAATAACCTGTAATTGCTAATCATGTTCTCATTCTGCCTGAGCCTCTGGTTCCATCTATTAGTTTCTTAGAAATCACGTGTCAACCTTGAATAAAGAATAATGCAGTGAATTACCAAAGAGATACTTTACCCATCTATCCGCTCTTATTTTGGTGGGTCTCTGTAGGAATCATTTAGTTTGTGTCATTCACCCTTGCGCAGTACGTGAGGAATCACCTTGAAGGCCTGGACACTTTGCTTCTGCATTACACATCTCATATCCCATTCCTTGACCATGTCTTTATCTTGGTGACTTCCTAGAGTGAATCCAAAATGGCACCCTATTCCCTACTTTTGATCACAGCATATGGGCCCTGGTCAAAAGTGGTGCACTACAAAGGGAATAGGGTTCCATTTGGGATGCAGACCCAGGAACAAAGGGGGGTCTTGAATTCTATTAAATCTAATATTAAATGGAAGTCTGTATTAGGGTAAATTGTCAAATGTAATTTTATTCAATTAAGAGCCTAAAATGCAATGCTGATTAAACGGTCATCCGCAGGGCACAATGCACATAGCAAGTACCATACTAATTCATTTGTGTTGGCTCTCAAGATCATGTCACGATCGTCGTAATGAGCGCACCAAGGCGCAGCGTGAGTATAGTTCCACATATTTTTAATCTCTGTGAAACAAACAAAACAGTAAAGTCTTGCCATGCACACAGGCAACTAAACACAAACAATATCCCACAAAACACAGGTGGGAAAATGGCTGGATAAACAGCTGCCTGACCTAATACACCATAGTGAACCAAGGGCTCTCTGTGGTCAGGGCGTGACAGATCGGTAGAATGCTTCTCTGTGTAAGTGATTATTCCATTGCTGTTAAAAATGTAAAAGAATGAGGTTGTTCATCTTAAAATGTGTACAAATTAAGGTTTGTGCAACTATAGTTCATTTTTTGACTCTTGCTTAAGTGCTTTGATATAGCAGTTATTGTCTCTACGAATCATTAAAATCTTTAACATATTGAGTATATGACTTCAACAGAAACATTGGAACAGTATTTGAAACTCGTATGACATACTTATTCTTGTAAATACCATATACTGTGTAAAATCCAACGTTTAGAACTGTTAAGGGCCCAGGCTCTCACATCTAGCTACTGTACATCCGTTAGGACATTCTAAGGGGCAACTGATCAAAGAATGGTATTTTCTGATGTGACAAGATCCCATTCTCTTCTTTCCATTTTTCAGAATGTGTGAATCCTTGACGGATAAGTAGTAGCTCATCATAATCTATTTTTTCTTATTACCCTGGCTCCTTTGATCTGGCTTGATTTGAGGTCATGTTTTCAGAATGACCGTGGCAGGAGATGAATTCACATTGCAGAAGTCGTCGTCCGTCATTTGTCGCTAATATGTGGTCATTAACAAAATCTGGTCATGTATCAGTCACCTGTTCATGGCGTTGTCATCTCCCGTCTTGACAGGAGTGTGTCTAGGTCTGCCTGGGCTTTCTATTATGGATTCATAAGCAGCTGCTTTGCTGCTCGCTAAGGAACTACAGCACCATCAGTGGTGTAAAGTACTGAAGTAAAAATACTTTAAAGTACTACTTAAGTAGTTTCCTGGGGTATCTGTACTTTACTATTTATACATTTGGCAACTTTTACTTCACTACATTCCTAAAAATGCATTACTCCCGTGCATTTTCAGTAACACCAAAAATTACTTGTTAAATTTCGAATGCTCAGGCAGGACAGAATTATAGTCCAATTCACGCAACAACCAATAATAACGCGTTGTCATCCCTACTGCCTCTGATCTGACGTACTCACTAAACACAAATATTGTGTTTGTAAATGATGTCTGAATGTTGGGGTGTGCCCCTCTGTCCGTTTAATGAATTGTGACATCTTGTTTGCTTAATATAAGGAATTTGATGTATAGCATTTAATTGTACTTTTACTCAAGTATGACAATTTAGTTATTTTTCAACCACTGAGTTCCACACTTGCTCACCCCAAGTGTCATGTATTGTCATGTTGTGTCCTGTTCCTGTTCTTTCTCTTCACCCTGTCTCCCTCTGCTGGTCGTATTAGGTTACCTTTTCTTCCCCTCTTTCCCTCAGCTGTTCCTTGTCTTCTCTAACTACCTCGTTCACCCCTTTTCCCACCTGTTCCCTTTTTCCCTCTGATTAGGTCTCTATATCTCTCTCTGTTTCTGCTTCTGTCTTTGTCGGATTCTCGTTTGTGTTACTCATGCCTGAACCAGACTATCGTCGTGTTTGCTGCAACCTTGTCCTGTCGGAATCTGCCTGTTCATCTAACCTTGTCCTGTCCTGTCGGAATCTGCCTGTCCATCTGAGCCTACGTGTGTTTCGTCATTAAAGAAACTCTGTTTTGTTAATTCGCTTTTGGGTCCTCATTCACAATCCTGACACCAAGTACCACAAGTCGAGAGGTACTTCGTATTTACATTAAATGGTAAAGACATTTTTAGTTTGCTTTGGTTTCCATAATGTAAAAATACAGCTCTTCTGCATCCTGTTTGTAAAAATCAGCATACTTGTGTTTATGAATGTGTTAATTAGCCCAACTGTGTCATCAATGCTTTTTAAATCAGGATTCTTATGGATCCATGGAGAATTGTGCAGGGGATGGAGTTCCCACATTGCCCATACTACACGATGTGTAAGCAAATAGCAATCACAATTAATACTGTAAAATCATAGTTAACAAGAGGACACTGGGAGAGGGGTGACCTGAGTCAGCGCTTTACAATGAGGCACAAAGACAAACTTTTACATAGTCACAGGGGATGTAATAACAGCTAAGTGACTGCCTAAATGGACTAGCCTGAGCGGGGTGGACAGGGAAGGGCAGAGGAGTGCTCTAAGAAGATTAGGAAGATGCTCCCCATATTTGCTAAGATTGCTGATCGACTCTCATCACTCCAGGTCATACCTGGAGTGTAAAATAGAGAATATGTGCCGCCGACATGTGGTGTAGGATCAGGAGTCAGGAGTTGTTTGAATATAATTATCATATCATATCAATTTTTTAAGTATACTGTATTGTGCACTTTCTGTGACATTTGGAACTGTCGTAATGAAGTGAACACGAGGCTTTGATCCATAAACCAGCAGTGCTGAGTTAGAATTATCTGTCACTGTCTGCATTCAAAAAATACACACTGAACAAAAATATAAATGCAACATGCAACAATTTCAAAGATTTTACTGAGTTACAGTTCATATCAGGAAATCAATCAATTGAAATACATTCATTAGGCCCTAATCTATGGATTTCACATGACTGGGAATACAGATATGCATATTTTGGTCACAGATACAGTACCTTCCAAAAAAGGTAGAGGTGTGGATCAGAAAACCAGTCAGTGTCTGGTGTGACAACCATTTGCCTCATTCAGCCCGACACATCTCCTTCGCAGAGTTGGTTAGACTGTTGATTATGGCCTGTTTGCAATCTTTCCAGTACAGTTGAAGCTGGAAGGGGGGACAAGCATGAAGGGGGGACAAGCACACAGATGAGCTTCCCTGAGATGGTTTCTGACAGTTTGTGCAGAAATTATTCAGTTGTGGAAACCCACAGTTTCATCAGCTGTCCAGTTGGCTGGTCTCAGAAGATCCCAGCGGTGAAGAAGCCCAATGTGGAGGTCCTGGGCTGGAGTGGTTACAAGTGGTCTGCGGTTGAGAGGCCGGTTGGACGTACTGCAACATTCTTTAAAATGACATTGGAGGTGGCTTATTATTCCTGCAGTCATCATGCCAGTTGCATGCTTCCTCAAAACTTCAGACATATGTGGCGTTGTGTTGTGTGACAAAACTGCTCATTTTAAAGTGGCATTTTATTGTCTGCAGCACAAGGGGCACCTGTGTAATAATCATGCTTTTGAATCAGCTTCTTGATATGCCACACCTGTCAAGTGGATGGATTATCTTGGCAAAGGAGAAATGCTCACTACCACTACCACATTTTAGAGAAATAAGCTTTTTCTGCATATGGGTAATTTCAGGGATCTTTTATTTCAGCTCATGAAACATGGGACCAACACTTTACATGTTGCTTTTATATTTTTGTTTACTTTATATACAGTGCCTTCAGACTATATTCATATCCCTTGACTTATTCCACAGAGTTCCTTGGCTGAGATGGGAAAACCTGCCAGAAGGACAACAGTCTCTCAACACTTCACCAATCTGGGATTTATGGGAGTGGCCAGACGGAAGCCACTCCTGAGAAAAAGGCACATGACAACATAGCTGGAGTTTACAAAAAAGCACGTGAAAACGATTCTGTGGTCTGATAAGACCTAAATGGAAAGCGCTTTGTCTGAAAAAAAAAACAGGCACAGCTCATCACCATCCCTACCGTGAAGCATGGTGGTGGCAGCATCATGCTATGGGGATGCTTTTCAGTGACAGGGACTGGATGACTGGTAAGGATAGAGGGAACAATCAATTGAGCCAAATACAAGCAAATCCTTGATGAGAACCTGCTTCAGATTGCAAACGACTTTAGTTCCAACTGGACAATGACTCCAAGCATACAGCCAAAACAACTCTGGAATGGCTTCAGAACAATACTGTGAAAGTCCTTGATCAGCCCAGCCAATGCCCAAGCTTGAATCCCGATGAAAATCTGTGGAAACACTTGAAGGTTGCTGTTCACCGCCGGTCCCCACCTAACTTAGCAGAGCTTGAGAAAATCTGCAAAATCCAGATGTGAAAGCTGATAGACATACCCAAGACGACTCAAAGCTGTGGTTGCCACCAAAGGTGCTTCTACAAAGTATTGACTCAGAGGTGTGAATACTTATGTAAATTAGATATTACTGTATTTCATTTTCAACAAATAACAAAGCATGTCTAAAACCGTGTTTTCACTTTGTCGTTATGGGGCATTGTGTGTAGATGGTTCAGAACAAAAATGTATTTAATCCATTTTGAATTCAGGCTGTAACACAACAACATGTAGTTATATCAGAGTGGTCATTGGGTTCTGGGTCACCTCCCTCACAAAGGTCCGTGCCCGGTTGCTCCGTTTGGTTAGATGGCCAGCTCTATGCAGAGTCTGGGTAGTTCAATATTTTTACTATTTCCCAATTATGTAGACCACTGTGCTCTTGGAAACTTTCAACATTCTAGAAATTGTCTTATACCCTTCCCCTGATATATGCCTGATCACAATTCTCAATCTGACAGTTCCTTGGGCGTCATGGTAAAGTTTCTGCTCTGACATGCACTGTCAACTGTGGGACCTTATATAGACAGGTGTGTTTCTTTCTAAATCATGTCCAAATAATTGAATTGGCCACAGGTGGACTCCTTTGAAGTTGTAATAACATCTCAAGGATAATCAAATGCAATGGGGCGCACCTAAGCTCAATTTTGAGTATCATAGCAAAGGGGTGTGAATACTTATGTAAATTAGATATTTCTGTATTTCATTAAATACATTTGCAAAAATGTCTAAAAACAGGTTTTCACTTTGTCATTATGGAGTGTTGTGTGTAAACGGGTGAGTAAAAAAATATATTTCATCAATTTTGAATTGAAGCTGTGGCACAACAACAATGTGAAATAAGTCGATACTTTCTGAAGGCACTGTATAAAAAGAATTGAACATGTACCACCTAGTTCTGAAAAACAACCAATGACCGACGGCATCCAATTCCTTCCACCCACCCACCTTTTCCCGTGTCCAGAAACCTGATCCACAAAGGGACAGCATCCAGATCCACTGTTCCCACTGAGAGGGCTCAGGCTCCAGCGTGGTCCACCGTCAGGACTACATCAAAAGGCCCACTGCTTTGGAAAGATAATGTCCTGGCTTTGTCCGCTATCCACCGATTCATGCAGGCGTGTGGGCAACTTGTGTATTTTCCCTCACCTTCAACCTTTTCTCCGAACCATTTAGAGCATGCACTGAAAACTCGTCTCCGCTACCCTTTTTAATGCACAAATTCCTCCCACTTGCAGTGAGGTTCTAGCTAAGAAAATACATGAAAAGAGAAGCAGAAACTGGAATAAAGTGATGTAGAAGTGAATTAGGCACCTTTTTGAGAGCATGCTTTCTATGTCCACTACTGAGCCTCTCAGAAGTACTCCAGAGCTCTACGGTGTGATTTGTGCACTTTGTAAGCGGCCTATCGGATTTAATGGGGCTATATCCTTGTTTCTTGTTTTACTTTACAGTTCACTTCACCTGTGTTGAAATAAAGTCTCCCGACACTTATGCGTCAAACAACTACTGCTTGAAATATCAATGATTCAAGCTCCATTCCATGACCAGCCTTATCTGCTATTTTGTGTTTGTTTTCTCCCGGTTCTACATTCTCCAACTGTCGCTTCATTCAAACTCTTGGCAGTCTTATCATTTGTATTGTATAATAAAGGTCTCCCCATTCCACTCGAGCATTCTACTAGCCCAGCAACCATCTTTTCTTCGACGACCTGATATATCTCTGGTGTGGAGAGGGCTTTTATCCAGACATCCATCATATGAGACCCAATTCCTGTGCGGAAGGTCCTGCTCTTATATCACATTCCTATCATGATGTGGGGCCAAAACTCATCAGTGGGTGTAATGACACAGTCTGATTCCCCTCCACCCCCAGTCCTCCACTCGCACGTCCTGCTATGTCCCAGGCGGTATGGGGAAATACGGCAGTTACTTTTTTATGATGATATCAGAACTCCCGGTGACATCTGCTTAATGGTTCAATCCCAGGTTGCGAAGGGAGTTGAGTGGTGGCGGAAAGGTCTGCCTTTATGGTGGTTTTCCTTTTACGATTTGACAAGCGGATACTTGACAGCTTTCCCTTGTGCTCTTCTAGCCAAAAAACTTGGTTAGTGACCTGAATAATGGATTAGGGATCATTAGGGTTGTGCGCCATAGGATTACAATGCATTCTCATCATCTGAATCGAAAACAATGTTCATTCAGGCAGCCATTTTAGTTCATTTGAAATGCCTCACTTGTTGCCCAAGGTTCCACGTGTCTGTGTTCTGTACATCTCACTCAGAATAATGTATTCATTGAAATACCTCGCCATATCGGCAGGGTCAACGGTTCCTACAGGCCCTGGCTAGCCCTTACAGAGACCATACCTCATTTCCTTGTTTACATCCTCCAGCAAATGACTCGTTTTGACACGTGTCACATTGAGGGTGACAAATTCACATCCAAATTCGCAACCATTTCTCCCTTAGCCGCCAGACGTTCAAGTTATTAAGTATGTGAGAGAAGGGTGGTACATTAGATTGCTAGATGGATTGTCACTGGTAGGCTCTACTTGATAGAGGCAGCATCTCTCCTCTACTCCCAAACACAATTAAGTTAAATAATGATTGTATATGAATTTTACAGCAGTCGGAAAGGCTACCCTGTCCTTGTCTCTAAGTGAAATATTGCAGAATCCACCCCAGCTGAGGTTGTGTGCGAGGAAAATGGAACCTGTGCAATGGCGTCGGCTGATGAAATGTGAATAGCAAAAAAAATCAAGCAATGCACCATGAGCTGAACTGAGTTTTCAGCAAACTCTTGGCCCCTGAAAAACTAAAACAACTAATAATGTGGATGAATATATTCTGCCTTGTGCTATCTAAAGTTTCCCTACTTCTCTGAGTCTCTATCTCCATCACTCATACACTAGCTCTATAGTAGTTTAGAATATAGTTTGATAGTGGCATGCACATGAAGGATGGGTGGAATATGTACATCCTTTTCAAAGATATGCATACAACAGAACCATATTAACACAGTATACTATAACATCTGACCCAACCCAGTCCCCCAGTCTTCTAGTGCCGTACCAGGGGCTATGGGTGTGACCTAGTGAGCCAGCTCCACATGTATACGTCTTGCTTATGCAAGTCTGACTTGACCCGGTTAGTCTAAGTCTAATCTCCATCACTCATACACTAGCTCTATAATATATGATCCTTTCCCTTCTCTGTATGCTATCTACTATCTGCCCTTCATCCCTTACTCCTTCTCTACATAAGGTTTCTATCCTTTCACTGTGGACTGTGCCTGTCCTCTCCCCATCCCTCATTCTTACATGACCAGCCATTTGTGTTAATGGCGTCATATTTTTCCCAGGGCAGAATTAGGTGTCTTTTATCATGGGGTCGACCCTCCCTTTTAACACATGCTCACCCCACCACAGTTCCACAGCAAGAGACAAGTAGCCACTTGTAAAGAGCCAGCGACTTGGGTTATTAGAGGAGGGATGGGAGAGGTTGAGAGAGTGTGCGTGTGTGTGTGGGGGGGGTGGGGTGGTTTGTGTGGCTGTGATGAGGCCGGTTGCTGTGGCAACTAGAAGAACAGCTCTGGCGGTCTCTGATAGATTGTTCCTAAAGAGGGAGAGATGGAGAGAGACAGAAAAGATGACATCCATTAGAAAAAAAGCAGGTTTCAGGTACTTTATTATTTCTCTGACTTACGCTGACCATCGTTTGATGTACGTGGCCCTGACTCCCAGGGATCCACATTATGACAAATCTGTCTGGCTGAAGCATTAGTAGTAGAGGCACTGGCCTTAGTCAAAGGGTATATGAATCAGCCTGAGGTTAATACCCTTGTACTGTAGGATGTGACTACCTTCTCCCTCTCCTTCCCCCTCCTAATTTGGTGTTTGTCTGCAAGCATTAATATTGGATGGGCCGGGACACCTTGCACTAAATTTAGAACGGACTCTCTGCAGACAAGAGGCAATATCCGAGGAACAAATGTGCAATGTATCTTGATAAAGGCCCACACCACAAAGCCCTTCAGATGAGGAAATGTCTTTGCTACATAAGATCAGATTTAGTTTCTGTCATATTAGTGGAATGACACCGAAGTAGAATCCCGGCTCTGCAGCAGTGACTCCTGTATTCTCATCTTCTACTCCCTATTAGTTTCAAGTTTTAAGCTATAATGTCATCTGCACAAGTACAGTGAAAGGCCTCTCCTGCAAGCTCTAAAGATTTGTTGGTGAATTGTTTACCTCAGTCGACTTCTTCCTTAATTAAGAGTAGGCTGATGTGCTGTTACAAAGAGCTTAGTTGTTGACGGTTACTTGCAATTAAAGAGTGACAGTCAGTTGAGGACAAATGCGACAGCGAGCGCTTCAAACTTTTTTCTGTCTGTCTCCTTTGCTATGTAGCATGCACTCTTTAAACTGTACTTCAACTGTTTGTACGTGAAACCAAACTCAACCTTCCCAATACAACTCTTCAGCTTTTACATGAAGAGATCGACTTAAGCACTAATATACTCATTGTGAAAAACAGTTTAGAATAGAAAAAAATGCGTACATTTGTACAGATGCAAATGAATAACTAGCATGATTTAAATGTGTCTCTTATAGACAGTGAAGTGGCAATGCATTGGACTTGCCAGAAAGACAACAAGTCAACAAGTATAGCAATATCAGAATGCAGCGTGCATGCGGCCCATAGATACCGCCCTAACTCAGAGCTCCAGCTGTACTCCTTTAGTTCCAATACCAGTGCTTCCTCATTCCTCAGGTCCTGCAGTCTGGTCCTCAGTGCAATCTCCACCTCTGCCTCCAGGGTCGTGACCCCGTCTCTCCCAGTGGATTTTGCCATGGAATTATAAGAACCAAAATGCTCCCCCACTCCCTTATCCTCCCAGCCTCTGGGAATATTAGTCTGACCTCAAACAAAATGCCTGTTGCCCCTAGCAGCTGGGTAAACAGGTAATATCCCCAGTTAAACAGACCATAATATCCCTCCCTTTAAACAGAGAGACGTGAGTGAGATTGCCTGATGCAAATGCCACGCTCTCCTCTCTCTTTCCACTCAGGGCTCCCATTACACAGTGCAAAGATTGGTACGCTGGTCAGAATAGGGGATGCGGCTTTAATAATTAATGATGGTTTATCTCTAAGTTGGGTATGCCCCTAAGTGTTATGTTTGATTTGAAGTTCGCTCCAGAGGGAGGGATACTGAAAAAAAAGATTCTCCGTCCCAAATGTCAAAACGAATCTATCTGTTCGAGGGTTAATCTTCAAAAATGTTTTGATTTAAAATTGCATTCTTTTTTTTTTACATGAACTTGTGAACCATGGATTCTGACATGTTGCATCATTGAATAAAGTAATAGCCTTCCTGCTGTGTTCAGGTCGAATTGGACCGATTTACAAGTTTTCTCTATGAAAAATGTAGTTAATTGAATCTGATTGTCATAAGGTTCCATGACTTTGTCCACACAGGGCATTTGAACACACAAAATACATTTTGATGATTTTCATTACATTTTGTGGTGTTCCCAGTCAAAAATTGCCGGTCATTAGAAATGAATGGGTGAGACTACAATTAGTGTAGAAAATTGAGTTCAGGCACATGCCCATTCATCAGATGAACACACCTCCTCTCCCAGACCCCCACATGCATGAGTGTTTGAGCACACACACTCACACACACACACCTCACTCCCCTTCTTGGCTTCCATGACAACCCCCACAGGAACCTTTCCCCAATAGAATCTTTCTCCAACAGGTACCACACCTGCTGGAATTCTCACAAACAATCACAACATTGTTTCAATAATATAAAGAACTTTTCTCTTAGCTCTGGTATATAAAGCTTTTTTGAGGTCTTGCTCACAATTCATTCTGTGGCAGCACAATGACCAGATGATATACTGTATGTGAAGCTCTTGATCATATATTTGATCGTGAAACTGGTGAGGAGGAGAGAGTCCTTGTTAAACGTTGACACAAAGTAGTCTGTGATAAATAGCACAATATGTTTCATCTGAGTATTTGTTATAGTCCAAATAATCCATACATTATGCTTTTTTTTACTCAAAAAATGGTTGTATGAGCTTAGGTTAATGCGGGCTACAGGCCAATAAAGAGCCTATAGAAGGTCAAAACTTGTACTGTTCACAAGAACTTAGGTTGATAAAAAATATCTAACACAACATCAGGTGATAATATAGGTATTTATTATGGACTTATAGTCAGCTATAATGGGGGCGGTCATTTTGGACCGGGAACACAGAATTAATTAACATGAAAGGAACACAACAGGAGGGTTAAAGTGAGTGCTGTATCACTCTCTGTTCCTGTTCGTGAAGCCTGTGGATGTTCTCGTATTGTATCATGGCTGTGCTTTCCTCTCAAGCTGGAAATCAAAAGCGTACGAGAGCCTAGAACAGGTCTGCAGGTTTGGATTGCAAGTCTACCTTGTAGATACTGTATGCGTCTTCCTTTAAACCACCAAAGCAGGTGGGAACAAAACTCACTGAGTGAAGTTTTTTTTCGTTTACTTCCAAGTCCTCATATTACATTTTCTCATTTTGTTTAGGCCATGTGTTGACTACAGCCGACGGTACTTTTTATCCCGTTTATTTAAGTATTGACATCTTGTTTGCTTCCTGTCTACGTAAAAAAAAAAGAAAACAGGCAAAGACATTTCATTATTGTTTTTATCTCTCTCCCTCAGCAGTGACATTGCCACAACATGTCCCCTATAATTGAGATCATTGCAAGGCTGGCCCGGTGCGATACCGACACATTATAATTGGTGCCGTCTTAAATGATTTCACCGGTTTAGTATTAATTAGTCCTTAGAAGTGTCTCGCTGAGCAACCGCACAGACTTCCTTACGCTTTTGTTTGGGCATTAGCAACTAGACTCCGGTCCTGAGGGACGGGTCGATCTGGTTGAAGATTTTATGGGGGACAGTGGGACTGTGGGGGATTCTTGCTAGGTCAGAGTCCTGATGAAGTTTTTATGAGATGTCCTGCTGTTCGCCCAGGGTGGCCTATCACAACAGTATGAAAATCAACAATCAATAATTGAAGAGAGCAGTAAACAGAATGTGAATGCACTTTCTAGAGATACTGTATCCCAAATTGCCCGGCTGGTGTAGAGGTAAAAAATGTTGATGATAACCGAGTGACGCTTGACTAGAAAGTGCAGTCGTGATGTCTTTATGCCATTGTCGTAGAAGGAATATAATACTTGTTTAAACACGTTAATGAAAAGTTTCCACGACAACCCACTGCTCACTTTCGACCTACTATCTGAAGAGCACTTATAAATAAAATAGAATAGCAGTAATTAAAAAAAAATTATAATTACGAACATTCAAGGTCGATGTGAACCCTTCATGTCCAGATCGTGATGTTTCCAACAGCTCAAATGCTGTGTTTGCTTACTTATTAATACATCAGACAGAGGAACACACAATGGAAGAAAAATCAGCAAAACAGGACAGTGACATTGACTGTCACTTTTACAGGCATTTGTGATAAGCGCCGTCAAAGGTGTTGCCATTAATTACATGCTAAATTAATAACACTTTGATATAGTATTTTAACTAGGAATAACAGCGTCTGACCAGTAGCTTAATATTTGCTGCTCTAAACAGCAGGACCTAAATGACCAGATTAAAACCAGACACTATTAAAGGTTAATTATATCAACATTGATTAAATGTGTTTCATATTCCAGGCGTTTTTGAGTGGCACACAGTCAAAAGTTTTAGTTATTCTGAGAAACTTCCTCCTGAAACTCTGAAAGTGGAAATGTCTATTAACGGATGGACTTGGGGTTTAACGTATTTAAATAACATCTCAGTGTCTGGGTTTGACCATTCTCCCTCTAAAATATTCATCACTGTGGTAAATTTCAACTGTCATCAGGAAACGAAAATGATTGAAAATGATTTTTAAAGAAATCACTCCGGGAAATGTCATAGGTGGACAGAATGTTAACATCACCATAACAGATTTTTTGCAGACACACTGTGTGGCAGACTCACCGTGTGGAATACAGATGTGAAAAGTATTTTTTCACAAACATAATGTGCCACTACTACATTCAGAAATGGCTGGTTGTTCTGCTGCTGGTTCTGAGAGTATAAACTGTAGGTGTTGAGTTTACACCTTGGGGCCTTTTGGCAAAGTCATGACTTATGTGTCTGTTGTTAAAGGCACATTGTTGTTCAGTCACGCAACAATCATTGTTTTTTGTGCCATCTTCTTAGAATATGGAAAAAAAATATTTTGTGATATTCTTTATTTACACTGAGTGTACAAAACTTTAGGAACACCTTCCTAATATTGACTTGCACTCCCTTTCGTCATCAGAACAGTTTCAAGGTGTTGAAAGCATTCCAAATGTTGACTCCAATGCTTCCCACAGTTATGACAAGTTGGATGCATGTCCTTTGGGTGGTGGACCATTTCTTGACCTACTCAAACCGGTGCACCTGGCACCTACTATCAAACCTGTTCAAAGGCACTTAAACCATTTGTCTTGCCCATTCACTCTCTGAATGGCATACATACACAATCCATGTCTCAGTTGTCTCAAGGCTTAAAAATCCTTCTTCACACTACCCTTCATCTACACTGATTGAAGTGGATGTAACAAGTGAAATCAATAAGGGATCATAGCTTTCACCTAGATTGTATACCTGATCAGTCTATGTCATGGAAAGAGCAGGTGTTCCTAATGTTTTGTAAACTCAATGTATATTTGGATTGTTTCATTTCTACCGGTGGAGGCTGCTGAGGAGAGAGCGTCTGATAACTGCTGGAAATGAACCAGTGTTTGATACCATTCCACTGATTCTACTCCAGTCATTACCACGAGCCCGTCCTCCCCAATTAAGGTGCCACCAACCTCCTTTGATTTCTACCCATACTGGAACTGTTCTACACTGAACAAAAATAAAACACAACACGCAACAATAACAAATATTTTACTGAGTTACAGATCATAGAAGGAAATTAGTCAAATTAAATAAATGTGTCTATGGAATTTACATGACTGGGAATACAGATATGAATCTGTTGGTTACAAAGGTAGGGGCGTGGATCAGAAAACCAATCCGTATCTGGTGTGACCACTATTTGCCTCATGCAGGCGACACATACAGTATAAATATATTTTCGGCGTGCCATGAAGGCGTCGCCCTCTGACCAAATTTGGTGTCCTATAGGATATACTACACCGCTAATGATATAGTGAAGTCTGGTTACATTCTAGGATCTCTGAAGAATACATACGAATGTGATTTGACTGGTTGAAACAACGTTTAGGGTTAGATTTTCACAGATTCCTTTCTTTGCAAATTGAATGAGTGGAAATACAACATTGATTGTGTAGGCTATATGGACCTTTTTAGGATATGAAAAACGATTTTTCTTCTAACAAAACGACACTTCATGTTATCTCTGGAACCCGTTGGATGATAAATCAGAGCAAGATGTCAGAATGTAAATACACATTTTATCTTCCTTCAGAGGGGAATTTTTCAAACCTATCGCGGTGACAAAAGTGTTTTGTTGTTGGGAGCTCTCCTCAAACAATAGCATGGCATTTTCTCGCAGTAATAGCTACTGTAAATTGGACAGTGCAGTTATATTAACAAGAATTTAAGCTTTCAGCCGAAATAAGACACTTATATGTACCGACATTTGTTTTTCCTTTAAAATCTGCGATTGTGACACAAGGCGCTGCATGATGTCACGCCCTGACCTTAGATAGCTGTTTATGTCTCTATTTTGGTTTTGTCAGGGTGTGATTTGGGCGGGCATTCTATGTTCATTGTTCTATGTTTTGGTATTTCTTTGTTTTGGCCGGGTATGGTTCTCAATCAGGGACAGCTGTCTATCATTGTCTCTGATTGGGAACCATACTTAGGTAGCATTTTCCCACCTGTGTTTTGTGGGTAGCTATCTTCTGTGTTTTCGTGTTTTCTGCACCTGACAGAACTGTTCGTTGTCGTTTCTCACTTTGTTATTTTGTTCTAGTGTTCAGCGTTAATAAAATCATGAACACTTACCACGATGCACTTTGGTCCGATCCTTCCTCATCAGACGACTGTTACACATGATTTACAACTGTCCCGTTGACGGGACGCATATCCCTATTAAAACGCATCATTCTGTTACCAAATCAGTACCAGAGTCACCCAAAAATATGAAACAGAATGACTGCAATTGAATTGGCTAAAATGGGAATTTATAGTAGTCACAATCCACAGTTGAGTCACCTGCTACTGTCTTCCCTTCCACTGGCATACTGTTATGTTCAGCTCAAAACTGTGGTCAAAGCAAGAGTATGAAAACAGTCTGGACAACCCCTCCCTCTCTTTCTCCCTGCCTCTCATCTTGCTCTCTCCAGTTAATGTTACCTCTCTCAGCTCTTACTGAAACCTACCCATGAGCCACCTCTCTTTCCATTTACTGTAATCAGCATCCTCACCCACTGTGCACCGACCGAACACGGACTTCCATGGACATTGAAAAGTAGTTGAAATTTGGTCAGCCAAGATCAGAACCAATCATAGACGTCTGTTTCACAAGTTTGTAAAAACAGTACAATATACTGTAGTATAGTACAGTAGAGCACAGTACATGAAAGAAAAAGTAGGTCAGAGAGGAAGGACCTTTGGGTTTCTCATCCAATGGGTTTTGAGAAGGAGGCGAGGAGAGAGGACGCGAGGAGTATATAATCAAGATTCTCACCTTGTGTAAAGAGTTGTGTTTTTTATTACATTGCAATCAATGTTTTTTGTTTGGCATTCTTTTAAAGTGAAAAATAAGAGTCATCGTTATTCTGTGACTGTGAGGATCGACGCTGGAGATGAGAAGCAGGTACATGGAGTATTTAATAAACGAAGTGAAATATAACAGGAACAGCGTCTGGACAGGGAAAATAACAACATCAATGCTGACACAGGTAACAAAGTGAGGAGCAGACATATTTAGAGGGGGTAATCAACAAAGTAATTGAGTCCAGGTGAGTCCAAAATTGCGCAACTGTGCGTAATGATGTTGACAGGTGTGCATAATGAAAGGCATCCCTCGAGCTCCAGAGAGGAGCCTGCAGGCCGGCTGAGGCATGGGCGCTGGACAAGCTGGCTGAGGCGTAGAAGCTCGATGAGCCGACTGAGGCGTGGGAGCCTGGTGACCCAACTGAGGCGTGGGAGTCTGACAATCCGGCTGAAGTGGAAAGCCTGATGGGCCGGCTGAAGCATGACGTGGGGTGGGCCCCTGTCGAGCCCAACGAGGCAAGAAGACCTCTCGAGCCAGCTAAGGTGTGGAAGCCCGACGAGCTAGCTGAGGCACCCTTGGTTCCATCTGATACGGCACCCGGACCCGACGTCACCAACCAAAACAAAAAAATTATCTCCCCAATGCTCCCTTCAGTGGTGTCGGCATTATGTGAGGATCGACGCTGGAGATGAGAAGCAGGTACAGGGAGTGAACATTTAATAAACAACGGACATGAAACAGAACAGGAACAGCTTCTGGACAGGGGAAAAATAACGACATCAATGCTGACACAGGGAACAACGTGAGGAGCAGACAGCTATGGAGGTTGTAATCAACAAATTAATGTTGTCCAGGTGCGTGTAATGATAGTGACAGGTGTGCGTAATGAAGGGCAGCCTGGCGCCCTCGTGCGCCAGAGAGGGAGAGCGGGACCAGCCGTGACAGTGACCATGGAATTGCCCATATTATATTTTTGCATAGAGCATATGAGGATTACCTCTGCTTACTAAGCACATATGGATGTTTTTTCTCTTTATTTCTCTCCTTTAACATTGGTTACTGATTTGAATGGGGCACTTGAAGACACCTTTGGAAGTTTAGGACTTTTCCTTCTTCTCAATCCATCCATCCACCTCTCTCACACTCCCTCCTTCCTTGACTCCCTCCCTCTGTGTTTGATTAAACCACCAGATGCTGCTGTGAGTGTGGTGGGGGATGAATTAGATGTGCATGCAAATCAGCCAGGTCACCTGTGATACAAATCAGTATTCAAAGTCCATCCATGTCTGAGGTTGTCAGGAGAAGACGTGGAAAAGGCCGCTAGGGGCAACAGTGAGAGCTGCTACCTTCAAATTGGTTTCGATTTTGATAGGGTGTTGTGGACAGGGATAGCGGATTTGGATGGTGGAATGGTGTAAGCATCTATCACTGGTGCCAAAGATTGCATGTTCAAATCCAGAGATAAAATGTTGTTTTTGAGATTTTAGTTTTAAGCGTATCCAAAACCTTAACCCTTAATCTTGGAACTACCCATCCCGGATCCGGGAGAATTGTCATCAACTGACACTAATTAGCATAACGCAACAGACAAAAAATATTACTAGAAAATATTTATATTCATGAAATCACAAGTGAAATATAGTGAAACACAGCTTAGCCTTTTGTTAATCACCCTGTCATCTCAGATTTTGAAATTATGATTTACAGCCAAAGCAAGACAAGTATTTGTGTAAGTTTATCGATAGCCTAGCACATCATTATGTCCAGTTAGCAGCAGGAAGCTTGGTCACGAAAATCAGAAAAGCAATCAAATTAACCGTTTACCTTTGATCTTCGGATGTTCTCACTGACGAGACTCCCAGTTAGACAGCAAATGTTCATTTTGTTCCATAAAGATTATTTTTATAGCCGAAATACCTCCGTTTGTTCTTCACGTTTGGTTGAGAAATCCACCGGAAACTGCGGTCACGACAACGCCGAAAAATATTCCAAATTAGATCCATAATATCGACAGAAACATGGCAAACATTTTTTATAATCAATCCTCAAGGTGTTTTTCAAATATCTATTCGATAATACACTGCTCAAAAAAATAAAGGGAACACTTAAGCAACACAATGTAACTCCAAGTCAATCACACTTCTGTGAAATCAAACTGTCCACTTAGGAAGCAACACTGATTGACAATACATTTCACATGCTGTTGTGCAAATGGAATAGACAACAGGTGGAAATTATAGGCATTTAGCAAGACACCCCCAATAAAGGAGTGGTTCTGCAGGTGGGACCACAGACCACTTCTCAGTTCCTATGCTTCCTGGCTGATGTTTTGGTCACTTTTGAATGCTGGCGGTGCTTTCACTCTAGTGGTAGCATGAGACGGAGTCTCAGGTAGTGCAGCTCATCCAGGATGGCACATCAATGCGAGATGTGGCAAGAAGGTTTGCTGTGTCTGTCAGCGTAGTGTCCAGAGCATGGAGGCGCTACCAGGAGACAGGCCAATACATCAGGAGACTTGGAGGAGGACGTAGGAGGGCAAAAACCCAGCAGCAGGACCGCTACCTCCGCCTTTGTGCAAGGAGGAGCAGGAGGAGCACTGCCAGAGCCCTGCAAAATTACCTCCAGCAGGCCTCAAATGTGCATGTGTCTGCTCAAACGGTCAGAAACAGACTCCATGAGGGTGGTATGAGGGCCCGATGTCCACATGTGGGGGTTGTGCTCACAGCCCAACACTGTGCAGGACGTTTGGCATTTGCCAGAGAACTACAAGGTTGGCAAATTCGCCACTTGCACCCTGTGCTCTTCACAGATGAAAGTAGGTTCACACTGAGCACATGTGACAGACGTGACAGTCTGGAGACGCCGTGGAGAACGTTCTGCTGCCTGCAACATCCTCCAGCATGACCGGTTTGGCGGTGGGTCAGTCATGGTGTGGGGTGGCATTTTTTGGGGGGGCCGCACAGCCCTCCATGTGCTCGCCAGAGGTAGCCTGCCTGCCATTAGGTACCGAGATGAGATCCTCAGACCCCTTGTGAGACCATATGCTGGTGTGGTTGGCCCTGGGTTCCTCCTAATGCAAGACAATCCTAGACCTCATGTGGCTGGAGTGTGTCAGCAGTTCCTGCAAGAGGAAGGCATTGATGCTATGGACTGGCCCGCCCGTTCCCCAGACCTGAATCCAATTGAGCACATCTGGGACATCATGTCTCGCTCCATCCACCAACGCCACGTTGCACCACAGACTGTCCAGGAGTCGGCGGATGCTTTAGTCCAGGTCTGGGAGGAGTCTCAGGACTCCGCCACCTCATCAGGAGCATGCCCAGGCGTTGTAGGGAGGTCATACAGGCACGTGGAGGCCACACACACTACTGAGACTCATGTTGACTTGTTTTAAGGACATTACATCAAAGTTGGATCAGCCTGTAGTGTGGTTTTCCACTTTAATGTTGAGTGTGACTCCAAATCCAGACCTCCATGGGTTGATAAATTTGATTTCCATTGATAATTCTTGTGTGATTTTGTTGTCAGCACATTCAACTATGTAAAGAAAAAAGTATTTAATAAGAATATTTCATTCATTCAGATCTTGGATGTGTTATTTTAGTGTTCCCTTTATTTTTTTGAGCAGTGTATATCAACCGGGTCAGTTGGCTTCTTAGTAGGAGCGAGAGAAACAATGGCCGCATTTGTCTATTACGCACATATCACTCTGAGAGCCACCAGCTGACCACTCACGCTCATTTTTCAAAATAAAAGCCTGAAACTATGTCTTGTGACACTAGACACATTAGGGAAGCCATAGAAAAAGGAATCTGGTTGATATCCCTTTCACTGCTCAATAGGGATACATAGGAACGCAGAGGTTTCTAAATAAGAGTCACTTCCTGATAGGATTTTTCTCAGGCTTCCGCCTGCAATATGAGTTATGTTATACTCACAGACAATATTTTTACAGTTTTGGAAACTTTAGAGTGTTTTCTATCCTAAGCTGTCAATTATACGCATATTCTATTATCTGGTCCTGAAAAATAGCCTGTTTACTTTGGGAACGTTATTTTTCCAAAAATGAAAATAGTGCCCCCTAGTTTCAAGAGGTTAACCATTAAAAGTTAATGCTGTGACGACCATCCCACTCTTTCTGCCGTATTCTCTCTTTCCTCTTGTTTTCCTTATTAGGATGCCGGTGGGCGGAGTTGGGAGGGTCGTCAGCTACATGGGAAACACCTGGGCCAGATGTGTCCCAGGATAAATACACCACTTCCTCATTCATGGGGGAGACTCTCTCCATGCAGACACCTTTACAGATTTTGTTGTGTATCTTGGTGCCCTTTTGGTTGTTTGCTTTGGCACCTTTCAACACCCTGCATTATCACACTCATGCATGCAAAACACTCACTTACACTACTGATTACTGATTACACACATTGTATATTGTACTTAGTTTACTTTATTTAATAAATATATATTTTGTTACTCCTTATCTCCACGTTGTCTCCCTTTTGTTACGGGCTTTGAGCCGGTTTGTGACAATGCCTAAACTTTACCTTGAAAGAACTTAGAAATTTGACGTTTGAGAAACCTGGATGAACGTCTAATTCTGATGTGAGACTGTGAGAGCTTGTTGATAAAAATTGAGGTATTTCCACTAAAACCTGGAATTAGGGGGGCAGTTCATGATGACCGTGGAAGCGGATCCCAACCAAAATAATCCCTTTATTGCCCTTTTTGAGGTGAAAATTACTTTCTGATCTAAACAACAACCATGGCTTCAGATCAGTCTCTCTTTTTTTCTTGCAGCAGTGGTCGAGAGCAAAGGACAATTTGGTTAATGCGGCGGCCGTAAATCTGTGACGCGAGACTGAAGCATAAAACGTCAAACCTAAGCAATGTTTAATTCCTCAGCTCCTCTGCTTGGATACTATGAGATATGGAGGGATAAAACTACAACAACCCTCACTCTTTTGGTAAATGGCTCCAGTCTTAACACACATGGAGAGAGAGGCTATCTAGCCTGGACGGGTCCCTGTAGGAGGGCTAATTGTTGGTTGCCTGCATCGCCGAGAGGACGCTGTATGAAATATTAAGCGAGGCTCTTGGGTTTGCGAGTCACCCACGACAGTGAGGCAGATTTATAATTAAGCAGGGGAGGATTAAAGACACAGTGAGAATGAAGATTAATAAGCAGCAGGCTGGGCCTGCGCCAACTTCGCCAAACCAGAGAGACGAGAGTCATTAACCCCTTTCCGCTCCCCCCAAGAGCCCCACAATGCACCACTGCTGGGCAGCTGAGAGGCATCGAGAGGTGTTGAGGGGCCATGGGTCATAAAGTCCCAGGATGTTGTTTTCACAGACTATTAAATATGCCTGCTGTCATTCGTAGTATGTTTCAGGTCATTTCACGTGCTGAGAGACGTTGCGGTTAGGCTTGTTCAACGGGTTGAAACAATGGTGCTTATGGTGCTTGATTTGTTGTCTGGGCTTTGCAGAGCAGTTTTGAAAGGGAAACATTTTTGGAAGAGAGAAATGAATACATGACACTGTAGGCTAGAGGGCATGAGGCTGAGAACCAGAAAATATTAACTTGTCAAAATTGATGGGGTAATTTGTTTTATTTCGTTACTGAATTAATACTGTTTGTGTGTGTGTGCATGCACGCCCATGCGTGCACCAAATGTGGTTGCGTGTGTTTGTTTGATTGATGTCATACGTTTAACAGAGAGACTAGGTCAGGAAATGTATTTTTACTCATTATACAATCGTAATGAAAGTATTTCTCCAAAGTGTCTGCAAAGTTTGCTCCGACTTCTCCAAAATTGTATGCACAGCAAAGAATTACGGCCTGATGCACTCCGTGGAACTCAGCAATATTTCACCATGGTCCAAACGAAATATATGAAGCCCGAAGCTCTGAGTACATTTCCAAATCCGTGCAAAAAAAAAAAAGAGAAATTGTAATAGACTTGCCAAGTATTTATCTGGTATTTATCTCGTTCTTCACTTTTTTCTCTCCGGTTGACATCGCAAGCAGCGTCTACCTGGGCAAAGTGTATGCTTGAAAGCCAGCCTAAATGGGGGAGGATATAGAGTGTGGCACACCTGCTGAAAGTTATTACACCAGTGACAGTAATGCGTAGTGCAAAACTAACATTTCTCTTTGCCGTGTGCCACAGGGAAGTGTTGCCGGCTGTTAATGCGTGCATCAGGGCACAAAGAGGTCTGACTCTGACAGCTCCCATGGGACACCTTGAACGGTAGAGTGCCGCCGCTGCCTGACACCTGCCCCGCCACCCCGTGCCAAAAAATAAAAGCGGAACTACTTTCTGTCCCCTGTCCCTGTTTCATTCCAGTAGCATGGCACGCCGGTAATGGGTGCGTTGGAGTGTGCATCCACTGTGATGTTGACATGGTGTAAATGCACAGTCACAGGATGTGGTGCGACGAGGCAAGTAGGAGCCGGGAGGATCCCCCCGCTGCTATCTGGTACACTGTATTTGTATTCTGAATTATTTATGCATAAGTAAGCATAATTCGCCCTCAACCATCAACTTGAGTTTGTGGGTGGGAGTCGTGTCTCTCTGTATGTGTGTGTGTGTGGGGTGTCTTTCTGTCTGTCTGTGTTCTTTTCTATTTTTATGAACTTTTTGGAAGTTTGCACTTCCTCCCCAACTGCCAAGTGTTTGAAAGGAAAATTAAAACACCCCTAGTTGGCGTTGACCTTATTCCTAAAGTGGTGTTTGTGTTTGTGTGTGTGTGTTTGTTTCTACTGCATTCACATTCTTGTCCTGTTCTGCGTCATGCACTACAAAGGAGAGGAAAAGGACAGATTACAAAGGAGTCTGTGTACAGGGCCTTCTGTGTCAGCCTTGGACCAGAAACACGCAATTTGCATTCTCTAATTAACGTCTGAGTCCTCTGTGATGGTAATTCCAACTTGGACCACGGTTAGCTCAGAATTACAGAAGACAAACAACCTCAAAGGACAGTGATATTTTCTGATACTTTCTGATAAAGGACAGTTCCATCCCTGATACTATGAATGCTGCAATTGGGAGGCAGAATTTGGGATACCTTTTTGGCGACAAATATACTCCAATATGGAACGTGTCTTTTGGTGCAATCAAAGCAGGTACATTGAGTGTGAGGAATCAGTGTGAAAAAATGGGACATTTCTTTTGTATAATTGAAGATGTAAGGTGGCATTGAACCTCAACTGTAAGGTTAAATGCCAGACTGTGTCTAGATTAAGGCAGGGATTCAATGCAAGGCGTGTTATGGGGAAGCTCACTGCGACAGACTTTTAAAGAGTATTTAGACTTTAACTGACATGCACAGTGTTTACAATTAATCTGATCTCTGAGAAAGTCGAAAAATGCCTTTAAAATGCCAATTGTCGGCTGTCTAGTGTGTTGTGCTATAACTCATCTTGCATTGAACCCGGGCCTTCCTTGGTACCGGAATGGTAAATCAGTCTGGTTGAGTACGGTTGCAATGTGTTAAAGCAACAGAAGGGCAATTTAGTATTTCAATGACCAGAGGGTAAGCGAATTGTCCATTGGAGTTCTTGAGACCGTCTCCTTTTTGTCCAAGCTATAATATATATGACACACTTGAGATGAATCACAAATGTCTACTTAAGGAACCATTTACAATGGTTATCATCTCATTGATCGTAGAATCAAGCTCAGATGCCAGTCATCCCCTTCTTCAGCACCTGTGACTGGTATAGAATGATGGTGATGGGCACATGATGATTTGCCTGTGAACTGATTGCAGGTGATTGTGTTGAACGAGGAAAGCACTTCATGCAATCACAAACCAAGAGAAACGAGGTCCTGGAAGATAAATCATTAGAAGGGAATGATGAGAATGATGTCATAGTATGTAACATACATGTTTCTCGTGGTCAATGGTGTTGTGAGAGACTCTTCGCAATGGGAGACGGATGTTCTTCAAAATGATGTTGTTTATTTTCTTTCACAGCTGCATATAAAGAGATAGATATTGGTTTTGGTGTTGGGAATTTCCAGCTAAAAAAGGACCCATGAGCACCAACATGTGACGTTCATAGGAGCATGTCAGGTTGAGTGTCAAGTGAAAGCAGAGTCAATTTTTTTATTTTTAGTAATGCAGCTATACATTTCTCAACCAAATATTAAGAACAGACAACGGCTAGTGTTTAAGACCCTCTCTAGTTAACCCTCTCTCTGGCCCTGGAAGAGCCTTTTACTGATGAGGTAGGCTTTCATCCCACACCTCAGCCTGACTCTATTGCTCAGTGCCATAGGGAACTTCACACCTACAGTACCAGTCAAATGTTTGGATACACCTACTCATACCAGGGTTTTTAACTATTTTTTTAATTGTAGAATAATAGTAAAGACATCAAAAGTAGGAAATAACACGTATGGAATCAGGAAGTAACCAAAGAAGTGTTAAACAAATCCAAATATATTTTATGTTTGAGATACTTCAAAGTAGCCACCCTTTGCCTTGATGACAGCTTTGCACACTGTTGGCATTCTCTCAACTAGCTTCATGAGGTAGTCACCTGGAATGCATTTCAATTAACAGGTGTGCCTTGTAAAAATGTAATTTGTGGAATTTCTTTCCTTCTTAATGCGTTTGAGCCAATTAGTTGTGTTTGAACAAGGTAGGGGTAGTATACAGTATATAGCCCTATTTGGTAAAAGACCAAGTCCATATTATGGCAAGAACAGCTCAAAAAAGCAAAGATAAATGACAGTCCATCATTACTTTCAGACATGAAAGTCAGTCAATACGGAACATTTCAAGAACTTTGAAAGTTTCTTCAAGTTCAGTTGCAAAAAGCATCAAGCACCATGGCGAAACTGGCTCTTTTGCGGACAGCCACAGGAAAGGAAGACCCAGCCACAGAAATTGCAGCCCAAATAAATTCTTCACAGAGTTCAAGTAACAGACACATCTCAACATCAACTGTTCAGAGGTGTCTGTGTGAATCAAGCCTTCATGGTTGAATTGCTGCAAAGAAACCACTACAAAAGGACACCAATAAGAAGAAGAGACTTGCTTGGGCCAATAAATATGACCAATGGACATCAGACCGGTAGAAATCTGTCCTTTGTTCTAATGAGTCCAAATTTGAGATTTTTGGTTCCAACCGCCGTGTCTTTGTGAGACGCAGAGTAGGTGAACGGATGATCTCTGCCTGTGTGTGGTGCCCACCGTGAAGCATGGAGGAGGAGGTGTGATGGTGTGAGGGTGTCTTGCTAGTGGCACGGTCAGTGATTTATTTAGAATTCAAGACACACTTCACCCCTACAGGATCTGTTGGTCCTCTGCTGGACGGTTGAGCTAATGTAGGCTAATGTGATTAGCATGAGGTTGTAAGTGACAAGAACACTTCACAGGACACAGACATCAAATTATTGTTAATCTAACTGCACTGTCCGATTTACAGTAGCTATTACAGTAAAATAATACCATGCTATTGTTTGAGGAGAGTGCACAGTTATGAACTTGAAAATGTATTAATAAACCGATTAGGCACATTTGGGGAGTCTTGATACAAAGATTTTAACAGAAATGCAATGGTTCATTTGATCAGTCTAAAACTTCGCACATACACTGCTGCCATCTAGTGGCCAAAATACATTATGGACTTTCTCTTGCATTTCAAAGATGATGGTACATTTTTTTTTTATAATACGCATTTTTTGTTGTATTATCTTTTACCAGATCTAATGTGTCATATTCTCCTATATTAATTTAACATTTCCACAAAGTTCAAAGTGTTTCCTTTAAAATGGTATCAAGAATGTGCATGTCCTTGCTTCAGGTCCTGAGCTACAGGCAGTTAGATTTGGGTATGTCATTTTAGGCGAAAATTGAAAAAAGGGGTCCGATCCTTATTAACCAGCATGGAAAAGTAGCCAACAAGTGCTCAGCACATGTGGGAACTCCTTCAAGACTGTTGGAAAGCATTCCAGGTGAAGCTGGTTGAAAGAATTTCCAAGAGTGCAAAGCTGTCATCAACGCAAAGGGTGGCTACTTTGAATAAATTACTTTGAATTTTACTTTGAATAATACATCATATATTTTGATTTGTTTAACACTTTTTTGGTTACAACATGATTCCATATGTGTTATTTCATAGTTTTTATGTCTTCATTGTTAATCTACAATGTAGAAAATAATAAAAATAAAGAAAAACCCTTGAATGAGTAGGTGTGTCCAAACTTTTGACTGGTATTGTATGTGTTAGGGAGAAGTTTGCCAGGGAACAAGGTTGATATGGCCTCTGTAAACTCCTCTCCTCCAACTACAACTCATACCTGGGCATTCCATGACCGGACAAGCTTCCCCTGGACTTCCCCAACCATGTGTTAGTGTGTCACTGCAAGGGACCTTTGTTAGGGTTCATGTGTATTTGATCTGTAAACAGGTTATATGCTGCTATTTCTTTCTTAGTATATGCTTATATATGCTTCCTTAAAATATGTATATGTCAGGATTGCCTCTATCTGTAATCCCTTGTTACATACTTCACACAGTCTGCCCTTTGGCATAGTTCCGTGTACCTTTATGTTCAACCATGAGGGAAAATCTCTCCCCATTGCTTCCTACGGCTGTCAGTCGCGTTATTGTATATCCTGACCTAAATTGGTTGACCAGTGACCTCATCATGCCCCGGTCACTTCCTGATATGGTAATAGCCACATTCAAGATGGCCTCTTATTAGCATGATAGCATGCCTATGTAACCGCCAACACTGATGCTAACTTGCCCTTACTGCCCATACTACTGTATGCTATTACCTACAGCCTTTGCCCTACTAGACCTTGGCCTGCTAGCCTTGCATGTTAGCTCCCCCTGTACATATTATATACTATGCTAGTCACTAATTGCATCCTGTTTTAAACAGCCTATGCTGTTCTAGCCCGTATTCTAGCCCTTATGCTATAATAGGTGCTATTTAGCCTGTTTACCTGCATTACTGCTCTGTAGCAGTTTAGCCTACAAGGCCCTGTGTATATTTATTACCATACTGTATATTTATTACCAGCCAATAATATTACCATGCTGCCACCGCTAACGCTACTATATCTATTACTATAGTGTTCTAACCCATTGCTATGCCATTGCTGGTTTGTATATGTTGCATCACTGTAATTACTATTGTATAGCCAACACAGCCATCACATTGTTATAATATATATCCCCTCTTCCATCTTTCGTACAGAAAACCACTAATATTATCACTATCACTACAACACATCCACCTAGTCCACTTCCTGTTTTCTTGGAGATTTATCGCACATCGCCCCGTCAATTGAAAAAGGCGAGAGCCAAATCATGGTGGAGACCTGGTCTGGACTTTCCACTGTAGTAGCACCAACCGAAACCCATAAACACCTCCCCGAGCACTCTCGCGACCACCCCGTGAGAGCCCGTCACCATGCCCAGAGGAGCGGTGGCCTCTCTAATCAACCCTGACCCTAATGCTTGACTGTCTAAGGCGTGAACTGGGAAGGGCATAGCCACTGGAACGATGGGGATCCCTAAACTATAGGCAAATGATCTGTCTATAAAATTCCCAGCCGCACCTGAATCGACAAGCACCTTATGCTGGGAATGCGGGGAAAACTCAGGAAAAGTAACAAACAAAAACATTTGTGCAACAGAGGGCTCTGGGTGAGAATGGTGCCTTCTCACCTGGAATGACGCTAGAGTGCCCTGCCTGCTGCCTCAACCCCCAGAGGAACCAACCCGGCACCGACCGGCAGTGTGACCTCTGCAGCCACAGATGGTGCATGAGACGGAACCTGCTCCGGTCCCCCTGAGCGCAGCACCTCCCAGCTCCATGGGCATCAGAGCGGTGGTGCTGTCGGATGGAACCGACAGACCCCGCTCTGGACATCCGCGGGTAGCCAGCAGGTATTCCAACCGAATGGACAGGTCCACCAGCTGGTCGAAGGTGAGGTTGGTGTCCCTGCAGGTCAACTCTCGGCAGACGTCCTCAAACAAACTGCAGTGATAGTGGTCGATCAGGGCCCTTTCGTTCCATCCCTCGCCGCCAGCCAGGTTGCGAACTCCTGGGAGCTCCTCGTCCCCTGCCTCAGATGGAAAAGACATTCACTCGCCTCTCTACCCTCGGGTGGGTGGTCGAAGACTGCCTGGAAACGATGGGTGAAATCCTCGAAATGGTCCAGCGCCACATCTTCTTCTCCCCACACAGTGTTGGCCCACTCCAGGGCTTTCCCCGAGAGGCACGAGATGAGGGCGAACACCTTCTCACGGCCTGAAGGAGCCGGGTGGACGGTTGCCAGGTAGAGATCCAGCTGCAACAGGAGAACCTGGCAGATTGCAGCCGTTCCGTCGTACTCCCGGGGAAGGGCGAGACGAATCCCACTCGGACCGGGTGAAGTAGTAGTGGAGAGCCTGGTGGTGCTGGTGGAGGAGCTGGAGGAACTCCCTGTCTTTCTCAGCGGTCCATGGTTTGGACCACGCAGTCCATGGCGACGTCGAGATGGTGGATCGTGCTCCCAGACACGATCCTCGACCTCTATACCAGGGGTACCAGCTGACTCCATATTGTCGGTGTGAAAATCTGTAAGGGATGCCTAACTGGTGGCAGGGAAGTCAAACACAGGAGAGCAGAACTGGGTAATACCTGGAGCAGTTTAACCTCTCTAGGGTACGTGGGACGCTTATGTTAGGTCAGAGTCAAGTCACAGAAAAACACAGCCATTTTTCCAGCCAAATAGAGGAGTCACAAAAAGCAGAAATAGAGATAAAATTATCCACTAACCTTTGATGTTCTTCATCAGATGACACTCATAGGGCTTCATGTTACACAATACATGTATGTTGTGTTCGGAAAAGTTCATATTTATAAACTCAGATTTTAAAAAATCTGAGTATACATTGGCGCGTTATGTTCAGTAGTTCCTAAACGTCCGGTGATTTTGCAGAGAGCCACATCAATTTTCAGAAATACTCATAATAAACATTGCTAAAAGATACAACTGTAATGCATGGAATTTTATATCCACTACTCCTTAACGCATCCGCTGTGTCAGATTTCAATTTTTTTTACGAAAAAGGCAAGCCATGCAATAATCTGAGTACAGAGCTCAGACAGCAAATCAAGCCAAACAGATATCCGCCATGTTGGAGTTAAAAGAAGTCAGAAATAGCATTACAAATATTCAATTTCCTTTGATGATCTTCATCAGAATACACTCACAGGAATCCCAGATCCACAATACATGTTTGTTTTGTTCGATAATGTCCTTAATTTATGTCCAAATACCTCCTTTTTGTTCATGCGTTTAGCCCAGTAATCCAAATTCATGAGTCGCGATCACTAGGAGCAGACGAAAAGTCAAAAAGTTCCATTACAGTCCATAGAAAAATGTCAAATGAAGTATAGAATCAAACTTTAAGATGTTTTTAACATAAATCTTCAATAATGTTCCAACCGGAGAATTCCTTTGTCTTCAGAAATGCAATGGAACTCACGTGAACGCACGTCACCAGCTCGTAGCTCTCGGGCAGGCCTCTGACTCATTCCCTTCTCATTCGTCCCCACTTCACAGTAGAAGCATCAAACAAGGTTCTAAAGACTGTTGACATCTAGTGGAAGCCTTAGGAAGTGCAATATGACCCTATAGACACTGTGTATTCGATAGGCCAAGAGTTGAAAAACTACAAACCTCAGATATCCCACTTCCTGGTTGGATTTTGCCTGCCATATGAGTTCTGTTATACTCACAGACATCATTCAAAAAGTTTTAAAAACTTCTGAGTGTTTTCTATCCAAATCGACTAATTATCTGCATATTCTATTTATGGCTGAGTAGCAGGCAGTTTAATTTGGGCACGCTTTTCATCCAAAATTCCTAATGCTGCCCCCTACTCTAGAGAAGTGAATTATCAAAACCAACGGCATCCAGAAATACAAAATATGGGTACAAAACCCATCGCGCACCAGTCAAAATGTGCACAAGCACTTACAACAAACAATTTCACACACAGACATGGGGGGAACAGAGGGTTAAATACACGACAAGTAATGAGGGAAATGTAAACCAGGTGTGTGGGAAAACAAGACAAAACAAATGGAAAATGAAAGGTGGATTGGCAATGGCTAGAAGACCGGTGACGTCGACCGCCGAACATCGCCCGAACAAGGAGAGGAACTGACTTCGGCGGAAGTCGTGACATCAAAACACTTAAATGTAGTTTTGGATAAATGATTTGCCTTCTGTAAGTTTAAGAAATATTGCCTAGTGTCTTGTAAATCCATTACGAAGATATTAAGATATTAAGATATTAATATTAAGATATTTTCCAGTTTCTCTCCCTCATGAGGACGGACGAGAATGAAAGTTCACAGAACTAACAAGTAAAGGTAGAACTACCAACTAGGTGTTAGTGTTTTTACTGATATCAATTGTATTTATGAATTATGAAGTGACTAAAAACTCGTAACTCTGTTATCAAATCGGTAAAAAAAATCAACAACCTAATTACTGCTGTTAAATTGGATGCAATGGCAGATTATAGTAGTCCCAAACCACAGTTGGGTCACCTGCTACAGTCCTCCCTTCCACTGGCATACTGTTATGTTCAGCTCATAACTGTTTTCTTTCTGTTATCTGGTGGTCAATGCAAGATTGAACAGTCTGGACAACCCCTCACTCTCCCTCTCACTCTTTCTGCCGCTCTACATCTCTCTCTAGTTACTGTCACCTCTCCCGTCTCTTACTGACACCTACTGTACCATGACACCTATCCTCTTTCCATGTACTGTAACAAGCATCCTCACCCACTGAGCATCAACTGACAGCAGACATCCATGGATGTTGAAAAGTAGTTAAAATTTGGTCAGTCCGCCCTGGTCGGACCATATCTGAACCAATCACAGACGACTATGTTTCACAAGTTTGGACCGCAAAGTACACTAGAGCACACTAGAGTAGAGTACAATATAACAATGTTTTGTACTCTACTATACTGAACATAACTACTTTACTGTAGTGTACTGAATTTTACTCTTCTGCGCTATGCTGTCCAAACTTGTGAAACATAGATAATTGGTGTCCCTGGTGCGGGTGCAAAGCCCGGTGCGGTACATACCAGCTCCTCGTATCGACCGGGCTAGAGTGGGCATCGAGCCTGGTGCCATGAAGCCGGCTCTACACATCTGGTCTCCAGTGCGTCTCCTCGGGCCGGCGTACATGGCACCAGCCTTACGCATGGTGTCCCCGGTTCGCCAGCACAGCCCAGTGCAGGCTATTCCACCTCGCCGCACTGGCAGGGCGACCGGGAGCATTCAACCAGGTAAGGTTGGAGAGGCTCGGTGCTCAAGAGCTCCAGTGCGCCTGCACGGTCCGGTCTATCCAGTGCCACCTCCACGCACGGTGGCAGCCCCCGCACCAGGCTGTCTCTCCGTCTTTTGCCTACAGGTGCTCCCGCCTGTCCAGCGCAGCTAGAGCCTTCCTCCTCTCCAGAGCCGCCAGAGTCTCCCGTCTGTCCTGAGCTGCTAGAGTCTCCCGTCTGTCCTGAGCTGCTAGAGTCTCCCGTCTGTCCAGAGCTGCTAGAGTCTCCCGTCTGTCCTGAGCTGCTAGAGCCGCCAGTCTGTCCTGAGCTCCTAGAGCCGCCAGTCTGTCCTGAGCTGCTAGAGCCGCCAGTCTGTCCTGAGCCGTCAGTCAGCCAGGAGCGGCCGGAGCCGCCCTTCACTCCGGAGTCTATCATCCATTCGGGACCAGTGGCGTGGATCCCCAGTCTCTAAAGAGGCCACGGAGGCGGGCTAAGAGGCGCACCAAAACTATGGTGAAGTGGGGTCCACGTCCCTCGCCAGAGCCGCCACCGCGGACAGACGCCCACCCAGACCCTCCCCTATAGGTTCAGGTTTTGCGGCCGGAGTCCGCACCTTTGGGGGGGGGTACTGTCACGTTCTGACCTTTATTTTCCTTAGTTTTGTCTTTATTTAGTATGGTCAGGGCGTGAGTTGGGGTGGGCAGTCTATGTTTTGTGTTTCTATGTTTTTCTATTTCTGTGTTCGGCCTAGTATGGTTCTCAATCAGAGGCAGGTGTCGTTAGTTGTCTCTGATTGAGAATCATACTTAGGTAGCCTGGGTTTCACTGTTGTTTTGTGGGTATTTGTTTCTGTGTCTGTGTTTGTCGCCACACAGTACTGTTTCGGTTTGGTATTTTCACGTATTAGTTTATTGTTTTTGTATTTCAGTAGTGTTCAGTTTATGTTTTTTAAATAAACGATATGAACACGTACCACGCCGCATCTTGGTCCAATCCTTACCCCTCTTCAGGCGAAGAGGAGGAAATCTACCGTTGCACTAGGTAGCCTACCTATCAATGTTACGTTGAGCTAGGTGAATGTAATATGAATGACAGTCATCCAATATGCTGTAATAGAAATAAGGTCATGCTCATAAACATAAAAAAATTCCTCCCTCATCTTCAATGGCACTGACCGCCACTGACACCCAAATATGCAAAAGAAGGATATTGCACATTTCTAACTTTGAGTACTTATTCAGGATTTTAATTTATTTGTATTTTATTTCACCTTTATTTAACCAGGTAGGCCAGTTGAGAACAAGTTCTCATTTACAACTGCGACCTGGCCAAGATAAAGCAAAGCAGTGTGACAGAAACAACAACACAGAGTTACACATAAAGAAACTTACAGTCAATATGTAGAAGAGTAGGTAGGTAGGCAATCAATAGGCCCTAGGGGCGAAAATGAGTACAATTTAGCATTAATACTGGAGTGGTAGATGTGCAGATGATGACGTACAAGTAGAGATACTGGAGTGCAAAAGAGCAAGAGGGTAAGTAATTCCATGTAGATGAGATAGTTGGGTGTGCGAGAGCATACAGGTCGTAGTGGTGGTTAGTATATGGGGCTTTGGTGATAAAACAGATGGCACTGTGATAGGCAACATCCAGTTTGCTGAGTAGAGGGTTGAGGGCTATTTTGGTAATGACATCGCCGAAGACAAGGATCGGTAGGATAGTCAGTTTTACGAGGGTATGTTTGGCAGCATGAGTGAAGGATGCTTTGTTGCGAAATAGGAAGCCGATTCTAGATTTAATTTTGGATTGGAGATGCTTAATGTGAGTCTGGACAGAGAGTTTACAGTCTAACCAGACTCCTAGGTATTTGTAGTTGTCCACATATTCTAATTCAGAACCGTCCAGAGTAGTGATGCTAGTCGGGCTGGAGGGTGCGAGCAGCAATCGGTTGAAGAGTATGCACTTAGTTTTACTAGCATTTAAGAGCAGTTGGAGGCCACGGAAGGAGTGTTGTATGGTGTTGAAGCTCGTTTGGAGGTTTGTTAGCACAGTGTCCGAAAAAGGGCTAAATATATACAGAATGGTGTCGTCTGCGTGGAGGTGGATGAGAGAACCACCAGCAGCAAGGGCGACATCATTGATATATACAGAGAAAAGAGTCTGCCCGAGAATTGTACCCTGTGGCACCCCCATAGAGACTGCCAGAGGTCCGGACAACAGGCCCTCCGATTTGACACACTGAACTCTATCTGAGAAGTAGTTGGTGCACCAGGCAAGGCAGTCATTTGATAAGCCAAGGCTTTCGAGTCTGCCGATAAGAATTGTTGTGACGTTGTATTAGTTAATGTGACGACTGCTGCTCATCGAATGATTAAAGGTTTCTAATTGCGTGATTAAGTGAATCAAGCAATTATTAACTCATTAACCTGGGGCACCATGGGAAAATTAGTTTTATTGAGTTTCTATTTCCTAAATTAACTCAAAGAATATCAGAATATTGATTTTACAACAGCCGCTAATTAACCAGTTACCTTTACAGTCTCGTTCTGAATGTCGCATAATCCGGGAATCTGCACGGACCCGGGTCTCACCAATGAGTTCGTACCACAACAATCTTACTTGAGTATTTATTTACTAGAAAGCTAAAATGATGATAAAATATATACATACACAAAAACACATTCTAGGCTATTGATTAGAACTTAGTATAATGGGCCAACACACTATGGTGTGTGTTACCCAAATGGGGATTTAAAAGAGAGAGAAAAAGAGAAAGTACACGAGAGAAATATACATTTGGGTGAATTTGTCAGCTATGCTTATTCTAACCCTAACCTTGCCCCAAATTGCCGCTCTTATGGGTCAGAATATAATGATGTAATTACGTGGGGAATGTCTCCGTGGGTTCTCCGTGTGGACCGTTCAGGATGCTCAATGACGCACTTCTCTGGCGCAACTCTTTGGTTGTCCTCACGATGTCAGTGTCCTTTTGGCTTAGGAGTCTGTTCCCACGCCCTTGCTCTGGAAGGGCTCTTCTGAGGTCAGACAGCGCTGTAGCTCAGAGCTCACAGCGTAGGAATGAAACAGTGTAGATACCCCGATTCGATGAGGAGTGGAGGCTAGGTGGTTCAACTTGAATTCACCTGCTTAGACACAGCTACTCATCCGTAGCTTGGGTAGAAAAATATTTATTTGTCTTCAAACTTGTGTTGCGTTTTGGGTTCATTGACTTTTTAGACCTCGGCTACAGCTTGGATCACGTAGTCTTATCTGTAAATTCTTTACTCACAGGTTTTATACCTTCGTGTCAGAAGTGGGCGTAACCACCTTTAGGGCAATTCTCTGGGCGTACCTAGTTAAGAGGCAAGGTCTAGATTTTACTCAAATCCAATTTTAGACAACTAACTTCACATTTCATCTTTACCAAAACCTTCTCTTTGATTTGGACATTTTCCATACAACGTACAATTTATAAACATCAAACAAATACTAGGTCAACTGTTGACGTTACAATGTTTTCGTAGTAACGTCATCTATTAACCTTTAATAACAAAACAAAAATGCCGTACATTTTCATATTCCATCAATCGTCATGACCACCATTGTGGCTGACGGAAACCATTGTTCCAAAGTCCCTTTATTTCATGTTTAATGTTCTTAGGCTGGTTCTCCATAGTAACAGGACAAAAGGAATTTGTCTGTGGCCTAAGATTTACCAGGGGCATGAGGGGTCATAAATCCCCGACATCTTCAGACCCCTACATCTCTCCTCCTCTGTTGGGGTTGAGAGATAATCTGTAGGGTTGTGGTCTCCTGGAACCTGACCTGATCAGGACAGTCATGACAGAATGCAGTGATTGACAGAGTCGAAAGCCTTGGCTAGGTCGATGAAGATGGCTGCACAGTACTGCCTTTTATCGATGGCGGTTATGATATCGTTTATGACCTTGAGCATGGCTGAGGTGAACCCGTGACCAGCTCGGAAACCAGATTGCATAGTGGAGAAGATACGGTGGGATTCGAAATGGTCGGTGATTTGTTTATTAACTTGGCTTTCGAAGATTTTAGAAAGGCAGGGAAGGATGTATGTAGGTCTATAACGGTTGGGGTCTAGAGTGTCTCCCCCTTTGAAGAGGGGCATGTTTTCCAATCTTTGTCTTTTATACAGGTAACAAGTTCAAACAGGTGCAGTTAATACAGGTAATGAGTGGAGAACAGGAGGGCCATTCTGTACACCTCTGGCCCTTCTTTATACACTGTCAACAAACCTCCAGATGAGTTCAATGCCATACAACTCTCATTCTGTGGCCTCCAACTGCTCTTAAAACCTGTTAAGGATATGGCAGACATACGCCCCCTTTGGAGAGATTGGGTACCCCTAGTAAACTGGAAAAAAAATCTGTCAAAAATTGCTAATATATGCAAATAAAAATTATTATTGGATAGAAAACACTCTAAAGATTCTAAAACCGTTGGAATTATGTCTGTAAGTATAGCAGAACTCACAGGGCAGGCATTCTTCCAAACTAGTTTTTGTGGCCATGAAAGTTGGAGCAACTTTGACGTCATGGCCCCCACCCTTCCCAACCAGCTATGATTCTGGGGACACTTTCTATCTCTTCCGCTAGATGTCCTCTTTCATTAGAGCTTCAAATCGTTCAAATCCCGCGAGAATTGACCCTATGGGAGTGAAATAAGTGCGTGCCACGAGAGAATAGGCTGTGCGTATGGGCGCGAATTGGTCCCAGCCATTCCTTTGTTTCCAGCACTCAAGAGAAGGGCAGACGATGGCCGATTGAATTGAAGTTTGTTTTGCATGTCTAAAACATCATAAAGCTTGCTTCTGCACTTAGTTTGACCTGTTTAGTCGACATATAATGTGTAATTTTGAAGTTTTGATGCGCAACTTATCCGGACCAGAGGACGTTTTGGGTGCATTTCAGCTGATGTTATTAGCAGTAGCTAATACAAAGACGCAAGACTTGAAACCAAACGATGTATTGGGTAAGTATGAAGCCTTCCAGAACATTCTGAACGAAGACCATCGAAGGTAAGGGAATATTTATGCTTAAATCTGTGTTTCTGTTGACTCCAACATTACGTGGAAATGTAGCTTGGAACTGAGCGCTGTCTCAGCATATGGAATAGTGTGCGATTTCTGTAACGTTAAAAATAAATCTAACACAGCGGTTGCATAAAGAAGCAGTGTATCTTTCTAACTATATGTAGAACATGTATATTTAGTCAAAGTTTATGATGTCTATTTACGTTATCTTGCCGCGCTACATAGATTTCCTGCGGGCATTTTTGAGTAATTTCTGAAGGTGAACTCACTGTAAATGGACATTTATGGATATAAATGGCATATTATTGAAAAAAAAAAAATGTACTGTGTAATATGTCATATTACTGTCATCTGATGAAGATTTTCAAAAGGTTAGTGAGCGATTTATTTTTTAATCCTGCGTTTGTTGATTGCATGTTTTGGCTATTGAAATGAGCTGTGTCTGGTGGTGGTTTTACATATATATGTGCTATGTTTTCGCCGTAAAACATTTTAGAAATCTGACTTGCTGGCTAGATGAACAAGGTGTTTATCTTTCATTTGAGCTATTGGACTTGTTAATGTGTGGAGGTTAAATATTTTTAAGAATATTTTTGCGTTCCATGCGCCACCGTTTCAGCTGAACGTGGGAGGGTTGATCCCCAATTGGGAACCAGTATCGTAGACAGGTTAAAGAAAAACTAACAGGTCGTGAGAGCCGGAATTCCTACTGGTTTGTAGGTGATCAAATACTTATGTCATGCAATAAAATGCAAATTAATTACTTAAAAATCAGACAATATGATTTTATGGATTTTTGTTTTAGATTCCGTCTCTTACAGTTGAAGTGTACCTATGATACAAATTACAGATCTGTACATGCTTTGTAAGTAGGAAAACCTGCACAATAAGCAGTGTATCAAATACTTGTTCTCCCCACTGTATGTATTTTTGTAAAGTACAGATCAGAGACCCGTTACTGTAATTCTGGATTTAAATCCACTTCAGCTACTGCAGTTAAATAACCAACATAAATGTGTCATGTCATAGCTGATACCCCATTTTCTTCTGCAGTCATCTTTGAATCATAATTTGGAGACGTTATTAATTTAATAGAGTTTTTGGAAAATGTGGTCGCATAAAAGGTGGAGGGAAATTTGACCATTATTCTGTTACCAAATTCTGCATCTGCACAGTTGTTCCGGTAATTGTGCTTTTGTGAAATGTTCTGTGTAAATTGTTCAAAATAGTCCTTGTGCATAGAGTTGTGTGGTTTGTTAAGTTTTGAAATCAGTGGTTTTTGTTTGGCATACATTTTAAAGTGAAAAATTGGAGTCAAAGCGTAATTATTAATTTGGGGCAGCAGGTAGTGGTTAGTTAGAGTGTTGGGCCAGTAACTGAAAGGTTGCTGGATCAAATCCCTGAGCTGACAAATCTGTTGTTCTGCTCCTGAACAAAGCAGTTAACCCACTGTTCCTGGTAGGCTGTCATTATAAATAAGAATATGTTCTTAACTGACTTGCCTAGTTAAATAAAGGTGAAATTTAAATAAATAACGTTTACATGGAATTGCCTTGTTGCCAGCTTGCAGTTGAGTGCATGGAATCGAGTTATCATCACAACGATTTTGCAAATCCACAAAAGCAGATCTAGGATGAGAAACTTTGTCTAAAAAGATGGATGAGTGATTACTCTTCCTTGGCAACTGAGAAACTAATTATGTATTGTATTTTGTTGATAAAGAAACAACCCCTCAAACTGGCACCACCTTTGGGCAACAACAAACAACCTTTTGTAGTAAGTCTCTCTCTCTCTCTCTCGTACCTGTTTATCTGCAGAACTCACTAACTACCACAGCCATTTCTTTTGGTGTGCCTATATCAACACCTTTGAGTTCGTCTCTATCAAAGTGGGGGAGAGAGCAGAGGAGACAAAACAGAACGAACGAGAGCACAGGAGTGGGAGCATGTAGAAATTAAACAAACAGGCACTGTGTGCTCCGGAAAACATTGCATTTTTTAAGCACCTTGTCATCGATTCAGGAACGCAATTTTCGATTCCCCTGCTGTGGAAAGGCACAGGGACTCATGTACAAAATGTGCCTGAGAGAGAAAGAGAAACAGAGGGAAATGGAGAGAAATGGAAATAGAGGAGGATAGATTGAGAGCGGGAGAAAATGTGCCACCCCAAGAGTGCCATCTAGTGTCGCACCCCTCCATCCCTCCCTCCATCTGCCTCCCTGCACAACAGGACCTCCCAAATCACTTCTCCTCTCACAAAACACAACTCTTCTTCTTCCTCCCCCTACACACGACAGAATTGGCATGCTTGCCGTGCCCTCTCCCCTGTGATTCATGCCTGTATGAAAATGTGGGCACTCGCTACAGTAAGTTGCTCTGGATAAGAGCGTCTGCTAAATGACTAAAATACAAAACAAACACCACAGGAGTGAAGGATTAGTTCAGACTGCAGGGCGGTCTGTTGGTTGGTAGGTGAAACATAGGTGGCTCTGTGGACATATTTACGCCTCAGTGTCTGTTAGACACAGAGAGAGAGAAGTCTATCTCACACACACTCTCTCTCTCTCTCTTGAGCTCTCCTTCTGCTTTGCTAGGGACCTGGACCTTTAAAAGGTCTCTCCGTTATCACGTGCAAACACAGGCACGTTGTATGTGACATTATTGTGCTGCCTGCCTGTTGGTGACCTGCTGAAGGAGGTTAAGGTCTTCTCCTCCAGCCCTTTCCACCAGAGAACCCCCAGACTGTTGACTGATGGGTGCTAAAAGGCTTAGTAACATTATTAGTATATTATTAGCAATAGTAATCCCTGCTTGGGATGCAATGGGACAGGCCAGCCAGTGAGAGTATGTGGGCGGGTGAGTGTGTGTTGGGGGGAGGGAGGTTCGGGTTTGAGTTTGTGAAAAACAGAATGACAGCAGGCAAGCATAATTATTTTACCTCAAAAATAATGCGACCTTTGGGTAATGAATGAACCTTACATTATATTTTCATTGAATCCAATAGTATTGAACTCCCATGCTGGGATACGTAAAGAGAGTCAGTTCATTTTAGTCCATCGACTGAGTCCGCAAGTTCTGAGCTGAAGACTTTCGACCAGACAGTCCGACAGCATCCCCCTCCCACCTTATTCCAGCCCTCTCCCCACTGGTGAGATCACACATCAGTCAAACAGATATCAGCAAATGGAGACGTTATGTGTCTGTTTTGGCTATGCAACGAGGAAGAGAGAACGAGGCGATAGCCATAATGAATGCACATCCATTATTTATGGATAGCTAGCAGAATACTTTTAGACCAGAGCCTTTCTATAAATAAACCCTGTGTCATTTTCACAGATCAACAAGATATCAAGTCCTCACACTTCTTGTCCAACGTTTCTCTTTATTTTGGACTATTTCTCTGTTTCTATGCATTGATTCAGCCCTTGCTAGTTGCTGTCTTTGAGTTATCCACACCTCCCCTCCCCCTCCATCCTTTTGTGGTGAGGCGGGTTTCATTATTCCCAACAAGGAGACATCACAAACGAGGGCTTTCATCTCTAGTGCCGAGTAATTAACTGTTATTTAAAGCGCGGCACCTACGCGTTCGCCCCATTATCGACCAACCGCACTGAGCTCAATCTGGTTTCAATGGGAGGCTGGTGAGGTGAATCAGAGAGAGGGGGGATAAATAGAGAGAGGGGGGGTGAAGAGAGGGGGAGAAAACAGATACAGGCAGAGAGTGAGTAAAAGAGAAAGGAGAGAGAGGCAATGAGAGGGAAAGCGAGCAAGAGAGCTACAGGAAAAGCTTCCTCAGACCTACAAAGGTGTAGAGCTTTGCATAAAGTAACAGCACAAGGAAGATTACCTCTGTAAGAGGAGAGTTGTTTGTTTTCTAAAGCGTAGCCGTGTTTAGGAAAAGCATGATGTGTCAGCGTGCTCTCTCTCTCTTCCTTCCTTCCCCCACGCCTCCCTTTCTCTGTCTTTCACTCGCCATATCCACCTTTCTCTTGCTCTCTTTCTTTCTCTCCCTCTCTACTGTCTCTCTCACCTTGTCTACAAGGTCTTCTGTGCCTCTCCGTCTCTCCGTCTCTCTCTCTGTCTCTCTCTCTCTCCGTCTCTCTCTCTCTCTCCCTCTCTCTCTGTAGAGTTGCCTGTAGAATGTTAACACACTCTCACATTGTGATGTCCCTGAAGCGGTTGGTCTTGAGAGTGAGGGTGAGTGGAATGTTAAATGGGCCGCTCCACAATAACTGACATGTTCCACCTACTGCCTGTTCAATACACAGTGTTTTTTCATGCCGATGGAGTTGATGTGTGTGTGTGTGTGTGCGTGTGCGTGTGCGTGTGCGTGTGTGTGTGTGTGGAGAGGAGAAAGATGTATGTGTATGTGTTGCAAGTGCTGGTGGGTGGTGAGTTAAATAGGGTTACAAGAGGGTGGGCAAATGAGGCATTGCCACAGCCTCTTCACTAAGCAGTGTTAATAATGATGAGTGAGGAACGCTCGCTCAAACTGAGCTAGGGGCCCAGTATATGTGTGTGTGTGAGTCCCAGTGTATGTGTGTGTGCGTCTGTTGATGCTTCCAAACTGACTCCGACTTTATTTCAGCCAGCAACAAGAGACCTCTATTCCCCCTCCCTCTGGTACCTAGCCTAGGGAACCACAGAGAAGCAGAGAATCAGTGCAGCTAGCTGCTCAGCTGTTGTGTTGCCCCCCATCATGGATGTTTGTTCAGGTGTGTTCATTTTTTATTCTTAATTTAAAAGTTGGTATCCCAAAAATGCATAGTTTGGTACCTGGGGAGGACACTTCCCAGATTGTGAGGCTTTAATTAAACATATTTTTGTTTCAGATTCTCACCGACCCTCCATCTGCCCACCCTTGCACGCCTCTACACACACACACACACACACACACACACACACACACACACACACACTCTCCTTTCCCTTCCCCACCTTTCTCAGTTCATCACTATCACAGTGGAATCAGGGTGTGCTCGCCAAGAATGGAATTGTTCTCCGCTTGGCTATAGCTTGTCAGCACTTGTGTCGAGAGGGTTCCAAGCAAATATGCGATTACACATCCAATAAAGCCCTCTTGTCGGATAGTGATGAGATAGGCCTAATCCTCTTTGCATCAAAACTCTTTACCGTTAGGTGAGACAACCGTCTGCGTGGCTGCCGGTGAATATTTGTCAACCTCCCCCCTCCCAAAAAAGCGTAATAATTTTCCCTATACCAGCAAGGTGTGAGGACTTTTGAATTAATGGGTCTTGGTTGTCACAGAGGGCATATGATGAGAGAGAGAGTCTCAGTAGCGGTGCGACTGATGAGTAAACATCAAAGTAAAACAGCGCTGGTGAGAATGTCTCTGACAGAAACACAGCTTTGAGAGAGGCCTTGGAAGATTCTGGCTGCTCAGAACACAGGCCTCATTTAGGTTAGCAGAGGATTAGCTCCAGCGACGAGCCCAAGCACAGGAATTAAAATGCAAATGAAGGGGGGGGGGGTTGCAGAGCGAGGAGAGAAGAACGAGAATGCTAAAAATGCTGAGATAGGGATGGGGATACATGTCCTTTAATTGGGACTATTGTTGTCCACCCACAACCCCCCCCCCCCCCCCCCCCCCTTTAAAAAATCCCCATCACCAAAAAGGATCTCCTTTAATTGCAGGATTATTCTAACACGGAGTTGTGCTTTGACTTAAAGAAGTTATGTTTGTTTGAACTTGATGGGAGCACACGACATCAAGTTTTCTATGCCCTTTCTCCGCACTGTCCCGGAAAAGCAATTATTAAAGTTTCTCTTCTGTTTGCATCTAACCCCGGGCTAAAACACAGCAGCAAATTAATCATGCTAAATTGGGTCAAATGAAAGGTCAGGAACATTGCTATCATATCCTATCCTCAGACCACCACCCCCCCTTCTGATGTTTCCCCTTTTAGAGGATACAGCAGAGGTTAATGAATAAATCGATTGTTTTCATAAAAGGCACCGACCTCCAGCCAGAAGACAAAAAGGCAGTTCTATCCAAACACAGGATTTGCATGGGTCAGTAGTATTTGCCTGGTGTGGTTGGAGGGAAATACGATGGAATGCTTATGCAGCAGCTTGTTGGTTTGGGTCGCATGCTCAACCAAAAACATGTACAATATGTTACATTATACACATTGGCCTCTAACAGCTTGGTTTGTCTCTCGGGTTAATCGTGCATGTTTGATAATCATATATTATGCTAGTACTGTATATTTAGTGAATGTATTTCAACTTGAGTTGGAAAGAGATGATTTTGCAGCCCAGGTTTTCCATGTATTTGTATTTCAGCCCAGTCGTCAGGCCAAAGCCCTGGGTGTTTTAGTCTAAAACAGATTTACGGCGTTTCACAAAATGATGGCTCCATCTTTGGTCTGATGTGCGTGTCTTCATGCAGGATACCCGTTGATGTGCAGCGCAGTGTGACAGTATCTGGTCCAATACATGATTGAGTCAGAGACAGGAAGGGAGTTGTCATCACGTCTGACTGACGGAGGAGAGCTGGCTGACAGGTGTGTTTATGACAGGCAGGCCTCTCGCTCTTTCGTTTTCTCTCTCTAACTCAATCTCCCTCTCCATCTTTCTCTCTCCTTCTCCCTTTCTCACTCTCTCCCCCATCACTCTCTCCCTCTCTAACCCTCGCTCTACCTGTCTGGATAAAAGGTGGATCAATTTCACCCCACCTTGGGAATGACAAAAAAAACAAATCAACAAAATCAACAGGAAGCTGTAAATAGAGTGAACATACATGCACCCAATTTTCCTTGACATTCCGGGACTTAAGTTATGATGGCAGCTTCAAATGCAGTGGAAGACCTCAGGTATTGACTGACATCGGTAACAGGGGGTCTCAAGCTTCTCACAGTATCGTGCCTATCATAAATCAAAAGTATATCACTGCCTCTAGAAGTCCACCACGCCTATTCAGTGCATTTGGAATTTTGTTACGTTACAGCCTTATTCTGAAATAGATTCAATAGTTTTCCCTCCTCATCAATATACACACAGTACCCCATAATGACAAAGCAAAAACAGGTTTTTAGAAATGTTTGCAATGTATTACATAAATAAAATGTGTATATATATATATATATATATATATATACATATATATATATATATATATATATATATATATATATATATATATATATATATATATATATATATATATATATGCTTACATACGTTTTCAGACCCTTTACTCAGTACTTTGTTGAAGCACCTTTGGCAGTGATTACAGACTCAAGTCCTCTTGGGTATGATGCTACAAGCTTGGCACACCAGTATTTGGGAAGTTTCTCCCATTCTTCTCTGCATATCCTCTCAAGCTCTGTCAGGTTGGATGGGGAGCATCACTGCACAGGTATTTTCAGGTCTGTCCAGAGATTTTAGATCAGGTTCAAGTCCGGGCTCTGGCTGACCCACTCAAGGACATTCAGAGGCTTGTCCCGAAGCCACTCCTGCGTTGTCTTGGCTGTGTACTTAGGGTCGTTGTTGTGTTGGAATATTCTCCCCGGTCTGAGGTCCTGAGCACTCTGGAGCAGGTTTTCATCAAGGATCTCTCTCTGTGCTCATCTTTCCCTTGATCCTGACTAGTTTCCCATTCCTGCCATTGAAAAACATCCCCACAGCATGATGCTGCCACCACCATGCTTCACCGTAGGGATGGTGCTTGGTTTCCTCCAGACGTGACACTTGGCATTCAGGCCAAAGAGTTTAATCTTGGATTAAACTCCAAGCAGGCTGTCATGTGCCTTTTACTGAGGAGTGGCTTCCGTCTGACCACTCTACCATAAAGGCCTTGTTGGTGGAGTGCTGCAGAGATGGTTGTCCTTCTGGAAGGTTCTCCCATCTCCACAGAGGAACTCTGGAGCTCTGTCAGTGACCATCGGGCTCTTGGTCACCTCCCTGACCAAGGTCCCTTTCCACTCTAGGAAGAGTCTTAGTGGTTCCAAACTTCTTCCATTCAAGAATGATGGAGGCCACTGTGTTCTTGGGGACCTTCAATGTTGCAGACATGTTTTGGTACCCTTCTTCAAATCTGTGCCCCGCCACAATTCTGTCTTGGACCTCTACGACAATTTCTTCAACCTCATGGCTTGGTTTTTGCTCTGACATGCACTGTAAACTTTGGGACCTTATATAGACAGGTGTGTGCTTTTCCAAATCATGTCCAATCAATTGAATTTTCCACAGGAAGACTCCAATCAAGTTGTAGAGACATTTCAAGGATGATCAATTGAAACAGGATGCAACTGAACACAATTTCAAGTCTCATAGCAAAGGGTCTGAATAGTGCGTAGATTTACGAGGAAAACGGTAATTTAATCCATTTTAGAGTAAGGCTGTAACATGACAATATGTGGAAAAGGAAAGGGGTCTGAATACTTTCCGAATGCACTGTAAATCAAGTAACTTTAATTGCCCCATGTTCTTTGATCAAAACATCATATACAGTGCCTTGCGAAAGTATTCGGCCCCCTTGAACTTTGCGACCTTTTGCCACATTTCAGGCTTCAAACATAAAGATATAAAACTGTATTTTTTTGTGAAGAATCAACAACAAGTGGGACACAATCATGAAGTGGAACGACATTTATTGGATATTTCAAAAATGTTTAACAAATCAAAAACTGAAAAATTGGGCGTGCAAAATTATTCAGCCCCTTTACTTTCAGTGCAGCAAACTCTCTCCAGAAGTTCAGTGAGGATCTCTGAATGATCCAATGTTGACCTAAATGACTAATGATGATAAATACAATCCACCTGTGTGTAATCAAGTCTCCGTATAAATGCACCTGCACTGTGATAGTCTCAGAGGTCCGTCAAAAGGGCAGAGAGCATCATGAAGAACAAGGAACACACCAGGCAGGTCCGAGATACTGTTGTGAAGAAGTTTAAAGCCGGATTTGGATACAAAAAGATTTCCCAAGCTTTAAACATCCCAAGGAGCGATAATATTGAAATGGAAGGAGTATCAGACCACTGCAAATCTACCAAGACCTGGCCGTCCCTCTAAAGTTTAGAGTCTAAACTTTCAGCTCATACAAGGAGAAAACTGATCAGAGATGCAGCCAAGAGGCCCATGATCACTCTGGATGAACTGCAGAGATCTACAGCTGAGGTGGGAGACTCTGTCCATAGGACAACAATCAGTCATATATTGCACAAATCTGGCCTTTATGGAAGAGTGGCAAGAAGAAAGCCATTTCTTAAAGATATCCATAAAAAGTGTTGTTTAAAGTTTGCCACAAGCCACCTGGGAGACACACCAAACATGTGGAAGAAGGTGCTCTGGTCAGATGAAACCAAAATTGAACTTTTTGGCAACAATGCAAAACGTTATGTTTGGCGTAAAAGCAACACAGCTGAACACACCATCCCCACTGTCAAACATGGTGGTGGCAGCATCATGGTTTGGGCCTGCTTTTCTTCAGCAGGGACAGGGAAGATGGTTAAAATTGATGGGAAGATGGATGGAGCCAAATACAGGACCATTCTGGAAGAAAACCTGATGGAGTCTGCAAAAGACCTGAGACTGGGACGGAGATTTGTCTTCCAACAAGACAAGGATCCAAAACATAAAGCAAAATCTACAATGGAATGGTTCAAAAATATACATATCCAGGTGTTAGAATGGCCAAGTCAAAGTCCAGACCTGAATCCAATCGAGAATCTGTGGAAAGAACTGAAAACTGCTGTTCACAAATGCTCTCCATCCAACCTCACTGAGCTCGAGCTGTTTTGCAAGGAGGAATGGGAAAAAATGTCAGTCTCTCAATGTGCAAAACTGATAGAGACATACCCCAAGCGACTTACAGCTGTAATCGCAGCAAAAGGTGGCGCTACAAAGTATTAACTTAAGGGGGCTGAATAATTTAGCACGCCCAATTTTTCAGTTTTTGATTTGTTAAAAAAGTTTGAAATATCCAATAAATGTCGTTCCACTTCATGATTGTGTCCCACTTGTTGTTGATTCTTCACAAAAAAATACAGTTTTATATCTTTATGTTTGAAGCCTGAAATGTCGCAAAGTTCAAGGGCGCCGAATACTTTCGCAAGGCACTGTATATGATGCCGTGGAAGATGCAGTGGAAGACCTCAGTATTCAGAGCCTTTGATCCAATTCCCCTTTTCTTATTTACTTTTGACTACTGCTTTAGAGTCCAGACCATCACCTATACAGTATGTAAAGTGTACTGTAAAGTCAACTGGGCCTGTAAGGACATGAACGGTCCACTCAATAAATATAGATTACAAGCATGTGGTCTATCAACAATGCCCATAAATCTGGGCTAACGCAAATTAGTCATGGAAGACGTCAATCAGACCCCGAGATCCCTCACTGCCGAGTTAACAGCATGTGTTATCGGTTATTCTGTAAAATGTACCGTTCATGTCAACTAGCTGTCCAGGTGTCCAGGAGCATTTCAAAGGGCTGCCGTGTGTCAAACATCACACATCCCTCCATGCTCGAACAATGTGGAGTGTGTGATGAGGTTATTTTTCTGTGACAATCGAGGGCAGACAGCTTTTCCTCTAAGTGTTTGGACATGCCTGGACATCCCCTACATTCCTTTGTTTTCCTCCTGAGTACTTTACATTCTGCTCTGCATTCAGAAACTTTAAATGAAGTGTCAGTTGCTGACCCTTGACATAAATACCCCTCATTAGACTTGAGAATGTCCATAGACTGAAATTCTCCAAATGACTCCTGGTGGCCAAGCTAATTGGTTTGGTGTGCGCTCGTCGCGTTCGCTGCCAACTGCTTTCTGTCGAGTCGTGGAACTTGGCGTCGCTGCACGCGAGTTGGACAACAGGCCCGCCGGAGTACGCCAACTCCATTTGATTTGTTGGCGAGACTTGCCATGGTAATGCAGAGAAAGAGAAAGGGAAAACTGTGAAGCTGAGGAGAATCTGACAAAACAGCTCAAATAGGATCTGTCATTAACTGTCATACGTTTAGCTTTGGACTTGAAAGAATCGGTGACTAAGAGCTGCTCCTTTAGAATCGACATGAAAATCAATAGCTATAGACTTTAATTCATTTCCCAATCTCTGTCCCATATTTTCTTATATTTCTACTAATTTCTACTGATTGGCTTTCTCTCAGAGGGAAAGCTTTGAAACCATAAAATGTCAATTTCTGGATGATTTACATGAGCCTTCCAGGAGCTTAAAAAACACCCCACCATTTTCCCATAAACTGGTGAAGATGCGTTTTTAAGTGACAGCATATCAAATCCTTATCTTCCAACTGGTCGGCTGGATAGAAAGCCATGAACGGGAAATCCTCAAGTAGCCCTGGCATACTAACTTGGGTTGATTTGTATGTGTTCTTCATGTCAATCTCCAATGTAAGCCTTATTGAGCTACAGGAAATTAAGGTTTGGGGCGATGTTAGGATGGGTGCCACACTGCTCAGAGAGATGACACGGTACAGGGACATGGATTATCTTTTAAACATTGGAGATGAAAAGCTAAGTGGTTGGCATTGTTGGAAAGTGGTCTAGACGTTTGGAAGGTAATTCGGTACAATTCTAAACAGACAAACGACTCATCTCTAGCAAAGCATCTCCAACACAAATCAGTCTTCCAAAATATGAATCACTCTCAATTGATAAAATTGGGCACTTACTGGAAGGTCAGCATCTTTTCAAAAGAGAGGCAGGATACTTTATTAGAAGCAGCTGTAACAGGGCCATGTACATTAAACAACCCTTTACATAATACCGTAGAAGCAGTGTTCTGCTAATATAACAATGTCCGCCTTTCACCTTTCATTGTCATTCCCAGTTGATACTGATACTGATGCTTATCTGCATTTTGTCTGGTTGTAATGGGGCTACCTTGGCAAACATGTCTGAGTGGTCAAACTGTCATGTGTAGTGTCCCGTATACAACAGGACTCCCCTGATACTGGTTTAGAATACACAGAGCTTCTCTCTCCCCATATTGACTGATACCATTCACTTCAATAATCATTTTAAAAAAGACAACACAACTGAAAGTTGTGTGTAGTAAAATGTTTATGCTAAGTGCCAGGTCTCTCTCTATTCAGAGATATCAGTATCAAGCCTGTCTGTCAGTCAGGACTCCATTCCATCGTCTTGCCTGTCTCCGAGTGCTGGCTCCATAGGTGAATCTGTGAACACATACAGTTGAAGTCGGAAGTTTACATACACCTTAGCCAAATACATTTAAACTCAGTTTTTCACAATTCCTGACATTTCATCCTAGTAAAAATTCCCTGTCTTAGGATCACCACTTTATTTGAAGAATGTGAAATGTCAGAATAATAGTAGAGAGAATGATTTATTTCAGCTTTTATTTCTTTCATCACATTCCCAGTGGGTCAGAAGTTTACATACACTCAATTAGTATTTGGTAGCATTGCCTTTAAATTGTTAACTTGGGTCAAACGTTTCAGGTGGCCTTCCACAAGCTTCCCACAGTAAGTTGGGTGAATTTGAGTCAGGATTGTAGGCCTCCTTGCTCGCACACACTTTTTCAGTTCTGCCCACAAATGTTCTATAGGATTGAGGTCAGGGCTTTGTGATGGCCACTCCAATACCTTGACTTTGTTGTCCTTAAGCCATTTTGCCACAACTTTGGAAGTATTCTTAGGGTCATTGTCCATTTGAAAGACACATTTGCGACCAAGCTTTAACTTCCTGACTGGTGTCTTGTTGCTTCAATATATCCACATAATTTTCCTTTCCTCGTGATGCTGTCTATTTTCTGAAGTGCAACAGTCCCTCCTGCAGCAAAGCACCCCCACAACATGATGCTGCCAACCCTGTGCTTCACGGTTGGTATGGTGTTCTTTGACTTGCAAGCCTCCCCCTTTTCCCTCCAAACATAACGATGGTCATTATGGCCAAACATTTCTTCAAAAAGGACCTGTCTCCAAAAAGTACAATCTTTTTCCCCATGTGCAGTTGCAAACCATAGTCTGGCTTTTTTTATGGCAGTTTTGGAGCAGTGGCTTCTTCCTTGCTGAGCGGCCTTTCAGGTTAAATCAAATCAAAGTTTATTTGTCACATGCGCCGAACACAACAGGTACACCTTACAGTGAAATGCTTACTTACAGGCTCTAACCAATAGTGCAAAAAAGGTATTAAGTGAACAATAGGAAGTTAAAGAAATAAAACAACAGTAAAAAGACAGGCTATATACAGTAGCGAGGCTATAAAAGTAGCGAGGCTACATGTAGACACCGGTTAGTCAGGCTGATTGAGGTAATATGTAGATATGGTTAAAGTGACAATGCATATATGATGAAAAGAGAGTAGCAGTAGCATAAAAGAAGGGTTGGCGGGTGGTGGGTGGGACACAATGCAGATAGCCCGGTTAGCCAATGTACGGGAGCACTGGTTGGTCGGCCCAATTGAGGTAGTATGTACATGAATGTATGGTTAAAGTGGCTATGCATATATGATAAACAGAGAGTAGCAGCAGCGTATAAAGAGGGGGTGGGGGGGGGGGGGACAATGTAAATAGTTTGTGTAGCCATTTGATTACCTGTTCAGGAGTATTATGGCTTGGGGGTAAAAATTGTTGAGAAGCCTTTTTGTCCTAGACTTGGCACTCCGGTACTGCTTGCCATGCGGTAGTAGAGAGAACAGTCTATGACTGGGTTGGCTGGGGTCTTTGACAATTTTTAGGGCCTTCCTCTGACACCGCCTGGTGTAGAGGTCCTGGATGGCAGGCAGCCTAGCCCCAGTGATGTACTGGGCCGTACGCATTACCCTCTGTAGTACCTTTTGAGGACCCATGCCAAATCATTTTAGTTTCCTGAGGGGGAATAGGCTTTGTAGTGCCCTATTCACGACTGTCTTGGTTTGTTTGGACCATTCTAGTTTAGTGTTGATGTGGACACCAAGGAACTTGAAGCTCTCAACCTGCTCCACTACAGCCCTGTCGGTGAGAACGGGGGAGGGCTCGTTTCTCATTTTCCTGTAGTTCATAATCATCTCCTTAGTCTTGGTTACATTGAGGGATAGGTTGTTATTCTGGCACCACTCGGCCAGATCTCTGACCTCCTCCCTATAGGCTGTCTCGCCGTTGTCGGTGTCGTCTGCAAACTTAATGATGGTGTTGGAGTCTTGCTTGGCCATGCAGTCGTGGGTGAACAGGGAGTACGGGAGGGGACTGAGCACACACCCCCGGGGAGCTCCAGTGTTGAGGATCAGTGAAGCAGATGTGTTGCTACCTACCCTCACCACCTGGGGGCAGGCCAGTCAGGAAGTCCAGGATCCAGTTGCAAAGGGAGGGGTATGATCCCAAGATCCTTAGCTTAGTGTTGAGCTTTGAGGGTACTATGGTGTTGAACGCTGAGCTGTAGTCAATGAATAGCATTCTCACATAAGTGTTCCTTTTATCCAGGTGGGAAAGGGCAGTGTGGAGTGCAATAGAGATTGCATCATCTGTGGATTTGTTTGAGCAGTATGCAAATTGGAGTGGGTCTAGTGTTTCTGGGATAATGGTGTTGATGTGAGCCATTACCAACCTATGTTTATATAGGACTCATTTTACTGTGGATATAGCTACTTTTCTACCTGCTTCCTCCAGCATCTTCACTAGGTAATTTTGCTGTATGATGGCCGCGTGGTGCCATGGTGTTTATACTTGTGTACTATTGTTTGTACAGATGAACGTGGTACCTTCAGGCGTTTGGAAATTGCTCAAAAGGATGAACCAGACTGGTGTAGGTCTACAATTTTTTTTCTTAGGTCTTGGCTGATTTCTTTTGGTTTTCTCTTGATGTCAAGCAGAGAGGCACTGAGTTTGAAAGTAGGCCTTGAAAAACATCCACAGGTACACCTCCAATTGACTCAATTAGCCTTTCAGAAGCTTCTAAAGCCATGGCATAATTTTCTGGAATTTTCCAAGTTGTTTAACCTCTAGCGTCGAGCAATCCCGTATCCGGGAGCGTAATCATAGCCTCAAGCTCATTACCATAACGCAACGTTTCCTATTCATGAAAATCGCAAATGAAATGAAATAAATATATTCAAACACAAACTTAGCCTTTTGTTAACAACACTGTCATCTCAGATTTTCAAAATATGCTTTTCAACCAAAGCTACACAAGCATTTGTGTAAGAGTATTGATAGCCTAGCATAGCATTAAGCCTATCATTCAGCAGGCAACATTTTCACAAAAACAAGAAAAGCATTCCAATAAAATCATTTACCTTTGAAGAACTTCAGATGTTTTCAATGACGAGACTCTTAGTTAGATAGCAAATGTTCATTTTTTCCAAAAATATTATTTGTGTAGACGAAATAGCTCCGTTTTGTTCATCACGTTTGGCTAAGAAAAACATCGGAAAATGCAGTCACTTACAACGCCAAACTTTTTTCCAAATTAGCTCCATAATATTGACAGAAGCATGGCTAACGTTGTTTAGAATCAAACCTCAAGGTGTTTTTCACATATCTATTCGATAATCTATCAGTGGTGGCAGTTGCCTTCTCATCAGAAGAAAACTGAAAAATACTGCAGCTGGAGATTACGCAACAAGCGACCACCTGGTAGATGTAGTCTCTTATGGTCAATCTTCCAATGATATGCCTACAAATACATCACAATGCTGCAGACACCTTGGGGAAAACGTGGAAAATGTAAGCTGACTCCTAGCTCCTTCACAGCCATACAAGGAGTCATTGCCATGAGGCGGTTTCAAAAAATGCGGCACTTCCTGAATGGATTTTTATCTGGATTTTTCTGTAACATCAGTTCTGTGGCACTCACAGACAATATCTTTGCAGTTTTGGACACGTCAGAGTTTTTTCTTTCCAAAGCTGTCAATTATATGCATAGTCGAGCATCTTTTCGTGACAAAATATCTTGTTTAAAACGGGAACGTTTTTCATCCAAAAATTAAAATAGCGCCCCCTATATCCAAGAAGTTAAAAGGCACAGTCAACTTACTGTATCTACACTTCTGACCCACTGGAATTGTGATACAGTGAACATTAAGTGAAATAATCTGTCAATAAAAAATAGTTGCACAAAGTAGATGTCCTAACCGATTTGCCAAAACTATAGTTTGTTAACAAGAAATTTGTGGAGTGGTTGAAAAATAAGTTTTGATGACTCCAACCTAAGTGTATGTAAACCTCCGACTTCAACTGTACACACAGTCACTGTTCTATTACCAGTTGCAGTTAGGATAGGTGATATCTGACAAACAAACATATAATGTGTTGAAGTTTGAACAGGCCAGACTAAACCTAACAAATTCTGTTCTCCTTCATCAACAACCGTTGGTGAGCGGGCAAGAGGTGAGGAATGAGGTAAGATCTTTGCCAGCGCCCCATTGATGGGCATGGCAGCGTAGATAAGCTCATGGCCCCTCATCAAAGAAAATTGTCGGTCACACACAAACACACACACAGAGCACTGATTACATTATCAATGGTGGTTATGATTAGCCTGGTGGAACCAACCTGGTTGCTGAATTCATCTTTCTATTTCACTTCAGATATCATGACATGTGAAGTAAAATAGACTGGTAAACACAGCGATCAGGCTGGTTCCACCAGGTTACGTTATGAATGTGAATTGGAATACAACTCTAAACTGTTTCGACCTTTGTTAGGTTCTAAATAAACAAAGCAGAACTCAAAGATGACTAGTCAAGGTCAAACCAAGTGTATTCACCCACTAGGTCTCACAGCTGCATTAGACAAAGACATGTTCCCACAAGTATTTATACCCTCCTTTAGGCAGAGTCTCCTTCTTTTCTCTAAACACTACATCTTTGTTGCTAGGGAGGAAGTTAAGTGATGTGGGTAATAAACTGCTCCTTCTCCCTTCATGTTTTTTAAAACCTCTTGCTCCTACCTGACACGCAGACGTCTCATCTAGACACCTGGAAATGCAAATGTGCTACGCTAAATGCTAATAGTACTCGTTAAAACTCAAACGTTCATTAAAACACACATGCAGGGTATTGAATTAAAGCTACACTCGTTGTGAATCTAGCCAACAAGTCAGATTTTTAAAATGCTTTTCGGCGAAAGCATGAGAAGCTATTATCTGATAGCATGCAACACCCCAATATACCTGAAGGGGACGTAAACAAAAGAATTAGCGTAGCCGGCGCTACACAAAACGCAGAAATAAAATATAAAACATTCATTACCTTTGATGATATTCTTTGTTGGCACTCCTATATGTTCCATAAACATCACAATTGGGTCTTTTTCCCGATTAAATCCGTCCATGTATGCCCAAAATATCCATTTGTATAGCCTGTCTGGTTCCTGAAAAAAGCTCCCTTCCAACACGCAACGTCATTTTTTAAAATTATATAAGTTGCCTATATTCTTTGACAAAACACTTCAACCTACTTTTATAACCCAACTTTAGGTATTTGTAAACGTTAATAAGCGATCAAATTGATCACTGGGCGATCTGTATTCAATAGCAGCTACTCAAGAAAACGTTGTAATTTGTCTCTCTTCCAAAATCGATTGCTGTATGCTGGACGAAATGAAGGATCTATTTGTCATTACACAAAGGATTTTTGTCAATGTAAATGACGTTTTTGGCGACATCGTGTGGAAGTTGTAGGAACTGGAAGCTCCCGGCTATATATTTTTGCTTGCAATAAACAATTCAGAGACTGGCGGATTAATACTTTTCTGTGGTTTTTGTGACCAGGTTTTTCTTGGGATTTCGCTTGCTGTTCACGTTCTGTTATAGTCACAGACATTATTTAACCAGTTTTAGAAACTTCAGAGTGTTTTCTATCCACACATACTAATCATATGCATATACTATATTCCTGGCATGAGTAGCAGGACGCTGAAATGTTGCGCGATTTTTAACAGAATGTTCGAAAAAGTAGGGGTTTTAAAATGTATTTAAATTTATCCATTATTTTACCAGGTGAGTTGACTGAGAACACATTCTCATTTGCATCAATGACCTCGGGAATAGTTACAGGGGAGAGGAGGGGTATGAATGAGCCAATTGTAAACTGTGGATTATTAGGTGACCATGATGGTTTGAGGGTCAGATTGAGAATTTAGCCAGTACACTGGGGTCAACACCCCTACTCTTACAATAAGTGCCATGGGATCTTTAATGACCTCAGAGAGTCAGGACACCCGTTCAACGTCCCATCTGAAAGACGGCACCCTACACAGGGCAATGTCCCCAATCACTGCCCTGGGGCATTGGAATTTTTTTTAGACCAGAGGAAAGAGTGTCTCCTACTGGCCCTCCAACACCACTTCCAGCAGAATCTGGTCTCCCATCCAGGGATTGACCAGGAAGAACCCTGCTTAGCTTCAGAAGCAAGCCAGCAGTGGTATGCAGGGTGGTATGCTGCTGGCATGTGATGGCATGACCTGACCTCAGCCCACATTCCTCACTAATCCACATCTATCCGCCCTTATCAGTGACCACAACCACGTGATTGCCTTTTCCCTTACTTAGTAACTTTCTAGGCCCATGGCTCTTATCCACCCTCAATGGACCCCATCATATACATTCCTTATACATATAACCATTAACTTCTGGTGTAGCCAGTATTTCAAATTACCACCTAATGGTCCCTCCTATTTGAATAGTAATGTCATACTGTTCAACATCACATAAACTTTGAAATTACTTATAAATGAACAAAGAATTAAACATGATTAACATTCACAGTTGATTATTAGGTTTACACCTCTGAGACTTATGGCCTCTGTCCTATAATCACACTATGCACACTCTTATTTCCCTCCCTCGTCAGAAAACTGATAATGACATTTCAGCTGGCTTTTTTGACTTCCTCCATTTGCCACACACTGATCTGTTTCACCTGTCTTTGTGCTTGTCTCCACCCCCCTCCAGGTGTCGTCCAGCTTCCCATATCCCCTGTGTATTTATACCTGTGTTCTCTTTTTGTCTGTTGCCAGTTCATCTTGTCTTGTCAAGTCTTACCAGCATTCTCTCCCACCTTCCTGTTTCTCTAGTTCTGTTTCCTAGTTTTTCCCAGTTCTGACCATTCTGCCCTGACCCCGAGCCTGCCTGCCGTCGTGTACCTGCCTGACCTGATCACAAACCTCTGCCTGCCCTCGACCTGCCCTTTGCCTGCCCCGTGTTTCTAACAAATCATCTGAAGATTAGGAAGATTAATCTCTAAAAGAGATCCTAATAAAATTAAAGAAAATCTGAGAACTGTTCTATCTGCCTCCCGTGTCTGCATCTGGGTCATATTTTGAGTCGTGATACCATTTCAGCTGGAACTTTTGACTTTCTCCATTTCCTCTTTCGGTTCTTAAAATAGAGTGATAGCACAAGACTTGAAAAGCAAAAAGAACCACAAAACATAACAAGTATTAATAATGTGTTAAGCTATGCATAATTATATATGCAAACAAAAAACAAAGTTTGATAGCATGACGATTCCCACTCTCTCTTTGCCTGACTCTGAGCCTTCGGGATACTTTTCAGCTGGGTTCCACAAACTATAAGGCCGTAAAAAACCTCCTCATGCTTTTACCCAGTCTTCCCCCTGTCAGGCCACAGGTTCCAAGAGGTGTTCCCAAGTCATGTCATTTTCACTTCGCTCCCCATCTCCTTCTTCCTCCATGGCCACCCGATATACACGTTCGGTGGCCTTTTAATCAACTTTACCTCATCTTGAGGTAACTCAGCACTGCATATACATTTCAACATCAACACCCTCAGAAGATGACATCCCAACAATGCTACCAAGGTAACCCCTCTTACTAATAACACTGCCCATGCCTCTTATTTCAAAATACCCCTCATTTGTGCCGTAGTCCAACTCCATGCTGTTACTATAGCATCCTTCACTACTACTACTGCTCCTTCAGTTACTGTCCCTACAGCGACTGCCGTGAGAATAGCTATTGCATGGAATCTGTCACCTGCTATCCTATTTCCTTCATGGTTCACTGATATATCTAGGACTGAACCTTTCAAATACTCCCTACCTTCCATAGCCACCAACATCTCCAATGACCTCCTATGTTCTGCTAAAGTCAGTACCTGTGGATAATACCTTCCTGTGCTCAGGTTAGATACACATCGCTCATCCCAAGACCGATTTACCCCCCACCCCTTTGTGAACACCCTCGTTACAGTGTAAACTTTGAGTCCCAACGGTTGATAAGCAACAACTTCCTGACACTTTCCATTGACCGTCACTGGTCCCAATCTTCTGGGAGTTATGTCAAGTGTTTGCTGGCTGTTAGGAATGGGGGAGAGATTAGTGGCGTTGGAAGAGTATCCAACCTCACAAAACTATTTTTGATTTTTATTTTTATTTTTATTTTTTCACCTTTATTCAACCAGGTAGGCTAGTTGAGAACAAGTTCTCATTTGCAACTGCGACCTGGCCAAGATAAAGCAAAGCAGTTTGACACAATACAACAACACAGAGTTACACTTGGAATAAACAAACATACAATCAATAATACAGTAGAAAAATTATATATACAGCATGTGCAAATGAGGTAGTAAATGAGGTAGTAATTACAATATAGCAATTAAACACTGGAATGATAGAATGTGCAGAAGATTAATGTGCAAGTAGATACTGGGGTGCAAAGAAGCAAGATACATTTTTTTTTAAAAATAAGGTTTTGGGATGAGATAGTTGGATGGGCTATTTACAGATGGGCTATGAACAGGTGCAGTGATATGTGAGCTACTCTGACAGCAGGTGCTTAAAGCTAGTGAGGGAGATAAGAGTCTCCAGCTTCAGTGATTTTTGCAGTTCGTTCCAGTCATTGGCAGCAGAGAACTGGAAGGAGAGGCGGCCAAAGGAAGAATTGGCTTTGGGGGTGACCAGTGAGATATACCTCCTGGAGCTCGTGCTACCTAGCAGAGACTTGTAGATGACCTGGAGCCAGTGGGTTTGGCGACGAGTATGAAGCGAGGGCCAGCCAACGAGAGCAGACAGGTCGCAGTGGTGGGTAGTATATGGGGCTTTGGTGACAAAACGGATGGCACTGTGATAGACTGCATCCAATTTGTTGAGTAGAGTGTTGGAGGCTATTTTGTAAATGACAGCGCCGAAGTCGAGGATCAGTTGGAGGGTCAGTTTTACGAGGGTAGGTTTGGCAGCATGGGTGAAGGATGCTTTATTGCGAAATAGTAAGCCGATTCTATATTTAATTTTGGATTGAAGATGTTTAATGTGAGTCTGGAAGGAGAGTTTACAGTCTATCCAGACACGTAGGTATTTGTAGTTGTCCACATATTCTAAGTCAGAACCGTCCAGAGCGGTGATGCTGGACGGGCGGGCAGGTGCGGGCAGCTGTAACGGCATTCAGAGGTGGAAGAAGGATCGGACCAAAGAGCAACGTGGTAAGTGTTCATGATGTAATTTTAATGAAACACTGAAATACAAAACAATAAAGTGAACGAACAAAAACTGAAACAGTACCGTGTGGACCACACACTCACACGGAAAACAAACACACACAAACCTAAAGTGAAACCCAGGCTACCTAAGTATGATTCTCAATCAGAGACAACTAACGACACCTACCTCTGATTGAGAACAATACTTGGCCGAACACAAAAACCAACATAGAAAAACAAACAGACTGCACACCGCAACTCACGCCCTGACCATACTAAAACAAAGAATAAAATAACAGAACTATGGTCAGAACAGTATCCCCCCCCCCCCCCTGCCCCCCCAAAGGTGCGGACTCCGAACGCAAAACCTGAAACTATAAGGGTTGGCGTCTGTCCTCGGTGGCGGCTCTGGCGCGGGACGTTGAGCCCACTTCACCATAGTTTTTGTCTGCCTCCTCACCCGCCGCCTACCTCGGACTGGGGACCCTCGCCACGGGTCCCGAATGGATGGGAGATTCCGGCAGCGCCGGACAGGCGGGAGACTCCGGCAGCTCTGGAGTGAAGGGGGATTCTGGCATCGCTGACGATTCTGGCTGACTGCCGGCTCTGGCGGCTCCTGGCTGACTGACGGCTCTGGCGGCTCCTGGCTTGCTGACGGCTCTGGCGGCTCCTGGCGGCTCCTAGCTGACTGACGGCTCTGACGGCTCCTGGCTGAATGACGGCTCTGGCGGCTCCTGGCAGGCTGACGGCTCTGGAGGCTCCTGGCTAGCTGACGGCTCTGGTGGCTCCTGGCTGACTGGCGGCTCTGGTGGCTCCTGGCTGACTGGCGTTTCTGGCGGCTCCTGGCTGGCTGGCAGCTCTGGCGGCTCAGGACAGACTGGCAGCTCTGGCGGCTCAGGACAGACTGGCGGCTCTGGCGGCTCAGGACAGACTGGAGGCTCTGGCGGCTCAGGACAGACTGGAGACTCTGGCGGCTCAGGACAGACGGGAGACTCTGGCGGCTCAGGACAGACGGGAGACTCTGGCGGCTCAGGACAGACGGGAGACTCTGGCGGCTCAGGACAGACGGGAGACTCTGGCGGTTCAGGACAGACGGGAGACTCTGGCGGCTCAGGACAGACGGGAGACTCTGACAGCGCTGGGCAGGAGGAAGTCTCTGGCAGCGCTGGACAGGCGGGAGCACCTGTAGGGAGAAGACGGAGAGGCAGCCTGGTGCAGGGGGCTGACACCGGAAGGCTGGTGCGTGGAGGTGGCACCGGATAGACCGGACCGTGCAGGCGCACTGGAGCTCTTGAGCACTGAGCCTGCCCAACCTTACCTGGTTGAATGCCCCCCGTAGCCAGGCCAGTGGGGCGAGGTGGAATAGCCCGCACTGGGCTGTGCTGGCGAACCGGGGACACCATGCATAAGGCTGGTGCCATATATGCCGGCCCGAGGAGACGCACTGGAGACCAGATGCGTAGAGCCGGCTTCATGGCACCTGGCTCAATGCCCACACTAGCCCGGCTGATACGAGGAGCTGGAATGTACCGCACCAGGCTATGCACACACCCCGGGGACACCGTGCGCTCCACCGCATAACATGGTGCCTGTCCGGTCCCTCTCGCTCTCTGGTCAGCACGGGGTGTTGGCGCAGGTCTCCTACCTGCCTTAGCCACACCCCCCGTGTGCATCCCCCAATACATTTTTGGGGCTGCCTCTCGGGCTTCCAGCCGCGCTGCCGAGCTAGCTCCTCATAATGCCGTCTCTCGGCTTTCGCTGCCTCCAGCTCTGCCTTGGGGCGGAGATATTCACCCGGCTGTGCCCAGGGTCCCTTGCTGTCTAATATCTCCTCCCACGTCCATCTCTCCAGGTATCGCTGCCTCTCCTGCTGCTGCTGCCTGTTACCACGCTGCTTGGACCATTCTTGGTGAGTGTTTCTGTAACGGCATTCCTCCCCCTCTTCCGAGGAGGAGTTGCGAGAAGGATCGGAGGACCAATGCGCAGTGTGGTAAGTGTCCATAACGTTTATTTTAAGACAAAAACTGAACACTATGAAATACAAAACAATAAACGTGAACATGAACGAAACCAAAACAGTACCGTGTGGCAACAAACACTCACACTGAAAAAAACACCCACAACTCAAAAGTGAAACCCAGGCTACCTAAGTATGGTTCTCAAACAGGGACAACGATTGACAGCTGCCTCTGATTGAGAACCATACTAGGCCATATTCAAAACCCCAACATAGAAAAACACACATAGACTGCCCACCCAACTCACGCCCTGACCATACTAAAACAAAGACAAAACAAAGGAACTAAGGTCAGAACGTGACAGCAGCGATCAGTTGAAGATCATGCATTTAGTTTTACTTGCATTTAAGAGCAGTTGGAGGCCACAGAATGAGAGTTGTATGGCATTGAACTCATCTGGAGGTTTGTTGACAGTGTCCAAAGAAGGGCCAGAGGTGTACAGAATGGTGTCGTCTGCGTAGAGGTGGATCAAAGAATCACCAGCAGCAAGAGTGACATCATTGATGTATACAGAGAAGAGAGTCGGCCCGAGAATTGAACCCTGTGTCACCCCCATAGAGTCTGCCAGAGGTCCGGACAACAAGCCCTCCGATTTGACACATTGAACTCTATCAGAGAAGTAGTTGGTGAACCAGGCGAGGCAATCAATTGAGAAACCAAGGCTGTTGAGTCTGCCAATAAGAATGTTTTGATTGACAGAGTCGAAAGCCTTAGCCAGGTCAATGAATACGGCTGCACAGTAATGTCTCTTATGATATGGAGGTTATGATATTGTTTATGACCTTGAGTGTGGCTGAGGTGCACCCATGACCACCTCTGAAACCAGATTGCATAGCGAAGAAGGTAAGGTGGGATTTGAAATGGTCGGTAATCTGTTTGTTAACTTGGCCTTCGAAACTTTAGAAAGGCAAGGTAGGATAGATACAGTGCCTTGCGAAAGTATTCGGCCCCCTTGAACTTTGCGACCTTTTGCCACATTTCAGGCTTCAAACATAAATATATAAAACTGTATTTTTTTGTGAAGAATCAACAACAAGTGGGACACAATCATGAAGTGGAACGACATTTATTGGATATTTTAAACTTTTTTAACAAATCAAAAACTGAAAAATTGGGCGTGCAAAATTATTCAGCCCCTTTACTTTCAGTGCAGCAAACTCTCTCCAGAAGTTCAGTGAGGATCTCTGAATGATCCAATGTTGACCTAAATGACTAATGATGATAAATACAATCCACCTGTTTGTAATCAAGTCTCTGTATAAATGCACCTGCACTGTGATAGTCTCTGAGGTCCGTTAAAAGCGCAGAGAGCATCATGAAGAACAAGGAACACACCAGGCAGGTCCGAGATACTGTTGTGAAGAAGTTTAAAGCCGGATTTGGATACAAAAATATTTCCCAAGCTTTAAACATCCCAAGGAGCACTGTGCAAGCGATAATATTGAAATGGAAGGAGTATCAGACCACTGCAAATCTACCAAGATCTGGCCGTCCCTCTAAACTTTCAGCTCATACAAGGAGAAGACTGATCAGAGATGCAGCCAAGAGGCCCATGATCACTCTGGATGAACTGCAGAGATCTACAGCTGAGGTGGGAGACTCTGTCCATAGGACAACAATCAGTCGTATATTGCACAAATCTGGCCTTTATGGAAGAGTGGCAAGAAGAAAGCCATTTCTTAAAGATATCCATAAAAAGTGGGAGACACACCAAACATGTGGAAGAAGGTGCTCTGGTCAGATTAAACCAAAATTGAACATTTTGGCAACAATGCAAAACGTTATGTTTGGCGTAAAAGCAACACAGCTGAACACACCATCCCCACTGTCAAACATGGTGGTGGCAGCATCATGGTTTGGGCCTGCTTTTCTTCAGCAGGGACAGGGAAGATGGTTAAAATTGATGTGAAGATGGATGGAGCCAAATACAGGACCATTCTGGAAGAAAACGTGATGGAGTCTGCAAAAGACCTGAGACTGGGACGGAGATTTGTCTTCCAACAAGACAATGATCCAAAACATAAAGCAAAATCTACAATGGAATGGTTCAAAAATAAACATATCCAGGTGTTAGAATGGCCAAGTCAAAGTCCAGACCTGAATCCAATCGAGAATCTGTGGAAAGAACTGAAAACTGCTGTTCACAAATGCTCTCCATCCAACCTCACTGAGCTCGAGCTGTTTCGCAAGGAGGAATGGGAAAAAATGTCAGTCTCTCGATGTGCAAAACTGATAGAGACATACCCCAAGTGACTTACAGCTGTAATCGCAGCAAAAGGTGGCGCTACAAAGTATTAACTTAAGGGGGCTGAATAATTTTTCACGCCCAATTTTTCAGTTTTTGATTTGTTAAAAAAGTTTGAAATATCCAATAAATGTCGTTCCACTTCATGATTGTGTCCCACTTGTTGTTGATTCTTCACAAAAAGATACAGTTTTATATCTTTATGTTTGAAGCCTGAAATGTGGCAAAAGGTCGCAAAGTTCAAGGGGGCCGAATACTTTCGCAAGGCACTGTATAGGTCTGTAGCAGTTTGGGTCTAAATTGTCTCCCCCTCTGAAGAGGGGGGTGACCGCGGCAGCTTTCCAATCGATGGGAATTTCAGACGACACGAAAGAGAGGTTGAACAGGCTCTCATTTTAGAAAGAGAGGGTCCAGATTGTCTAGCCCGGCTGATTAAGTGTTTTAGGGAGCGTTTGACAGTGATGAGGGGTGGTTGTTTGACCGCAGACCCATTACGGATGCAGGCAATGAGGCAGTGATTGCTGAGATCTTGGTTGAAAACAGCAGAGGTGTATTTGGAAGGCAAGTTGGTTAGGATGATATCTATGAGTGTGCCCGTCTTTACGGATTTGGGGTTGTACCTGGTAGGTTCATTGATAATTTGTGTGAGATTGAGGGCATCAAGCTTAGACTGTAGGATGGCTAGCGTCCCACATATCCAGAGAGGTTAATCTCTAGCGTCGAGCAAACCCGTATCCGGGAGCGTAATCATAGCCTCAAGCTCATTACCATAACGCAACGTTTCCTATTCATGAAAATCGCAAATGAAATGAAATAAATATATTCACTCATAAGCTTAGCCTTTTGTTAACAACACTGTCATCTCAGATTTTCAAAATATGCTTTTCAACCATAGCTACACAAGCATTTGTGTAAGAGTATTGATAGCCTAGAATAGCATTAAGCCTAGAATTCAGCAGGCAACATTTTCACAAAAACAAGAAAAGCATTCAAATAAAATAATTTACCTTTGAAGAACTTCAGATGTTTTCAATGAGGAGACGCTCAGGTAGATAGCAAATGTTCATTTTTTCCAAAAAGATTATTTGTGTAGGAGAAATCGCTCCGTTTTGTTCACCACGTTTGGCTAACAAAAAAATCAGAAAATGCAGTCTCTACAACGCCAAACTTTTTACCAAATTAACTCCATAATATCAACAGAAACATGGCAAACGTTGTTTAGAATCAATCCTTAAGGTGTTTTTCACATATCTATTCGATGATAAATCATTCGTGGCAGTTGGGTTTCTCCTCGGAAGCAAACGGAAAAATACTACAGCTGGAGATTACGCAATAATTGCGACGGAGGACACCAAGCGAGCACCTGGTAGATGTAGTGTAAAATGGTCAATCTTCCAATGATATGCCTACAAATACGTCACAATGCTGTTGACACTATGGGGAAAAGACAGAAAGTCTAAGCTCATTCGTGACCCATTCACAGCCATATAAGGAGTCCTTGGAACACAGCGCCTTCAAAATCTGGGGCACTTCCTGTTTGAAATGTCATCTTGGTTTCGCCTGTAGCTTCAGTTCTGTGGCACTCACAGATAATATCTTTGCAGTTTTGGAATCGTCAGAGTGTTTTCTTTCCAAAGCTTATATGCATAGTCGAGCATCTTTTCGTGACAAAATATCGCACTTAAAACGGGAATGTTTTTTTATCCAATAATGAAATAACGCCCCCAGAGTTCCAAGAAGTTAAAACTTCTTATGGACAGGTGGGACGGTAATGTCCCACCTGGCCAACATCCGGTGAAATTGCAGTGTGCGAAATTTAAACTACAGAATTAGAAATATTTAACTTTCATAAAATCACAAGTGTACTACATAAAAATAAAGCTTTAAAAATGTATATATATATCAAAGAACGTGCTCTCATTCACACGGTTGAAAACACTACAGCCAAAATGGGAGCCACCTAGAAAAACTACAATTTCTAGCTCATTTTTCTAAAAACCAGCCTGAAACTCTTTCTAAAGACTGTTGACATCTAGTGGAAGCCCTAGGAACTGCAATCTGGGAGGATTTTGCCTTATAATAAACGTGACAGCCATTGAAAATAGTGGTAGGCTGAAAAAATGTTTTTGGGGATGGTTTGTCCTCGGGGTTTCGCCTGCCATATCAGTTCTGTTATACTCACAGACATTATTTCTATCCAAATCTACCAATTGTATGCATAACCTAGCTTCTGGGCCTGAGTAACAAGCAGTTTACTTTGGGCATGCTTTTCATCCGGATGTGAAAATAGTGCCCCATACCCAAGATCGGTTAACTCCACTCTAACTTATCTTAAGCCCTCCTCCCTTTCATCAATTCTATAAATCTATTTCATAATAAGACAAAATAAAATGTCTCATGAAATTAAACCCCCCCAAGGTTTTCTGAGCTTGCAAGTAGTCATATCGCATTCTGCCCCTGTTACTCTGCTGAATGTAATACTTTTCCCTGTCGTAAATTTGGCCTATTTGACAAACGCACAGAGGCAAAATACACACGTGTTATTCCCAACTCTGGCCGCTTTCATGAGTGCTTGCTTCTGCTCACTAGTCAGTGAAGAAAATGTCTGTACAGCCACATTTACCCCAAAATGATACGGTACAGAGGGCTCAAGCACACCTTGCAGTCTCTTTATCCAATGGCCAAATGTGCCGCATTGGTGACGAGGTTTGGTGGCATTTTGCTGACGAATGTATTTGTTGTCATATCTAATATCTATCTATTACCGGTACTTGGGGTATGTTGAGCAGCGACTACACGCCCTGCAAAGTGAGCGGAATTAGATTCCGCACCTCTCTATGTTTTCTGAGATCCCTCAGATCTATGATCCAGTATTATTTTTCAGAGCCCTTGTGAGGTCCTAGTTCTGTTAATTCAAATGTTTTATTAGTTGCCTCATACTTGTTAGTCACCTGGACAAGATGACCCTGCATATCTATAATTTGAATATTATCGGTTATACTCTTCTGTTGATAAAACGTCAACATCAAAACGCTTGAATATTGAGCTTGTGATTTCTCATTAATTTCATTGAGCCATACCACAACAGCATCTCTGAGTTCTTTATTTGTCTGGAATTTTCCATCAGCAGGGAAATTCTGACCAATTATATCCAGTTTGCTACATTTTTTCCATATTCAAGACGAATTTTAGATTGCTTGTGCGCCTCTTTCAGAGCCTCTATGGCTTTATTAAACTTGTCTTCCTGTCCCTCTTTAAAGGGAGAATCGTGGCCGTCGGTCACCATAAATAGTTATTGTTTATGGCGACCAGGGTGTTTCTCCTCACCCACGGCTCTAATACACGCCAATTGTTACTATTTTTCAGTTAGTGATACTCACTTCCCGGAGAGTAGTTATGGTATAGGTGCCTAATAATATGGTCACTGGACCTGATACCTTGTATTAGAACCAAAACTAAAGCATCTGCCAATTGATTACTGGAGAATACGGGAGACCTAATGTCTTCTACCAGTAACACACATCAAATATCACTGCTGTTGACAACACACATAACCAGAATTATTCACAGTTGTCTTCCTGCTTCCACATAATCTGTCACGGTTCCCCGCCCCAATAGGGCCTAAACCAACCGCTCTATTTATTGCTACTGCTAATACACACAAATCACGTTTAAACAATGTGGCTCTCCTCCAGAACATATAGGCAACCTTTTATAACTATCCACATTCGGTCCTTCTCCATGGACTAATTCTCTGCAACCTAGCGTACTAGTACACAAGCATGACAATTTATCCAACCACACACACTCTACTGTCTCACGGCCACTGTGGCTGGGACTTTTGTCCCTCTTACAGATCTCGCAGGGGAACAACCTCACTAGGGACCTACAGTGGTTTCAGAAAGTATTCACCCCCCTTGGCTTTTTTCCAATTTTGTTGCCTTACAACCTGGAATTAAAATTGATTTTTTTGGGTGTGGCTTGTATCATTTGATTTACAACATGCCTACCACTTTGAAGATGCAAAATATTTTTTTATTGTGAAACAAAAAAGAAATAAGACCAAAAAAACAGAACGTGGAGAACGCTTTGTAGTCAATTTTGACACTAGAATAAATGTTTCTGAGTGTTGCATTTGTGTTGAATGTGCTCTGTTATTCATTACGTTTGTCTTCCTGCTTACAGGTTAACGAGGTGATTGAGCACACCTGTGCCCCTCCTTAATAAAAGAGGAGAACATGGTAGTGATGGGTCGCTCGCGAACATATCAGATGAGCCAAATCTATTTGTAAAAATATACAAAAATTAAGATATGAAAAATCAAAAGATTTAAATGAATATAATTAACTAATTCAAAGAACAAAAAAAATAATTAAATATAGGCCTAAATGCTCAAGCTCACACATTCGTTCTGATTGTCTGCTCAGACTAGTAGCCTCACCTGTTGTTCCTGTCAATCAGACACGCAGTGTCAACCAATGAATCAAAGTTGCGTGAGGGAAGGCTGAGCCAACTCACTCACAGTCACACACTTAGCAGCCGAAGAGAGAGAGGAAGGACAGCTGTGAAAACAACAGCTGGAAAATGAGTCAGAAGCACAGTAGCTTTTGGATGCATTTTAGTAATGTAGACAATGTTAGAGCACAGTGTAGAATTTGCCAAAACAAAATCTCATATAAAGCCGGTTCTACACAGAACCTACACCGGCATATGCAAACTGTGCACCCAACTGTGAAGCTAGCTGTACCGGAGCTTCGAGAAACCATCGGGCCTGCTAGTGATAGTGGTGGAGCCAGCACTTCCACACGTGGAGATGTATCCACTCAGTCAAGTAGTCCTACTACGCGACCCACAGCAACACAGTCTTCTGTGGACCAGTTTATGCCAAAGTCTATGTCTGTAGCAAAACAAGGCCAAATTGATTTTGCTTGGCTAAAATGATTGCCGCCGATTTCCAGCCATTTTCGATCGTGGAGGACAGAGGTTTTAGAAATTAGTTTAAATCCAATGTACCCAATTCCAAGCAGGAAAACCCTTTCAAAATTACTTATTCCACAACTGTACGAGAGCACACAGGCTTCAGTGTGGGAAAGAGTCCAAAAAGCTACTGCAGTTTGCCTTACCACTGACTGCTAGACATTAAGGGTAACCACTTCTTCCATGTCGGTTACACGTTACTTCATTGAAGATTTTTCGATGTCTAGCTGTCTTCTGGACTGCTTTAAGTTCAGCAACAGACACACCTCAGATAACCTGGCAGAGGAACTGTTGAGAGTGGCCAGAGAATGGCAAGTAGATGGAAAAGTGATATGTTGTGTTAGCGACAATGCAGCTAACATAAATGTTCAAATGGACCCATTATCCATGTCTTGCCCACAAGGGGTACAGTAAGAATTTATTACTACATCATTATTTAATCCAGTATTATATATGTATATGAGCAGTAGATGAGAATGTAGTATCAGTAGACAAAACATGAACCTGAACTAATAAGTTACTGTTCTCTCGTTTCAGCTATGTGACAGCCTCAAAAATGATACTCCTGTATAAGGGTCTGCAGCGAATCACAGCCAGCCGGCAGAGAGAAGCAAATGTAACCACAGGACATGTGACAGAGTTGATGGACACCCTATGTTCATCAATGGACAGAAAGTTCCACAGAATGGAATATAATCACGTGCTATCAGAAACTGCTGCACTTAAACCCCAGGTTTAAGAAGTTAGCCTTCAGTGATGCCAGAGCGATTGATGAGGCTCTTCAAAGAATAACCTCAGCAGCAGGGAGGGACAGCACCAGCAGTCAGCTGGCTCATGCACCAGGGCAACAGGAAGAAGAGGGATCAGATGGAGCAGAAGCACCAGCAGTAGTGCCACAAAGGTCTGCTGTTTGGATGCTGTTTGACGAGAGAGCAACTGGGGATGCAGCACGAAGGAATCCCTCAGCAGATGCCATAATGGAGCTCCTATTTGGAGTAGCCCCTCCTCCAAAGATCTGCAGATCCTCTGAGCTGGTGTAAGAACAAGGCCTCTGTCTACCCACGGCTTACTAAAGTCATGACAGGGAGACTCTGCATGGTGGCCACATCCGTTCCTTCTGAGAAGGTCTTCTCGAAAATGGGACAAATAATTACTGAGAGATAAAAACACATCAGCCCCTCAAAAGTGAGGCAGCTTGCATTTCTGAATGAAAATCTCTCATAAATGCAAAATATGGTCAGCATTGCTGTGTGCTGCTAGTTATAACATGGCAATAAAGAAGAGAGAGAAAAGAGGGACGAGTTTGTTTTAATTGGGATGCTGCAGTTTTGCACACTGTTATTTCTTTTTTTTTAAATAGTGCAATATTCTATTAATATGTTATTCAGATTGTATTCATTTTGAATTGTTACATTTATATGCACGTTATTTATATACATTAAAACATGTGTAATAGCATCCTTCTTTTTTACATTTATTTAAATGTGTGGTATGTTGCAGTTTATTTTTCTTTGATATGGTGCAATATTCTATTATGTTGTTCAGATTGTATTCGTTTTGAATCGTTAGATTTACAGTTGAAGTCGGAAGTTGACATATACCTTAGCCAAATACATTTAAACTCAGTTTTTCACAATTCCTGAGATTTAATCCTACTGAAAATTCCCTGTCTTAGGTCAGTTGGGTCATCACTTTATTTGAAGAATTTGAAATATATAATATATATATATATATATATATATATATATATATATATATATATATATATATATATATGAACCACTGGGAATGTGATGAAAGAAATAAAAGCTGAAATAAATAATTCTCTCTGCTATTATATACTGTGTATATATATATATATATATATATATATATATATATATATATATATATATATATATATATATATATATATATATATATGTATATACATACACTCAATTAGTATTTGGTAGCATTGCCTTTAAAATGTTTAACGTGGGTCAAATGTTTTGGGTAGCCTTCCACAATCTTCCACAATAAGTTGGGTGAATTTTGGCCCATTCCTCCTGGTGTAACTGAGTCAGGTTTGTAGACCTCCTTGATCGCACACACTTTTTCAGTTCTACCCACACATTTTCTATGGGCTTGACATCAGGGCTTTGTGATGGCCACTCCAATACCTTGACTTTCTTGTCCTTCAGCCATTTTGCCACAACTTTGGGAATATGCTTGGGGTCATTGTACATTTGGAAGACCCATTTGCTACCAAGCTTTAATTTCCTGACTGATGTCTTGAGATGTTGCTTCAATATATTTACATAATTTTCCTCCCTCATGATGCCAACTATTTTGTGAAGTGCACCAGTCCCTCCTGCAGCAAAGCACCCCCACAACGCGATGCTGCCACCCCCGTGCTTCACGGTTGGGATGGTGTTCTTTGGCTTGCAAGCCTCCCCCATTTTTCCTCCAAACATAACAATGGTCATTATTTTTGTTTCATCAGACCAGAGGACATTTCTCCAAAAAGTACGATCTTCGTCCCCAAGTGCAGTTGCATCTAGCTTTGATTTTTTGGATCCTGGTCTATTTAATAGTGGGATGAAGTGAGGGCAGTACAAGTACCTCCGACACAGTGAGTCATGCTTTTTTTAAAAGTTGGAGCAGGTACTTTATAAGAAAATAATGCATGACGTTAATTGTTTTTCCAAAATACCAAATTTGAACAGAAAAAAAAGACTGGGTAGGTACCATGTTGCTCTGTATGCCTAGGGCATTTACAGAATGCACTGATGCAACTGCATTTCATTGGATAAACTGTGGTTGCCAAGGTGACAAACTATGATAACGGCAATTTGGCCTCACTTTGTACAGCTCGGTCAAGCATTGGGATTTTGCAGTTCAATCCAACATCCATCAACGTGTGACTGTTAAAATCCTAGATGCATGGCCAATTACATAATCACTGGGTCAGTTTGGATGTTCGGAAGCTGTCCTTCTCAGAAATAAGGTCTTGATACTATTTTGACTGAACACACTTTTTCTGAGCTTTTTCTGGAGTCTCTCTGCAAGCCTTTGTTAGGGTCTGTTTGTTCTATAGTCAATGGTCCAAAAAAGTGTATTCTTTAACAGTATGATGTTGTGTGCAGTTTGGTAGAACTCTTCCAGTCTGCAGTTCAAAGTATGTGAAAAGACTCCTGAGGTACAGGCCTTCATTGAATTGTGACTAGCCAACGATATTGGCCTTACTGTGACTTAAAGTGTATTTATTGGCAGTATGATCTTTTGTTCCATTTGGTGGAACTTTTCCAGTGTCTAATTCGAAACTGGTAAAAAAAGACTGCTGCAGTATGGTCCTACATTGAGATCAACTAGAATGAAATGGGCCACATTAAGTGACCCACCTGCAGGACCGAGAGCACTACGATTCAGTGTTTTACCAGACACACTGCACACCTTCACCAATTCATCTACTCTCATGCTAATTGTTCACTAATTGATCCGTCAGCTGCAAAGTGATGGCAAGCAGGTGGACGGACCCATTCCAGAGATAAAGTTAAAACCACAGGGTAAAAAAATATGAATCTGGAGCAATAAGCACTACACGGACAAAATGCAAATCATCGTAAAATGAAGTTTTTTTGTGATACATAATGGTTTACACGGAGTGACAGAATTATAAATCATAAAAACTGTGTTATATCTTGCCTGGCATGACAGTAAGTCCTGAGAATCAGCGAATCATTGTCCTGCCTCTCCCTTGGCACACCAGAAGCCTCAGTAATTATAATCTTACTGGACACTTTATTTCTCCCCTCCACAGGAATCTGCAGCGACAAGATAAGTGTGGGGCCTTGTAATTGTGCGATGCCTTTGTCTTTCCAGCCCTCTGATAATGGGTTAGTGAAAGCCTTTTGCTCATTAAGCCGCTTTTGTTTTTTATTGGTGTGGGTTGATTATTTTTCAGGAGAATCCCAGGGGTTTAATGTCATTCTATAAACAGAGCAGTGGCAACTCTTCCCGAGCCCTTGTCCTTAGAAATCAAGAGTTATGTATGTGGCCATAAAGGGCCTCCATATTTACTATAACCCAATCTCACGCACATTGGAAACTGTCCTAAATTCTTAAAGTAGACAGTCCAAGTGGTGCTCAGTAACGATGATGTCCAGACATATTTATAATACTAATACAAAGAGAAAATAAAGTCTGGTAAACAGAACTCATTCGTTTTCGTCCTAAAATGGGCAATTGTGAAATTGAGTCTGCGAAGCCTATTCATATATGAGCGTTATGAATCGGCGAGATTTCCTAGAGGTAAAGAAGATGAAATTAGTATTTTCTGGAAGGCAGAATGACTCTGAGCTATTTGCACTTATTTCTAATTGTCCTGGTTTGGGATGATATGTTGTAGGAAGTCCAGCAGGCTTGGAAAACTAAATGAAAGGATTTCTAAAGGGGATCTGTGGAGAAAGGTTCAGATTTGCAGCACCTCTGTTAAAGGTGTAATGCTGAAAGCAACGTCCTGCCAAGAGTCCATGACAGGAAAGGCTACATCATCACTTCCTGTTTGAAACAGCGCTCTCATCTTTTACAGAAACACTGACTCTTCTGACCGGCTTTTGTCCTCCATTAGCTGCATGCCTCTTTCATCCTCTTCCTGTTATGTGGTAGGCCTAGGCACGAGTCTGCAGTATGGAGTGGCTACGGCAGCTTGTGTAGGAACTCAGGCTACAGAAGCATCAATTCAGAGTAAACAAGATTAAAGCCATGAGTCATCATTTGGGCCACGGGGTGCGGTGACCAAAGACCCAGGCCCCCAGTCTATTTCTCTCATCCGGGGGAAGAGAATAGCCAATCCCATTTCTCTCATCTCTCAGTCTCTTTGAGGTTCAGTAGAGAGGGTAAGCATGACCAATCGCACACCACCCCCATCCCCCTTCTCTCTCCCCTCTCCGCCTGCCTCCACTCCTATCCCTTGCCCTGGGCTTCGAATGTAATTGCAGCTACTTTTGGGAGGGCTCATCTGTAGAAAGTGCGGGGGATTTTGAGAAAGGGAAATTTGAGAAATTTGAGAAAGGGATTTTTTTCAAAATGTCAAGCTGAATTTCTCATTTGAAGCAATGGATGTGATGGCTTTGGTAGGAAATTACTCCAAATTACTTTATTTCAGCCAGATGCACTTATAGCGGTCATTTAAGCCTCAGCTCTTATGCTGCCTGTCAAAAGCTGAAAACAACACAACCATTCACTATAGACTGGAAAACTGGAATACTGCCACTGTCTGGCATATAAATATAATTTATGTAATAATCTGAAAAATACTGTATATATGCAATATGAGTGGCAGAACTTGTGCACAACTAAAAGTAGAGGATTTTTTTTTTCCTGTAATGTCATATTAAAGTTGTATGTTATAATGTGTTCATAAACATTAGCTTAATAATTCCACTGTATGCTTCCACTGGCAGCTAAACTTCTCTACTTCTCTACCCTTCTCTACCCTGCCCAAAAAACAGCATACACACAGAGGCTTGCTTTGAAATAAAATGCATTGTCTGAAGGAAATGGTTTGATCAGCCATGTCAAATACCAGTTGGTTAAAGTACTTAAATAGTAAAAATACTTTAAAGCACTACTTAAGTATTTTTTGGGGGTATCTGTACTTTACTTTACTATTTATATTTATATTATGTATATTTATACAACTTGTACTTTTACTTCACTACATTCCTAAAGAAAATAATGTACATTTTACTCTATACATTTTCCCTGACACCCAAAACTTGTTAGATTGTTAGATTTCGAATGCTTAGCAGGACAGGAAAAGGTTAAATTCACGCACATCAAGAGAACATCCCTGGTCATCCCTACTAGCCTCTCACTAAACACAAATGCTTAGTTTGTAAATGATGCCTGAGTGTTGGAGTGTTCTACTGACTGTCCTTAAATTACAACAAAAAAATTGTCTGGTTTGCTTAATATAAGGAATGTGAAATGATTTATACTTTTACTTTTGATGCTTAAGTATATTTTAGCAATTGCATGTACTTTGATACTTAAGTATATTTAAAAACAAATACTTTTAGACTTTTACTCAAGTAGTATTTTATTGGCTGACTTTCACTTCTACTTTATTAATTGTCTATTAAGGTATCTCTACTTTTACTCAAGTATGACAATTGGGTACTTTTTCCACCACTGTCAAATACTGATTTGAGATCTGCAGGGCACCAGGCCTGGGGAGTGGAGCTGATTCATCTTTGCTCCACTTCAAATACCGAACTCTTTCGTCAGAGGTTCCACTGCGCATACATCACACACACAGTTCACAGATCTCACAGAGTGGCCCGGGTCACTAAAATCAGCCCTGGTTGTGCCGCAGGGTCCACTCTCTCTCTGCTGCTCAGACCCACATATTAAAGGAGCTCTGTTGACTTTGATGCCCAGTTCTAGACGTGTTTGTGTGTGTGTTTGAGAAGAGATACTGTAATGAGGGCTCGTTGAGGAGGAGAAATGAGTTACAAATGAATGAGAGAATCTTCCAAATAAACTGAGCAGAATCTTTCCATGTTCAAACACGTGTGTGTGTGTGTGTGTGTGTGTGTGTGTGTGTGTGTGTGTGTGTTCATGCTTGTTGTGTGTTTGTGCTCATGTGTGTGTGTACAGTGTGTGTGTGTCTCTTCTGGTACCCCTTCTGTTTTGACTGCTTTTCAAAGGTGGATGTGTTCTTTATTCTGTCTTTGCCCACGCACCGGCCACAATCTGGGCATTCCAATTACTGAGGAACTGCAAATCATCTCACCGTGTATCTAACGATAACAAATGAGAAAGATGGTGGAGGGATGGAGGAGGTTCAGAACCACGGACAGCACCACAAAAGCCTGACTGCCGATTCTCAATGTTCAAGGCCCCTTTTCACAAAGAATCTCAGAGTAGGAGTGCTGATCTAGGATCAGGTCCCCTCTGTCTATATAATATCATTCATTATTATCTAAAAGGCCAAACTGATCCTAGATTACAGTCATTATGTTTCCTGATTATGTGTCATCACCTGCTTCAACAGAGTAAAGTAATTATCCACTACTATTAGCCATCCTGAATCTCTTATATGAAATGTACTTGAAATAGAGAGCCTTTTACCATCATTAATTTCAACAGTCGCTCATCAACTGGTGTTCAAGACGTGGATACAAATTGCAGTGACAGTTATCTTGTTCTCTGCAAAGTCCTGAAGAGTCACCGTATGAAGAGTCTCTTGCTTTTACCACAGTTACACATCAGTACAGCGTCTCGAATCCATAGAGGATTTCCCTCCCTAGGTTGTTTATAATTCATAATTCATCTGAAAGTTGCTCAATGCCTTCATTTTGGGCCCTCCCTCCCTTACTTCTTCCTACCTTCTCTCTCCATATCCCTCTATCTCACTTTCTTTCTCTATTTCTATCGTAGAATCTCATTTCTATTTCTGTCTTACACTCTGTCTCACTCTTCTCCCTCTCCTGCGTGTTTTATTGGGTCATATTTGCATTTTACAAATTGTGCCGGTGCTCCTTTGCCACGCGCAAACATGCACAAACACACACACACACACACACATACACACATATGTACGTACACACACAGCCCATCCTCTCTTGCCTGCTTCTGATGCCCCAGTCTCCCTTCACACCTACACAGTGATCTTCTCACGTCGACTTCCCTTCCCTCCGCGGGCGCCCTACTTCCCGGTTCCCTCCAGTCATGCCTGACGTATTTAGTCTTGTGGAAATATTAGCACATTCCCTGCTTTAACTGCCAAGGATTATTCTCCAACGATGTTCATTTTGTAATGAGAATTAACATTACATTTTTAAAATCCCACTTTGCTATTTACATTTGTCTTTTGAATTCGGTAGTCCTATTTGACTCTGAAGTGCGTGCCAAATTTAAAAACGTCTCAAGAGAAAAAAGCCCCAAATAAAATACCTACAAAGCAAGTGAAAGCTCTGAACTCTTGAGAGGTGTGTTGTATTGGAACAAGCTGTTCTGACAGGAAAACGGAGCAACTGTATCATGCTGATTGGCTAGACCCGGGGTTTTGGTACTACATAGGCAGTCCCCAGAAGACAGAAAAAGTGAGCACGTCCTCAGCCCAATTAACACTCACATCATTTCCAAACAGCTTCTTTTCAAAGACTACTACAGCTAATGCTCCCCCCTGCTCTTCCATGGTTAAACAGAAAAAAACAGGATGTTTCCTTAGTGCCAAGTTCTGTTGACGTTTGCCTGCTAATGAATACCAATTAGCTGGTGAGGAGGAGGACATGTGACGTCGAGTACCCACATGTTCAACTCCAATTTAAGACACTTTGCTACGGAGACTGAGTGCCGTAGTTATTTTACTCAGTGTTGCCCATTTAAATCCCATTTGTGCCTATAATTGCATAGAAAGTGGATACTGTTGAAAGTGCACAGAAACAGTCATGACAAAAACAAAAATGGCATTACAGTCCCTCGGTAGCGGTTGCGCTTCCTCTTTTCAGGTCATTTTAATACACCGCTTGAAAATGCACAACCACAAACTATACTTTCACTTTCATATTAGACTCTCCTTGATGCTTTAAACTTTCTCCCTAAGCAAATGCTTCTCCTTTTCAGGTCATACCCAGACATAAAATAAGTGAATTTCACCATGCCACAGACAAATGGGCAGATGGACAGACTCTACCATACTCCACAGTCTACACTGTGAGAGCCAGTGTGGGTTCTTTGTTAAATTTTCTCACTCACTCCCCTGTTTCTCTTTCAATTTTTTGTCTCTTATCTACTAGCTGAATGACCTACGGAGCTGGCAGGCTTTGAGCAAGAGGGAAGTCAATCAGGATTGGAACAGAGAGGACCCTGGGGCATGGAGACAGCGGTGTGGTGTATAGGACGGGGAGCTGGCGCCCATGTGCCGACTTTTTACTCCAGTGGGGGGTTGTCAGCACAGGTTGGCCCGACACAGGAGTCGGTTTTAGAGGTCGCTTAGGCAATGAGGTAGAATCAATTTTCGCGAACTCCGTTGTGAAGAAAGACAGCGAAAGTGACTTTGGGGTGTTGACAAGCTCACGCAAAGAGTGGAGGAGGAGAAATCTGCCCCGGGTCTCAAGAGTCGCAACATTTTAAATTGACCTACTACCAGGACTGACAATTTTTATAATCACCTTGGGAGCATATTTTTTTTTAAAATTCAGGCACAGTGTGCCAGAACAAAGTTATCTAACAAATGAGTTGTAGTCTACCAGTCATGGGGGAATAATAATAAAAAATGCCAGTCTGGCATTATTCCAGAAGGTTAAAATCAAATTGTATTTGTCACATGCGCCGAATACAACAGGTGTAGACCTTACCGTGAAATGCTTACTTACAAGCCTTTAACCAACAGTGCAGTTCAAGAAATGGAGTTAGGAAAATATTTACTAAATAAACTAAAGTAAAAAATTAAGTAAAAAGTAACACAATGAAATAAGAATAACGAGGCTTTATCACGATGTGCACCGAGTCAATATGCAGGGGTACAGGTTAGTCAAGGTTATTTGTACATGTACATGTTCAGAAGAGGGTGTTGTCATTCGATGTTAAAGAGAGAGGTTCCGCTGAACTGGAAAATTGCAAATAAGTGAACAACATTCAAAGACATTTGAAGAGAGCAGGAATGAAGATACAAAGTCTAGGGTGTAGGTGAGGAAGGAAGAATATTTTCACCCTGATGGGTTTTTCCTTGTCTGATGAACCCTTATCCTCCTCCCAATGTCTTTGGCTGCCGGGGAGGAGGCTACTGTGAGCTCCAGAGAGAGGTAGTGATTCAGAAAGTGCTAAGTGATCTAAATGCCTGGGCTTATGTCACGGAGGGAGGAAGGATGAACGTGGCGGCGAGTAGTGTTTAATCGGGAGTTCACCTCTCACTCATAGAGACTCATGCAGTACACATCCACGGGTGTTGGGAGATTGGGAGAGGCTTGTGTGTGTGTGTGTGTGTGTGTGTGTGTGTGTGTGTGTGTGTGTGTGTGCGTGTGCGTGTGTGTGTGTTGTCGCTCTTGATCTTTACCAGCTGTGAGAAATGGAGACGGCGTGGCCATCGTTGCTCATCAGATAAAATGAGGACCTGGCCTGGGCAGTGGAGGCTGCAGAGGGGAGGACGGCTCATAATACTGGCTGGAATGGAGCGAATGGAATGGTATCCAACACGTGATTGATACCATTCCATTTACTCCATTCCAGGCATTATGGCGAGCTGTCCTCCCCTCAGCAGCCTCCACTTGGCCTAGAGTTTGTCCTAATATTCTACGATGGTTCTTATAACTGTGTTGTAAACTGTTATGAGGAAATCAAGTGACTTGATAACTAGCTCATAGATGCCCCACTAAATGTAGTATCTTATACATTTTGCTGCTATGATGTGGAGTAAAATGTAGAAAAACTACTTTTGCATGGTATGTACAGTTCACCATGTACAGTACATAGATATTTTCCAACAGATCATATCAAATAACAATACCAGATGAACGGTCACTAGTCACCATTAAGAAAAGGACATTTTTATTTGTAGTTCTCTCATGCAGAAACTTTCTCAGTCTTCATTGTGAATCAGTTAACTTATAATTATGGGGACATCGCAGAAACATTTCCACTGGTAAAGTGTCACTCAACCACCCTGTGCGTGTGGGTGGTCAGGCTATTAGAACACAATAGTCTTCCGACCATCAGCACCACTCCTCCAGACAATAATGTTATGTAGGTAGAAGCTCCTCGAACCTTCAAGAGGAGAGGGGCTGAGAGTCCTGAAAGTACTGGAAGAAGTACAGTGTTGTGGTGATCAAACGACTCCATCCAATCCTGGAGATCAGTACTTTAAGACTTCCTCAGGCTGTCACATAAACTGCTGACATGGACAAACACAGCTCTGTCAGCTATTGTAGAAGAACACGGACTTCCTCCTCCACAGACATACAGCTGCTGCTGCTGCTGCTGCTGTTGTTGTTATTGTTTGGTTGCACTCTCATTTGCAATCAAAAGAAGGAAAAAGAGATGCCTTTTGCAGGACTCCATAATGGGAGAGATGGAACTAGCTATTACATGTTTCGGCCTACAGGCACTTTACATCCATTAAATGAAGTAGTTATCTTTCATGTATGCACGCATGACTGTAAGTCGCTTTAGATAAAAGCGTCTGCTAAATGGCATGTATTATATTATATATTATGCTGGAAGAGAACTTTTATAAATATTCTTCCATTAGTGTGCTTCAACCACTTGGTGAGATGAGGCCTGAGGAAGTGAATGTGTCACTGAATCCTTTCGGTATGTCTTATGCGCTGGTGGAACGGTTCACTTGTTCTGCCCTATAAAGTTGATCCTCCCTTCGGGGTCTTCACACTCATTACATTTTCTAAACAGGTTCTCACACACCCACAACTAATCACCCATGCTCCGAAAACAAATATTAATATCTAATATTATTCTTTTGTCCTATTGAGTGAATAATGCATACACCAGCTAAGTTCATTATCTTCAAGGGTGGCCTATTAATGTATGAATAAAATCAATGATAATATGCCACATCTTTGCTTATGTATGCTATTCATGAGCATGCTGAATGTTGTGAAAGTGCATGATGTATCATGACTGAAACGAGAAATAGGGTGATTTAAACTAGCAATTGTTTAAAAAAACGAAAAACCGCAAAAAAGTGCCAGAAAAAAAATGTTATGGCTGTTCGACACACTTCCTTGTATTACCTGTTTTTGCCATCAAGGTGTTGTTTACAAGACAGCTCCTTATTGTATTTCCTGATCTTATCCTTTGGCCCTCTTTCATTTCCTCTTACAGCATTGTATTTAGCCTTGCTGGGAGTGAACGCAGCAACTCCTTTGCCAAGCCCAGTCAGAGCCACGCGCTAAGCATCCCCCTAGCAAACTGACGATTTTTCTCCTCTTTTTTTGCTCTCTTTTTCCCCCTCAACTGATAGCCAGAGGAGTGGTTTCTCCAAGGAAATACAGGAGCTGCCAAAGAATTCATTGAATTTGTAGTTCAATTGATCCCTTAGAGGCTGATGGTTGGTTGGTGCTGGAGGTTCGCGGAGGAAGAGGGGGGGTAGAGAGCCAGGGTTAATATGAAAGGCCAGCTCTGGTTGTCAGGGGATTCTGGTGGAAAATAATACAGCAAAGTCTCAATGTGAATAGTTTCCATTCCATTCTGCTTCCTCCCATGCCGATCTGCTTCTATAAAAAAAGTTGGTAAGGAAGGAGATTGAGGGGGTTAATTGGGTGCTAGGGTTGAGACTAAAGGACTATATAAAGACCCAGTTAAGCTTACAATTCCAGGTTTAGGGGTTTAAGATTACTCACGGTATCCTTCCACCCCTCTTTCTTTCCATGGAATCATACTGTGTGTGAGAGTGTGTCAATGAAAAATCATGTGCTCATCACTTAATGGTAAGGATAAGGTGTTGGAAAGAGAGGTGCACAGTAGCATGTCAGGGAGAATAATGCCTCACAGTGTTTGGCATGCGTCTCAATCGAAGTGCATCTTTGTCAAGGCTGAAAAGGTGGAGAGCTTATGTCTATGTTGCAGTGGTTCCTAGAAGTGGACCTTTTGTCATCCAACACATTTGATCATTACAGAGACGAATGCTGGCCTTTGCCATGGTCTAGTGATCACTCCCCCGCTGTAATAGCTGCACAGTGGAACGAGATTAATCCGGCCATCGATTTTGAACTGCTGGTCTCCGCTGCTTGACCTTTGATCCAACCATTAGGTTTGCATTTGACAAAGAGTCCATGGGCACATTCGCTTACCTTTGACAGATCGTCTAACAGGGGAGACTAACAAACTATTGATCCGTAATACCCCGTCTGCATACTGTCGATTCATGGCACTGTTGCGATAAGTGCTTTCATCTGTTTCGATACCTTTTATATTCATTCAAAATATAATTAAACTGTAGACAGAACTATACACCTATAGTGAGAATATACAGTAAGAGGAAGTCGAATCCCAATGGCATTTCCTAGGATCTCAGCTTTAGATCCCCATTAATTAGTGATAAGCGCTTTCATCTGTTTTGATACCTTTTATATTAATTCAAAATATCATTCAACTGTAGACGAAACTATACACCTATAGTGAGAATATACAGCAAGAGGAAGTCGTATCCCAATGGCATTTCACAGGATCTCAGCTTTAGACCCACATGAATTATCCCCACCCCTAAGAAGGAAGACTGAGGTTAAAAGTCTTCAAACTCATCCAGGCAGAGGGGTAGAGAGATGGACTCTGGGTGGAAATCGGCTTCCACCTCCCTCCCGTAGATTTGGCAGGCCTACAAAGGGCTACCTGTGAGGCTCTGAAATCCCCTCTCTGTGCTCTGGAGTGTGAGTGGGCCGCTGTTGAGCAGCTCACTCCAATTCTACAGGTTGATTGAAGGAGTGATGCCTTGAATCCCCTGTTGTGTTGCTGGCTGACTATTCCTACAAAGTGCTTTAAAGTGTCCCCTTCAGTACCCCTGGAAATCCCTGTCAATCTACAGGTCATACGTGGTGAGAAGAATATCAGAGACTAAAACATGCATAATCACACACACATACACACATGCATAATCACACACACATACACACATGCACTCTCACAGAGAAACACACACACACACACACTGAGTTTGTGCACATATACACACACACACATACACACACCTGTTTTTTTTTACACCTGTGTTTATATCAGGTCAGGTTTTGCACCACCAGAAGGTAGAATCTTTCCTTTGTTCATTAGTCATTATTATTTACTGCAGAGCAGTTAGCCCAGTTAGTGTACACCCCAATGATACAATGTATAGATAGTATCAATGCTATTTGGTTGCAGTCTTCTGTAGCGAATGGAGCTGGATTACATTGCTATGCATCCGATTTATAATTCAAGGTGTGCAATGGAGAGTCTCTCGACTGATGCTCGTCTCACTGGAGCCGTGCTGACCCATAAAATCGCAACGCCAAATGGATATTAAACTTAACCAACATCCCCAGGTTGTTTTTATCATTCTGGCATGCATTCAGCACACTAACTGCCGGGAGTGAATGTGGACATTCATCTCCTAAAAGACATGATTTTGCCTGCTGCCCCCAGGAAGTAGCAAAACATGGAGGGTCGTGAATATGGAACGGGTTGAGGGAGGCTTAGAGTAAAAACACAGTGGAAATCTATTTTCTGACAAAGATCCACACCGGAGGGCTAGGTCTTGGTTTGGAGTAAGAATGGGCAACACAGAAAGCATATGTGACCAACCAAATGAGAATAAAGTCTTGTTTTGCATTGTCTCTGCTGCCTCTGTTCGGTGTTAGCTCTCTACACGACAGTGTTGCAGAGGTAGAAATGAGGCCCCGTGGGGCTCCAAGCCAGGTTTTCCCAGGCCACTAAGCATCCACTTGGGTTCATTCATGTGTCCACAGCACCCTCTGGTGTTCAGATGTAGAAACTGTATCATTCACATTCACCTCACAGCTCACCTGGTAAGAACATTTATTTTTATTTTGCCTATCATCAAGAGGAGTTAAGGGATGTTATATCAAAGCAAATCAATATGCTGGGTCTGTTTTTTCATTTAGAAAACGTACATTTTTCGTCCCCTGACGAGAGATCTTTATGCAGGTCATGGCAAACTCCAGAGGAGTATTGAAGAGCAATAATCTTCTTGATGTCAAAATCAAAGGCAAATATGACAACCTTTGTCATGTATATGTCTGAAAAAGGGTAACATGTGCATAATGTCCAGATGTATTTAAAGATATTGCTTTCACACATCGTTGGGGTGCACACTGCCTGCCCTCGAGGACATCTACAGCGCCCGGGGTCACAGGATGGCAAGGAAGATCATCAATGACCTCAACCACCGAAGCCACGGATGGTTTTCCCTGCTACCATCTAGAAGTAGGAGACAGTACAGGTGCCTCCACCCAGTACGCTGCCCTGAACCTCAGTCACTGTTACCAGCCGGCTACAACCCAGTACTCTACCCTGCACCTTAGCGACTGCTGCACTAAATATAGAGAGTCATTGAACAATGGTCACTTTAATAATGTTTACATACTGTTTAACCCACTTCATGTGTATATACTGTATTCTAGTCATGGATCATCCTGTATAACTACTGCTGTACACACCTTTCCTGTTCATATGCTGTCCATACTATACACTCCATTATTTAAGCAATAAGGCCCGATAACTTAGATTTTCTTTGATTTTTTGTCTTACATGTAATCCTCACTCTATCATTAGTTATTCAATGATAAATTGTCACATGGAAATGCTGGGTGACTGCTTGCATATTTGGTCATGGTCAGGCGTCAAATCAGATTACAATCTCTGACGTCTATGGGAATGAGGTCTGTGTGATGCCGTAGGAGACGCTAAGAGTGAAGCGTATTTGTTTCAGTATGTTCTTAAGTGCAAAGACAGACAGACAGACAGGCAGGCAGGCAGGCAGGCAGACAGACAGACAGACAGACAGACAGACAGACAGACAGACAGACAGACAGACAGACAGACAGACAGACAGACAGACAGACAGACAGATAGACAAACCCCCTCACCCCTCACATGCACGCACACAAGCACACACCCACACTAACCCCCCAACCCGCTTCACACTCACAGATGCATCTAATACTAAACTGTCTTTCCTTCAACACAACAGGGGCAGCAACATGCCATTTAAGTGTCACCTGGGAGAGCGCCACTTCCAAATCTCTCTCCAAGGGGACTCTGCAAAGGTAATCCATAAGAAGTTAGCCTTGCGATGCACCCTGTCATATCCCGCCCCCCTGTGCAACACACCTCCGCTTGTTTGTTCAACCTACTGAGTCACAGCATCTCACATCATCTCTCTGCTATCTTCATTTTTGGTAAAGGCAGCGCCATTTCATCCTGGCGTGACATAAGTGAGGCTCTCTGCTTTTTCACCATTGGATAATAGTGTGCCTCCCCCCCAAAAAAACAAATGAATTACAGAAGATGTGCTGTTAAACTGCTCAGACCTTAAGGGGGAGGGCTAAACTGTGGTGAGCCATTGCCATTGCCATTGGAGCGTCAGCATCTATTTCACCCAGCCAGGGGGCTGTACATGTCCTGTGTCTGGGAGTCAGTGTAAGGTAGAGCTTCTCTTCAGAATGTTAACGGTCGGATGGAAACTGGCTGCACACGTCCTTGAGTGACCTCGCCGTTCATTGTTGCTCGGCTGCCCTCACCATCTCTATTCCCATTGGATCTGCTCTTACTTTGTAGATTAGTGGAAAGGAAAGGTCAGGGAATAGACTGGAACACCTAGGTAACACGTTAGCGCTGATGCGGTGACCTTTTCTTTTTATGGCTTTATCGTTTTCAGCCACTCGGGTACTCAAGCTGCTTTTTTTTCAATGGCTTGAAAGCACAAAAGCCCTCGCAAATGTGGAGTCCAATAAATTATCATCACTTAATTAGCTGGTGCAGTGGAAAAAAGGGGGACCTGTCCAAGTTTGTTTCACCCTCAGTGAAGATTTTAGGATTGAGGGGTGCAAAATAATTGGATTCTCTTGGCTATCAGGATAAAATTGCTGACTATTGTGAAAGGATGGAGAGCGACTCACTGGCTGACTGACTAAATGTGAGAGAGAGAGAGAGAGAGAGAGAGAGAGAGAGAGAGAGAGAGAGAGAGAGAGAGAGAGAGAGAGAGAGAGAGAGAGAGAGAGAGAGAGAGAGAGAGAGAGAGAGAGAGAGAGAGAGAGAGAGAGAGAGAGAGAGAGAGAGAGAGAGAGAGAGAGAGAGAGAGAGAGAGAGAGAGAGAGAGAGAGAGAGAGATAGAGAGAGAGATAGAGAGAGAGATAGAGAGATAGATAGATAGATAGATAGATAGATAGATAGATAGATAGATAGATAGATAGATAGATAGATTTTGTCAATGGTAGGCTACCAGGCGACTCTTTGGGGAGATTCACCTGCTGCTCACCTCTTGGCCACAGTACAGTAGACTATATGATCACAGACATTGACCCCTTCTTTCTCAGCTTATTCACTGTCAAGCCACTAACACCTCTGTCTGATCACAGCCAAATTGCGTTGTTCCTCAAAAGAACAGACATGGAAACAACCACACATTCACAGCCCAGTAAGCTGTACAACGTCAGAAATTCATACAGATGGGCCCAAAACAGCATAGAAGAATACCAGAAAGCAAACTGTAACCAAAATATCCCAACACTCTTAGATAACTTTCTGGATACCACATTCACTCACAGTAAAGAAGGCATCAATCTAGCAGTACAAAACATCAACTATATATTCAGGCAAACGGCAAAAGATGCACAATTGAAATTGACAAAAAACAAAACAAAAAAGATCACAGATGACAACTGGTTTGATGCAGATTGTAAAATTATAAGGAAAAAACTTACAGCACAGAGACACAAATAATGGTGATTTACGCCTTCATTACTGTGAGACTTTAAAACTCTATAAACGTACACTCAGAACCAAAAAAGCACAGTACAACAGCAAGCAGCTGACACTAATTAAGGAGTCCATAAACACAAACAACTTCTGGCAAAATTGGAAAAAAATATTTAAAAAATCTAAACAAGAGGAATTAGCGATACAAAATGGTGACATAAGGACAACCCATTTTAAAACACTCTACAACACAGTTCAAATTGACACAAACGCAGAACAACGGCAAATTCATGAGAAGTTGAATGGATTACAAAAAGCTATAAAGGACAATCAAAATCCATTGGACTCCCCAATTACTGACCAGGAGCTCTATAAGAAACTTCAGGCTCTCAAATTTAAAAAGGCATGCGGACCTGATGGCATCCTAAATGAGATGCTCAGACTCACTAGTGCAACATTTCAATTGGCTATATTAAAACTGTTTAGTTTGATCCTGAGTGTAGGTTATTTCCCTGACATCTGGAATCAAGGACTCATAACCCCAATCTTTAAAAACGGAGACAATTTTGAACCTAACAATTACAGAGGCATTTGTGTGAATAGTAACCTGGGGAAGGTTTTCTGTAGTATTATCAATGTAAGAGTTCAAAACTTCCTTAATAAGTACAATGTCTTGAGTAAAAGCCTAATTGGATTTATACCAACACATCGCACAACTGATCATATTTACACCCTACACACCCTGATAGATAAACATGTCCACCAAAATAATACCAAAATATACGCTTGCTTTATCGACTTCCAAAAACATTTGATTCTATTTGGCATACAGGACTGTTCTACAAAGTTATTGAAAGTCGTGTAGGGGGTAAAACATATGACATAATTAAATCAGTGTATACTGGCAATACGTGCAGCATTAAAATTGGCAAGAAAATAACGGAATTCTTCAACCAGGGGCGGGGCCTTCGTCAGGGTTGCAAGCTGAGCCCTGCACTCTTCAATATTTACATCAACGAATTGGCCACTATTCTAGAAAAATCCTCAGCCCCTGGTGTTAGTCTCCACAATTCAGAAGTCAAATGCCTACTCTTCGCAGATGACCTATGCCTGCTGTCACCCACAGCACATGGCCTACAGCAGAGCCTGGACCTGTTAGAGCAGTACTGTCAGACCTGGGCCCTGGCAGTAAACCCCAAAAAGACTAAAATAATGATTTCCAGAGAAGATCCAGATCTCAGGGAATTAGACCAAAGTTCTCAATTGGTACAAAATATATAGAGTACTGCACACGCTGCAATGACTTAGGTTTAAAAATAAGCTCAACTGGACACCTTAATGAGGAAGTGAATGAACTGAGAGAGAAAGCACGCAGGGCATTCTAAGCCATTAAAAAGCTAACTCAAATTGAAATACCTATTAACATTTGGCTAAAACTAATTGAATATGTCATTGAACCAATTGCACTTCATGGCAGCGAGTTGTGGGGTCCACTTGCAAAACAGGATTTCATCAAATGGGACAAACACCCCATTGAAACCCTGCATGCAGAGTTCTGTAAGATTCTCCTACATGTCCAGAGGACAACTACAAACAATGCATGCAGGGCAGAATTAGGCCAATATGTACTAATAATAAAACTCAAAAAAGAGTAATTAAGTTTTGGAAACATATAAAATACAGTGACCCCCTCTCATATCACTACCAAGCCCTGCATCCAGCTGGTCCTAGGGCTGAGTTCACCCAACCTGTTCTACTAACACACTGAAGCCTCAGGACCAGAACATCCAATCAATCAGGATAAACTTAATTACAACACAGTCAAAACAAAACTACATTGCCTTGAATAAGGGTTTCAAATTTGGGAAGATGACACTCTCGAATTGTTTTATATTCTAATTGTTTTATATTTTTTACATTTTGTCAGGAAACGCAGTGCTGCACAACAGCAAAACCTGAGACAGAGCTGCATTTCCTGACAAAATGTAAAAAATATAAAACAATTAGATAGTGTCATTTTCCCAAATTTGAAACCCTTATTCAAGGTTTCAAAGACCGCTCTGATGAGGATAGGCTACCCATCCTGTTGGGGGAGGACGCAGAGAGCTGTGGGTTGGCAGCGCACTACATTGCTGCCTGCCATAAGTTGAGAGACAGTTTCTGACAAACCAATCAACCTGCACATGTACTCTACTGTATGCTTATTGTTATTGTTGAAAATATGGTTATTTTGACCCTTTGTTATTGTTGTTACTGTTGTCCTGTTGCCAATTTTGATTCTCATTTTTATATTGTAAATATCCAAAATAAGCTTTGACAAAATGTACATTGTTACGTCATGCCAATAAAGCGAATTGAATAGAGAGAGAGAGAGAGAGCGAGAGAGAGAGAGAGAGAGAGAGAGAGAGAGACTTTGAGTTTTAAATCAAACTGGGGGCCCACCACACAATAAATACTCATACAAAACCACAGTTACACATCAATTAAAAACACAACTCCAATTCCTCCTCCACAGTAACTAAACACAACAACCTCTGAATACCCCATATACTCAAAAACAGATCAATATTGTTGACAAGTTTATAATAGTCAAACTCAACTTTTAGTCTCGCTGCCAACATTCCCTTCGGCATTCCCACCACATCCACAGACCCCTGTCCCCGAATACTGTTCTTTTGGGTCTTCCGTGTCGCTAATTTTGCTGCTGTAACGCTTGTCCTCCTCCTCCTCTTCTGACGAGGAGGAGTAGGAGAGATCTAACCAATGTGCAGCGTGGTAAGTGTCCATAACGATCCTTAATTTACATGAACACTAAACTACAAAATAACAACGTGAAATACCGAAACAAACGAAACCGTCCCGTGTGGCACAAACACTGACACGGAAAACAAACACCCACGAAACACAAGTGGGAAAAGGCTACCTAAGTATGATTCTCAATCAGAGACAACTAACGACACCTGCCTCTGATTGAGAACCATACCAGGCCAAACGCAAAACACAACATAGAAAACGGAACATAGACAAACCCACCCAACTCACGCCCTGACCATACTAAAACAAAGACATAACAAAGGAACTAAGGTCAGAACGTGACAGCTGCCCCTAACACAAAATTAAGCAACACAACTACACCCTTTTGACTGAACCTGTACTTTGGCCCAAATATATACAGTTGGGAAGAGAAAACCTATCCCAACGTTGAGAACCAATCAGTGATCAGGTCAATCATCCCGACCAACCTGGGACACAGTAAAAACAGATGTGCCAGAGTTTCAGACTCAGCACAGCACAGAATGGACACCCCTCCCCAACAGTAGGGTCCAGGTGTACCAGATGCATGTTGGTCGCTATAGCTCCATGTATTATGCTCCATTGGAGGTCACCTGTCCTCTTATCAATAGGCAGTTTGTATAATGATCACCAACAGCCTTTTGGAGAGGCACCTGGACCAAGCACACCCGCCCACCTAGTCGATTTTACCCCTTCCAGGGAAGAGGCATGGGACACCTTTACACATATTCTGTACATGGCCTTCTTTCCCATCTCCTTGAACTCCCCCAGCTCCGGGGTATCGAAGGAAAGCAGCATCCCCACGTCCTCCTCGAATGCCCCCATCACAGCACTAACAATCAGTGCAGGGAACACATAATCCAGACCCTCCTTCCACTGATCAGAATTGGAAGTGTCAGTCACATACTGCAGATGAAGCACTGGCAAGGAGTCTCAGACCTCACCTTCCTCAGTAGGCGGGATGATCGGATCCCCGCTCTTTCTCCCAGCTCCTCCAACGATCTGCTCCTGCTCCGCATCAAATGACCCAGCTTGGTACACCCCACGCCTAACAGGCATGAACGTAGGCTAGCTGAACCCAAAACACGGGACTGGATGGCAGTGTTGTGAAAAAGAGGCTCTTCAAAAAGCCACATCCCTGGTGGCGTGCAGACCTTACGGGACTTGACAAGGACTCCCCAAGCCTGCATAACAGACTCATAAAATGGAGTCAGGCCAGGCAAATCACCCCCCTCCAGCTTTAAGAGGAAAAGGTGCTTGTCTAAGTTCAAACAGCCCACTCCCCTCATCAATGTGTAGGCTGTTTCAACCCAGCTAGAACAGTCTCTGTACAACAATCTCTGGGCTGCTTGAAGCCGGAAAGCCATGATTCTAGAGGAAATGTCCACCAAGCCTTGCCCACCCTCGTACAGTGGCAGGTACAGGGCTGCAGCTTTAATCCAGTGTTGTCCAGACCAGAATAAATTGACAAGGGTCCTCTGAAGCTCTTGTATCAGACCCTTTGGTGGCTGCAAAATCATTAATCTGTGCCACAGTGTAGAGGCAGCAAGATTATTAGCTTCCAGGACCCTTCCCCTATAAGACAGCTGGGGCAGCACCCATTTCCATCTTGACAGTCTGGCACACACTTTCTCCAATACACCCTCCCAGTTCTTTTTCTGAAAGACATCGGAGCCTAGAATAAAATCCAAAGTCTTCATCCCATCTCTGCCCCACTGAAGCCCCCCTGGTAACCATGGAGCGGACCCCGTTTGAAGCTGACCTGCCCACAGCGCTTCACTCTTTCCCCAATTGACTCTAGCTGAGGAGGCCCTGTCATACACCTTTAAAGCGTTTGAGAGAACCTTAACATCCTCACCCCCTGTAATAAAAACTATCACATCATCTGCATACGCAGACAGTGCCATCGTGGGACCCTTCATTACACCTGGCACAGAGAAACCAGTAAGCTTCACTCTTAAAAAACAAAGCATTGGTTCAATCGCCAGACTATATAACTGCCCTGAAATTGGGCATCCCTGCTTGACGCCCCTTTGGACAGGGATGGGGCAACTCAAACCATCCCCCACCTTCACCATACATGAGGCCCCAGCATACAGTAAACTCATCCAAGACAAAAAAACATCCCCAAACCCAAAGGCTTTCATTGTTTTAAACAAGTACTGGTGGTCCACACGATCAAAAGCCTTCTCCTGATCCAAAGAAAGTAAACCCACATTTACATCAGACAGTTTATAAATGTCTGAAACATCTCTTATTAGAAACAAGTTGTCAACAATAGAGCGATCAGGTACACAGTAGGACTGGTCCTTGTGGACCAACAATCCCAGATACTCTTTCAACCTGTTTGAGAGACATTTAGAAACAATTTTGTATTGAGCGCACAGCAAAGCAACAGGTCTCCAATTTTTTATGAGAGCCAAATCCCCCTTTTTTTGGCAACAGTGAAAGCACCGCACGTTGACAGGATACAGGAAGAGAACCCTCATGAAAAGATTCACACACCAATTCATAAAAATCCTCCCCAATAGACCCCCAAAAGTGCTTATAAAACTCAGATGGTAAACCATCGATGCCAGGGGCTCGGCCTGTTGAGAGCTGCATAACTGCTGTGGACAGCTCTTGCAGTGTAATGTCAGAGTCCAATGCGACTCTCTGCTCAGGTCCCAATTGAGGAAGACTGCGTAACAACTGTTCAGTACACAGAGAGTCACAATCCTCCGCCTTATAGAGGGCCGAGTAGAAATCCACAGCATGTTGACGCATTTTACTGTCATCCGTGGTCACCTTCCCATCAGGGAGACGAAGGCAGACCATCTGTTTACGTTGCAATGTCGACTGCCCTAGTTTTTTTTTTAAGTGCTAGGAGAATCCATATCCTTGAGGGATGCAAAACGAGACCTAATCAAGGCACTCTTCACTCTTTCATGCAGAAACGACCTCAGTTCATGTCTCTTGTCCTGCAAATTCGTGACTAGTCCAGGGTCGTTCTGAGTGAGCAGCTTCAATTCAATAGACTTGATGTCCTGTTCAAGGGCCTTGATAGTCTCTAACTTAAATTTGAGACAGAGCAGTATACTGTTGACAAAATAATCGTATTTGGGCCTTCCCAACCTCCCACCATTGTCTCAAGGACTCAAAATTCCCTTTTGTAACCCTCCATTTTTCCCAAAACAACAAAAGCCTTTCACAAAACATGACATCATGTAACAATTTAAGATTAAAATACCAGTAAGGTGATGACCTTTGTGGACAGGACAAGTGAATATTAACAGTAACAATATGATGATCAGAGAAACCCACAGGAGTAATGTCACACCTTCCAACCCTACTACAGTATTGCTCAGATACGTACAACCTGTCTAACCTTGCTGCACTGACACGACCTTCATTAACTTTTAGCCATGTGTACTGCCTAACTTTCGCATTCCTTACTCTCCACACATCAGAAAGCTCAAACTCAGTTTGAAAATACAGCAATACGCTCTGAACCCTCATTAGGAGCATAAACATTTAAAAAATTGAAATTAAAAAATAACATCCACCTTGACCAATAAAACCCGACCGACCCTTGACAAACTCTGTTGTAGATACCACAGTCACCCCTAATCCTGAGGATTGCCAACCCAGGGTTGGATTGCCAACCCAGCACTGAAATTAGTACCATGACTGAGTATATGCTGCCCCTCCCACCACATACCCCAGTCAACCTCATTTTCCTCATCACTATGTGTCTCCTGTATGAAAACTACATTAAGCCTTTTCTGTTTTATTGCTTCTAATACCCAAGCCCTCTTATTCCTGTCCCTTCCCCCATTAATATTGAGAGAACTTACCCTTAGTACCTCCATGTAGAAAAGAGAAAAGAAAAGCAGAAGAAACCACAGAGAAACCAAAGAGAAAAAAGACACCCTATGAAGCATGATCATCATCATTATTTTAATATTCTCTTATTAACCTGACCACGTTTCCCACCACCTTGTGCTGCTGCAACAGCAGTAACACATTTCCTCAAGCGAAACCGCTTCTTCTCACTCAATTGGTTTAACCCCACCGTCTTCTGTAACATCACAGCTGACCTCACAAACATCAAAATAATCTGCTAATGTGATAGATTTCCCAAAGGTCTGATCCAGAAACCCATTTACCTCCTCTAGATCGTAAATTGAGTCGTCACCAGCTGCTATCATATCAAAATTATATATCCTTCTCCTGATCCTCCTCAGCTGAGGCCACAGACAACTGACTCCCCTCTACCACATCCCTTTCAACACACCCCACTTGCACCCCATCACTCGTACCAGGCATCTCCTTCACTTCCTGGGAGACTAGCCCCACCTGAACCTCATTACTCGTAGTGGGCATCTCCTCCACTACCTGGGAGCCTAGCATCCACATGAACTCACTCCTGTACCATGTGGAGCTAGGCTCCCAGGTAGTGGAGGAGAACCCCAGCACTCGTAGTGGGCATCTCCTCCACTACCTGGGAGCCTAGCTCCACATGAACCCCAGCACTCGTAGTGGGCATCTCCTCCACTACCTGGGAGCCTAGCATCCACATGAACCCACTCCTGTACCCCACTACTCGTAGTGGGCATCTCCTCCACTCCCTGGGAGCCTAGCTCCACATGAACCCCCTCCTGTACCCCATTACTCATAGTGGGCATCTCCTCCACTACCTGGGAGGCTAGCTCCACATGAACCCCCTCCTTTACCCCATCACTCGTACTGGGCACCTCCTCCACTACCTGGGAGCCTAGCTCCACATGAACCCCATCCTTTACCCCAGCACTCGTACTGGGCACCTGCTCACCAGTCTGATGAACTGGCTCTTCAGGTACATCCTTACCTTCTACAACAATATTTTTCTGCTGCATAACATTTCCCTCTAATACAAGTTGCAACTCCGTGCCCTCAACACAGATAACTTGTTCCTCAGCAACAGGTGCTTGTGGCTGCTGTACCGCTGTCTGCCCACCTCTCCCTACATCAATGGGCCCAGGCGTTACGATGACCACCTGCGCCCCTCCCTCGGCCTTCTCCCTTTTCGGGCAAACATGTCGCTTATGACCAACATCCCCACACTCAAAACACCGTTGATTACCCGTACTAGCATAAGCCATATACAGTCTATTGTCATACTTGATTTTAAATGATCTCTAAAGTCTGCTCCGGTGACTCCAAAAACATAAACACCTGTCGCCGAAATGACATAATCTGTTTCAACACCAGGTGTTTGCAACCCAACGGGACAACCTTAATTGAACTGGCGAACTTCCCAAAGCGCAATAACTTGCGCTCCAATAGCTCATTTGGAATAAACGGCCGGAACATTTGAAATCTTTACCCTTGTTGACGGAGAAAAAAGCGGCATAACTTGAGTAAACATTCCTTTAAGAAGTACGCCATGCTCAACCATACGATCTACAAGGTGCTCTTCTTTAAGGAATACCACCACCGCTTTATTCATCCGGGATGCACCTACCTTCCACCTCTCTCCTACCTTCTCTCCTACAGCGACCAGAAACTCCTCCACCGTGACAGTAGCTTCAGTAACACACCTAAAGCCGTGCCGAAGTGACAGGGATGGCATCCCCGTTCGGCCTATTCGGGCATACTTAATTATACCACAACAAAAATAATAACCTTAATCATGCACAGAAGAAAACCAAAAAATGGCAAGACATACAGAGAAGAAAGAGAGAGAGAGAAACAGCTAGACAGACAGGAGAGAGAGAGAGAGAGAGAGAAAGAGAGAGAGAGAGAGAGAGAGGGGGGGGGGGGAGAGAGGGGAACAGCAAGACAGACAGAGAGGAAAGCGAGAGAAAGAAAGAAACAGCAAGACAGTTGGAGGTGAGACAAAGGACATAACTTTGCATTGAGTGTATTTGCGAGCTGCCTCTTAATTGAACTTGCCCAGTGTGGATGTAAGAGAGTGGTGAAGACCGATACAAAAGCTGTCAGAGCTGCCTCAAACAAATGGAGAGAGAGGGCTGGAGGAAAATGTGATTTAAGATGAAACGACCGCATCATTTGTCATTCTGACCCAGCTCTAAAAGAGCTCCTCCACTATTCTCAGTTATGATTAGGTCTGAAGAAAGAACATCAGAACTATTAGGATGTTAGATTACAGACCTGATACCTTCCCAGTTCTGATTAGGATTGATGGAGGGAACATAGCAGGATATCATATTTATATACTAATAGTTGTGATTACAGACCTTACCATCTTCACTTGAGACATGATGATGTCAAGAAAGTGTATGAAATTCTATCCTCTTTGACATGTTCTCTTAATTTTTTTGTCGGTGAATACTGGTGTAACTGGATACAGAGCATGCTCTGTCTGACTATGCTGGAACAAACCATATCAATCTGCTGAAAAGTCACCATGTGTTTTTACACAGTGAATTATGGGTGCATTATGTGTTATGTGCAAGTCAGGGTTGTCACGCTATGCCATTTGTTGTGTATTGTAATCACGCATTGTGAACATTTAGGCCATCCGATCATGTCTGATCAGACCAGGAAAGAAGGAAGCAAGAACGATGCTTGTTTACAACTGACTCCAAAACTCCTCCCTTCTCATTTATCTATCCTAATAATCCTGTAATCCCAGGGCCCAGTTTTTCAAAAGTTGTCCATTTGGATTTTTCCTATCGGATAGGATTAAATGCATAGACATAGGATGAATAGAACTGACAAATAGTTTACTTGAATGGGGACTCCCATTCTATTCATTCTATTTCCATGCATTTAGGCAAAATCCAGATAGATAACTTTAGAAAAACTGTGCCCATTGCAGGAGGACTTAAATCATCAAATTGAATTGCTTCCCAGCCTTCATATGATCGATCAGCGGCACACAGCGAATCAAACGGCAATTTATTACACATGGCAGGAAGCAAAACATTGTGTAAGAGGAATTAGTAAGCTTTTGATTAGGATCCAACGTTGATTAATGGAACAGCTGTAGTCAGTGAATTAATAGGATCTTTCCCTTATTTGTTTTCTTTGTTTATATTATAGTATTCCAAATTCACAGATGTTGTTTTGATGAAGCACAATCAGTACTGTCAGATCATTGTTGATAGCTGGACGCCTGTATCAGAGATATTAACCATCACCATAACCCATACTAAGAGCCAGACTACACAGATTCAACTGAGCATGTGTGGTCCTATTGTAATGAATCATACTAATATCACTACCCTGATCGTTAGACATTGGCACAAGACTATCATTTTTCCAAATGATGTTATGGATTATGGATGAAGTACTTTCTTTTCACATTATACTGGCCTCTGCTGGCCATTCATGGAGTTGACTCGACTCGGCATCCACAGTTGATGTAATACTTTTTCTTTAAAGAAAAGAGTATCATGTGCCATAATGTAAAGTATAATTATGTGGCCAACTTTTTCTTATTTTCCTTTCAATACGTGACCAGCAATATGGGTGTCCTATTGAAATGTGTGTCGATGCTTGCTATACAACTAAATAGCCGCATGAAACCAGACAATGTTTATCACATTGTATGAAGGCAGTTGATATAGACATTTGTTTTTGTTATTTTTCCTATTTCCCTCTTATCAACTATCCTTCACTTCCTGTGTCTGTAGATTGTGATTCTGGGCAGTTCTCTCACGGGTAGCTAAGATTCCTGGTGTGTTGGCCAAACATCCAGCCATGAGGGAAATGTCACAGCGCTCCTGCTCAGTCATGACCTCCACTGACCAGTAATTGATGTGTAGGGTCACTGTAAGTTCATGAACAACACACATGCACGCACACAGTTACATATGCATGCACACCTGTCTGCACACACGCACAAGCATGCATGCATGCACGCATATACATTCACTCATGCACAACGTACATATGTCGTTACACACACACACCAAACACACAGGAAATCCCTAAAGCCTTTCTATCGGGGGGACCAAAAGAGATGTCATTGAAAATCATGTCATCCTAACAGTTTCCTGGGCTGGTGCAAGAGCTGCCTCTTGAGAATCACCGTACTATCCCACTGGGCACAGATGTCAGTTCAACATCTATTTTTCATTTACATTTGGTTGAGTTGTCAACTAACGTGAATTCAATGTGATATGTTGACGGCAGGTAACCTAGCGGTTAAGAGCATTGGGCCAGTAACCAAAAGGTTGCTTGTTTGAATCCACAAGTTGACTAGGTGAAGATAAAAAAAAGAAATCTGTCATTGATCAAGGCACTTAACCGTAGTTGTTCTGGATAAGAGTGTCTGCTAAATGATGCAAGTGTGAAATCAATCAAAGATGTCACCCTGTCATTGAATTCAGCTAAAAAAAAATATAAGATTAAAATTATTACTTTTTGCAAGTCCAATCAGTTTTCCACGTTTTCACAGTTTTTGCCCAGCGGGATGGCAACCCTGAGACACTCAGGGGAGTACCACACTCACACACACACACACACACACACACACACACACACACACACACACACACACACACACACACACACACACACACACACACACCTTCCCAAACACTGTTGTCAAACATGTATGTTAGTTGTAAGAGGAAGGACCCCAGTCAGTTGTATTCAGGTCTTTGTTGTTTTGTCTGAGGCCCATATTGTTTTGGGTAAGGCCCATATTGCCCGGTCACACCGTTGCCCCTGTGAACCAGAGACAAAAGCCTCTAGCGGACCAGGAAGAGGCCCTGTTGTCTACAGGAAGTTCTCAGGATAAATTCACCAGCTTGTAGGCTAAACTTAGACATAGATGGCTGGTTGGTTTGGTTTATGGTGGGAAGGCAAGTGTCTAGAAAGAGAAAAAACAATATACTAGGCTACGTTGGTGGTCGGTAACTATTGCTAAAGTGATGTTTACAAAAAAGTGTGTGTGTGTGTGTGTGTGTGTGTGTGTGTGTGTGTGTGTGTGTGTGTGTGTGTGTGCGTGTGTGTGTGTGTGTGCGTGTGTGCGTGTGTGCGTGTCGGTGTGTATAAAATATAGAGTACAGGAGGCAGTAAACAAGTTAAATTGTATCTTTCTTTATTGAACCTTTGACAATCGACAAATGCTACTTCATATTTGTACAGAGACACAAGCATTCCGATCCTCTTTCCTAAAATAGTGTCCACCGGATTCAAACATACAACTGAATTGAAACAGTTTTTGTGGCAACATTAAAGAGCAGATAATCGCTGCATCCATTACAAGGAAACAGATCATCCCAAACCTAAGACACATATTAATGAGTGAACCAATCCATTGTGTTCCTTTAAAAACTTAAGGATGGTCTGTAAAATATCCAGATGGTCCTTCTTTCGAAAGAAGACAGAGTAAAAGAGAACATAATATGCTATGTACATCATGGAGTGCCTGTTTGTGGTGGCGAGACGTTTGAGTTCATGGTCACTGGGTCATACAGTGGTCAAGCTGAGGTCAAGCTGTGGCTCGTGGTGACATCGACCTTGGTGAAATAATGACCGAGTTTGTAAGTGTGGTGCTTCCCTGTGTGACATATGGATGACAAATGCCCAGAGGCATGGTTGTTGTCATTGAAATTTACCTCCCAGCGGCCACTGGACCTGAATAGAGAAATTATTGTAATAGTCTTGTCCTCACTGTACCTAACAACACAGTGGAAGTGTTTTTCAGTTTAGGTTTGTGACAACTGCTAAGGACAGTAGGGGGTTAGTATTCACTCAGGAGAGGACAAAGTAGTTTGCATTATTTTCATGGATGAAAACAGGATTTGGAATAGACCTGAGAGATTCTCACTAACATGCATGGCTGAACAACAAAGGACCTATCCCATTGCAAAGAGGACAAAACATGACAAAAATTAAACACGCAATTTGTTGTGTTTCCCTGCTTGTCTAAAATGCGACAGTACTTTTACACTTGTGGGTTTAAGGTATTGTAAGGAAGAAAGTAATTATGTTGTCACAAAATATGTATAATTTACACATTAATGTATTAGGACACAATACCTTTTCTAGATTAGAAAGTAACATCGATAAATTGCATCAAAATAATTTCCCTAGATTTATAAATGTATCCTATCCCTGGTAAACTGACCATAAATAATGTATGAACAATGTGTAAACATAAGGGAAATTGTACATATTGGAATTTATCTAGCCTAATTTCTTACACTTCAATAATGAATATGTATCATATAAGCACAAGAAAATAGTAATAAAATCATTTAAATTCATGGCTACTTTGGTTCCATAATCATGAATGTGTGTGTTGGGCAATGCTATAATTCACAACTGTACAGCTATGTAGCTTTTTCCTTCTTTCCCACTGCAAACAGCGTTCTGTAGATGAATAGAGGGTGGTCTGTGTGATTGACGTTGGCCCAAGGGGTGGTCCAAAGTGCCTAAAATGAAATGAAATGAGGTGGTAGCATGACGTTTTCTGAGATGATTCCAGATTGAAGAAGACCTTTGCTAGTTCATAGAGGCCCAAAGTGCCTTGAAGGTGGCTTAACCTAACCCAAACCAACTTAGTCTGGTTTGGCCAGGGGGAATTCTAGTTCCCAGGGGGTCTCAGTTCTGGGTTTCCAACCCTTCTAGGTGTTCAGGGATGGGCAGACCCGTGAGGACAGTCAGACACTTGTTCCACACGTTGAAGACGGGGCACACGGGCTGGGCGAAGGACACGTGGAACGTGTGCAGGTGCTGCGAGCCCACGGCGTCGTAGAAGGAAAGCGAGCCGGCGTCGTAGTCCAGCAGGACACCCACGCGGCGCAAGTGGGGCGAAGGCTCGATGGCCAGCTCCTTGCTGTTGTGGCGCACCACCCACGAGTTGTTGCAGCGGCACAGGACCCAGGAAGCCGAGTTCTTGCCGATCCACTCGTGCTTGGGGGCCGACTTGTAGGCGATGCCCACCGCATACCTGAGGAGAAAGAAGTAAGAAGACACTGTTAACAATCCTCTAAACCCCAAACACTTTAACACTTTTGAACACTTACCAAGTTTTAAAAACTCATACTTATTAAATGTGCATTGAATCTTTCTCTGTCTACATTGTATAAATGTGCCTTAAAGTTACTTAGAAAGTGGCGTAACATAACCGCCCCTCTATCTCTGTCATTCTACCTAGCCAGATCCAACGCGCTAAACACCATGTGGTTCAGAGCAAGACATTGGTCCATCAGGTCACCCAGGTCTAACTCACCATGTGCTTCCTCCAATCAGGGCCTCCCAGTAGTGGCGTCCGCTGTCGATGTAAACGTTGCCGACGACTCCGTAGCTACTCTGGCTGGTGAAGCGCTCCTGGCCGTGTCCCTTCTTCGATGCCGTCTCGTCGCGCTCCACCGTCAGGTTGTCATGGGAGACCTTAAGCTTCTTGTGGGCGGACTTGGGGTCCAGCTTGAATGGTTGGCCTGGACGAAGAGGACGGAGAGAGACAACATGGTTAAGTTAGCAAGGGGATAGGATAGGCTATGAAGGCAGTAGCTGTATGTATGGTGTCCATATTAGGACAGCATCCCGACATGTGATGCTGTCCTAATATGGACACTGTATTGATACATAATCCTGTGACCATATTAGCTAAGAATCACAAGAGACTTCTCTAAAACTGCATGTCATTATGCCAAGTTTCCTTATGTCGTAATGTATGGAGCCCTTACTGTTGGTTTTGAGTGTCCCTGGCTCACTGCTGCGGGCACCTGCCTGGTTGATGGCTTTGACGATGAAGATGTACTTGGTGCCGCTCTGCAGGCCGTGGACGGTGTAGTGGTTCTGCTTGATGTTAGGCACAATCATCCAGCTGTCTGCTGAGTTACACAGGCCTGGGAGGGAGAAACAGACTCACAGTTACCGTGTTGTCATGCATACACACTCAGCTATGCATTGGTGCGTATGAGTGAACACACATATGTCTCCGTTTGCACACACGTAGTCACATAAACACACACAGAGTGGCTATAACAGACCCACAACACAGACTACACATGTACAGTACATGTACTTTGTTGTTGAAGTGTTGTGGCCTTGATAAACTTTGAAGAGCAAACATTTTCAATTAATAAGGTCACTCGTAAACTGCCGAATTCCAGGACATGAGCAAAGTTCATTGTCACATAATGAGGAAATGATTTACGTGCCTCAGAGACAGCCAATCCTCAGCCAAGGTAAGTATCATACTTGGACCAACTATCAACATTCACCTAATTATGTCCATATTTCCCCCCGACATATTGTATTTTTTAATTCTTTAGTTAGCGAAGTCTTATCTATAGTGTAAGAGAGGTGTAGATTTGAGTCTGTTTGTGTTAGAAGGGGAGGAAGTCGATTCATGTGATCCTAGGACACCAGAGCTATAGGATAGAGAGGAGTGGTCCAAATTCCACAATCAGTCACTTCCTCAATCCATTCTACAGCCTTTTCAATCATACCCAAGTGAGAGGGGAAGGATTCATGATCAGTGTGCTCAGACAATGCTTCTTGTCCAAAGGGACTTTGGCGTGGGAGGGTGTAGTAAACATGTGAAATTGAGGGGTAATTTATCATACAAAGTCAATCCATTATGCCAGCGATGTTCAAAAAGACAGTCAGCCAGAATGCAACGCAGCATTATGCCATTAATAGTTATTTCTTTATTAGGATCCAACACATTCCCTTTCCATTGCCGTTCACTCTCTTGCTTTTCACTCTGTTTCATGTGGTTACTGTGGGTGATAGGAGGGGGGGGGAGGTCATTCACCTCTCAATGGCTGTGCTGTTCCATGGGACTGGCTGTGCTGTACATTGATAGGCCTGTACTAAGCTGTGCTGTGCCACATTGATGCCCGTAGGCTTAATTCTCTGACAGAGTGGCCATCGTGCTGAGTGCACCGTGTACTCGCCGTAAGCTTCACGCGACATCTGCGAACCCGTTACACCTTTTTGTCCTTCCCTATAGGCTACCATGTACCATCACACCCCGTCATCATGTCTAAAGTGTGTTCTGAAGACTGCCCTGCTGTAAATGTGTAGTGCACTGTGAATGTACATATTTGAAATGGAAACGCGCCATTCTCACCTCACACATGGCAGCCATTTTGGAACGGAGTGCCCGCCACACATCATTTACATTGGTGAGAGAAAACACAGTGAGTTATTAAATTGAGACCCGATGGGACCAGTGGTTGCCGTCACCCGTTTTCCTCTGCCATGTTTTCGTAGACATTTCTAAGATGTGACATTGTGACAACACCTCAGCCTCAGCCCAGAGCTTAGACCTGGTGATTGGATGTGAACCTAGAGCGGGAAGAGAACATAGCGTGTGCAGAGGATGAGGAGAGGGGGAAGTGGGGAAAAAAACACGTGTCACATTGGGTTTACGCCACCCCTCATGAAAAGTGCTGATGTTGGTAGACTTGGGGGAAAAAAATGTTTAAAGGCCCTTCGAGAGTCGTCTGCTCAATGGAGTTCCAAAGACAGCATCTGACACAATTGTTATGTTCAATTATCATTCAAGGGTGAACATGGGAGACTTCTATTATACATTTATGTTCATTCATTTTGTATATCGGTATCGAAAGACTTTCAAAAAGGCATTCAAACTTGGGGGCACTGGAGTTTTCAACATGATTCAAGCGTGGAAAAAGCCAGCAGCTCTTGTTCCAAATTGCAGCAACGCTGGGGATGTATTGCAATATTAAAGCTATAGTTCTGGTAGTTTTCAGTTTCTTCTTTTAGCTGTTGCTAAATGCTATTGTTTGAAGTGAAGTTAGATGCTCACAATACGAGACATCATATCCTATTTATTCTCATGACATCCTATAACCTTGTTTGCTAGCCGTCCGCTTTCATCAAACCGCACTTCCTCCTCTGTTCTCTTCATCTAAGAAGCTATATTTCCCATCCCCTGACCTCATTTTATATTGCTTGCCCAGTGAAGTATGCATGAGTGTGGCGTTCAGGCGTGATCCGTGGGGGAGGAGGGCTCTGAGCACTGATTCGTGTTATGACTGTAATTCGCTCCGAGTCAGCTTGTCTCCCTCTCTCCTTCCCACTCTGTCCCCTTTGACACTGTAATAACTCAAGCTGAGATCCTGAGATTTGAGCTCACCCCATTGGCCCTAGTCGACCGGCTCGGTGAGAAGATACGCATGATTCGGTTTTGATTCTTAAGTCCTCCAGCTGTTTGGCTTTGCACTTCATTTATCGCGGGGCTTTGAGTTGGAAAATACAAAATGTATCATCAGGAGAGAGTTGTGAGCACAAAGTGTTCTCTCAAGGCGTTCTGTGCACTTACTAGCACCATTGGCTTGCCATGTGAAGATACCATTGTGTGTCTGGTGGTGTGTCTGGTATGCCAGAGGATAGTTTAACTTACACCCTGATACATACTGACAACATTGGCTTGACCTATGAAGATAGTTGTGTGCTTGAAGGTGTTTCTGGTATGTGTGACTGCATTTTTGCCGACACCCAGATACTTACTGACAATGTTGGCTTGCCCTGTGAAGATAGCATACTGGAGCTCATAGGAAAGCACTGTGAACTCGTCGTCTGAGGTCCAGTGGACGGTGATGGTGTCGTACGATGCAGTGCAGAGCTCTTCTCTGATGCCCGGAGGACTTGGCGCTAGATAATGGTAATGAGAAATTAGAGAAGGGTAAGAATGAAAAATGTTATGCATGCTCGGGCATAAATAACAATGGAATAACAGCGGTTCACCTTTGAGCATGTCATTTGACCTCAAACAAGGTACTGTGGCTCTTAAAGGAGGACTGAAGGCTAGTGACTTATATTGATTGCCATGCTTTTGTTTGCTAATGATCATTTATATCCCAGATGATATTTCAGAGGTTGACAGTGTGATTTGGCTGATGACATATTTCTCTTCTCTCAACTCATCTCTCTCTCTCATCTCTCTCCCTCCCTTTCTCTCTCCCTCTCTCACCCTCTCTCGCTCTCACCCTCTCTCGCTCTCACCCTCCGCCAGTGAGTACACATCGATGACTCAGACTAATTCACTTAACAATTCTAATTCTTAACAATAGATTATAGCTACATATATTGTCAGTGCTTTTATATAGTAGATATCATGATATAAAGCAATTTATTTTATTTATTTTATTTCACCTTTATTTAACCAGGTAGGCAAGTTGAGAACAAGTTCTCATTTACAATTGCGACCTGGCCAAGATAAAGCAAAGCAGTTCGACACATACAACGACACAGAGTTACACATGGAGTAAAACAAACATACAGTCAATAATACAGTATAAACAAGTCTATATACGATGTGAGCAAATGAGGTGAGATAAGGGAGGTAAAGGCAAAAAGGCCATGGTGGCAAAGTAAATACAATATAGCAAGTAAAACACTGGAATGGTAGATTTGCAATGGGAGAATGTGCAAAGTAGAAATAAAAATAATGGGGTGCAAAGGAGCAAAATAAATAAATAAATAAAATACAGTAGGGAAAGAGGTAGTTGTTTGGGCTAAATTATAGGTGGGCTATGTAAAGGTGCAGTAATCTGTGAGCTGCTCTGACAGTTGGTGCTTAAAGCTAGTGAGGGAGATAAGTGTTTCCAGTTTCAGAGATTTTTGTAGTTCGTTCCAGTCATTGGCAGCAGAGAACTGGAAGGAGAGGCGGCCAAAGAAAGAATTGGTTTTGGGGGTGACTAGAGAGATATACCTGCTGGAGCGTGTGCTACAGGTGGGAGATGCAATGGTGACCAGCGAGCTGAGATAAGGGGGGACTTTACCTAGCAGGGTCGTGTAGATGACATGGAGCCAGTGGGTTTGGCGACGAGTATGAAGCGAGGGCCAGCCAACGAGAACGTACAGGTCGCAATGGTGGGTAGTATATGGGGCTTTGGTGACAAAACGGATTGCACTGTGATAGACTGCATCCAATTTGTTGAGTAGGGTATTGGAGGCTATTTTGTAAATGACATCGCCAAAGTCGAGGATTGGTAGGATGGTCAGTTTTACAAGGGTATGTTTGGCAGCATGAGTGAAGGATGCTTTGTTGCGAAATAGGAAGCCAATTCTAGATTTAACTTTGGATTGGAGATGTTTGATATGGGTCTGGAAGGAGAGTTTACAGTCTAACCAGACACCTAAGTATTTGTAGTTGTCCACGTATTCTAAGTCAGAGCCGTCCAGAGTAGTAATGTTGGACAGGCGGGTAGGTACAGGTAGCGATCGGTTGAAGAGCATGCATTTAGTTTTACTTGTATTTAAGAGCAATTGGAGGCCACGGAAGGAGAGTTGTATGGCATTGAAGCTTGCCTGGAGGGTTGTTAACACAGTGTCCAAAGAAGGGCCAGAAGTATACAGAATGGTGTCGTCTGCGTAGAGTTGGATCAGAGACTCACCAGCAGCAAGAGCGACCTCATTGATGTATACAGAGAAGAGAGTCGGTCCAAGAATTGAACCCTGTGGCACCCCCATAGAGACTGCCAGAGGTCCGGACAGCAGACCCTCCGATTTGACACACTGAACTCTATCAGAGAAGTAGTTGGTGAACCAGGCGAGGCAATCATTTGAGAAACCAAGGCTGTCGAGTCTGCCGATGAGGATGTGGTGATTGACAGAGTCGAAAGCCTTGGCAAGATCAATGAATACGGCTGCACAGTAATGTTTCTTATCGATGGCGGTTAAGATATCATTTAGGACCTTGAGCGTGGCTGAGGTGCATCCATGACCAGCTCTGAAACCAGATTGCATAGCAGAGAAGGTATGGTGAGATTCGAAATGGTCGGTAATCTGTTTGTTGACTTGGCTTTCGAAGACCTTAGAAAGGCATGGTAGGATAGATATAGGTCTGTAGCAGTTTGGGTCAAGAGTGTCCCCCCCTTTGAAGAGGGGGATGACCGCAGCTGCTTTCCAATCTTTGGGAATCTCAGACGACACGAAAGAGAGGTTGAACAGGCTAGTAATAGGGGTGGCAACCCCTAATAATTTTAGAAAGATAATTTAGATAATTTTAGAAAGAAAGGGTCCAGATTGTCTAGCCCGGCTGATTTGTAGGGGTCCAGATTTTGCAGCTCATTCAGAACATCAGCTGAGCAGATTTGGGAGAAGGAGAAATGGGGAAGGCTTGGGCGAGTTGTTGTGGGGGGTGCAGTGCTGTTGACCGGGGTAGGAGTAGCCAGGTGGAAAGCATGGCCAGCCCTAGAAAAATGCTTATTGAAATTCTCAATTATGGTGGATTTATCAGTGGTGACAGTGTTTCCTATCTTCAGTGCAGTGGGCAGCTGGGAGGAGGTGTTCTTATTCTCCATGGACTTTACAGTGTCCCAGAACTTTTTTGAGTTAGTGTTGCAGGAAGCAAATTTCTGCTTGAAAAAGCTAGCCTTGGCTTTTCTAACTGCCTGTGTATAATGGTTTCTAGCTTCCCTGAACAGCTGCATATCACGGGGGCTGTTCGATGCTAATGTAGAACGCCATAGGATGTTTTTGTGTTGGTTAAGGGCAGTCAGGTCTGGGGAGAACCAAGGGCTATATCTGTTCCTGGTTCTAAATTTCTTGAATGGGGCATGTTTATTTAAGATGGTTAGGAAGGCATTTTTTGAAAATATCCAGGCATCCTCTACTGACGGGATGAGATCAATATCCTTCCAGGATACCCCGGCCAGGTCGATTAGAAAGGCCTGCTCGCTGAAGTGTTTCAGGGAGCGTTTTACAGTGATGAGTGGAGGTCGTTTGACCGCTGACCCATTACGGATGCAGGCAATGAGGCAGTGATCGCTGAGATCTTGGTTGAAAACAGCAGAGGTGTATTTAGAGGGCAAGTTGGTTAGGATGATATCTATGAGGGTGCCCGTGTTTAAGGCTTTGGGGAGGTACCTGGTAGGTTCATTGATAATTTGTGTGAGGTTGAGGGCATCAAGTTTAGATTGTAGGATGGCTGGGGTGTTAAGCATGTTCCAGTTTAGGTCGCCTAGCAGCACAAGCTCTGAAGATAGATGGGGGGCAATCATTTCACATATGGTGTCCAGAGCACAGCTGGGGGCAGAGGGTGGTCTATAGCAGGCGGCAACGGTGAGAGACTTGTTTTTAGAGAGGTGGATTTTTAAAAGTAGAAGTTCAAATTGTTTGGGTACAGACCTGGATAGTAGGACAGAACTCTGCAGGCTATCTTTGCAGTAGATTGCAACACCGCCCCCTTTGGCAGTTCTATCTTGTCTGAAAATGTTGTAGTTTGGAATTAAAATGTCTGAATTTTTGGTGGTCTTCCTAAGCCAGGATTCAGACACAGCTAGAACATCTGGGTTGGCAGAGTGTGCTAAAGCAGTGAATAGAACAAACTTAGGGAGGAGGCTTCTAATGTTAACATGCATGAAACCAAGGCTATTACGGTTACAGAAGTCGTCAAAAGAGAGCGCCTGGGGAATAGGAGTGGAGCTAGGCACTGCAGGGCCTGGATTCACCTCTACATCGCCAGAGGAACAGAGTAGGAGTAGAAAAAGGGTGCGGCTAAAAGCAATAAGAATTGGTCGTTTAGAACGTCTGGAACAGAGAGTAAAAGGAGGTTTCTGGGGGCGATAAAATAGCATCAAGGTATAATGTACAGACAAAGGTAAGGTAGGATGTGAATACAGTGGAGGCAAACCTAGGTATTGAGTGATGAAGAGAGAGATATTGTCTCTAGAAACATCATTGAAACCAGGAGATGTCATTGCATGTGTGGGTGGTGGAACTAATAGGTTGGATAAGGTATAATGAGCAGGACTAGAGGCTCTACAGTGAAATAAGCCAATAAACACTAACCAGAACAGCAATGGACAAGGCATATTGACATTAAGGAGAGGCATGCTCAGTCGAGTGATCAAAAGGGTCCAGTGAGTGGAGAGGTTGGTTGGGGGTCACGGCGATTTAGACAGCTAAATCGGTAGCAAGCTAGCATAGGAGCAAGCTAGCATAGAATGGAGGTCTGTTATTAGCCAACTCTTGCGTTCCGTCAGTAGATTAGTGGGTTTCCGTGTGGTAGAGGGGATTAATCCAAATCACACAACAACAACAAAAATAAAAACAATAGATATAGTTATAGAGGCCCAAGAAGAAAAATAAATAAATAAAAATAAAATAAAAATTGTCCGATTGTCTATTCAGATAGCAGCTGATAAGATAGCCAACGGCTAGCAGGCCGCAGATGGGCGCCCAGGCAACGTTGCGCCGGAGGAGCCAGCCGGACAATTCCCTCGGGTAGACAACGTCGGCAGTCCAACTGTGAAGGCCCGGTGGGGCTGTGAAGGCCCGGTAGGCAGCAAAACGGGTCCGGATAGGTGACTGCAGCCCAGGAGTGATTGATGGAACTCTTCAGCTGGCTAGCTCCGGAACAATTGATGTTAGCTCCGGAATCGACGAAAGTCGATAGTCACACGGATAGCAGCTAGCTAGCTGTGAGATCCAGGTATGGATGTCCAGAGCCAGCGGCCGAAATCCGGTATGTTCCGTTCCGAGCCACGCTGCGCTGCACCGCGCCGTACAAAACTGGCGATAGATTCTCGAGCCAAAGGACAGCCGATGACCACAAACCGTGGTTAGCTGAGTACTAACGATTAGCCAGTAAATAAGCTAACTAGCTTCTGAACCAGCTTCAGAGTAGCTTCTGGACCAGCTTCTGGCTAGCTCCCGGCTAGCTTCTGGCTAATTTCTGGCTAGCCTCTCGGAGGATTACAGATCTGAGGTAAATAATACTTTTTTTATAGCGGATTGCGGATTGCAGGAGAGTGTTCTGAAGATGAGTTTTTGGAAAATAAAAAATGTATGTGAAAAAAAAGTTGTAAATATATCTATATATTTATATACACGACAGGACGAGGACAAAAATACGTCTGAACTGCTATGCCATCTTGGGATGAGTGATATATACCATGATGATATATACCAATACCATGATATAGGCAACAAATTTACAGTATATCAAAATATTTCCAAATTATACATTGTATTGAACTATCCCTTTTGGCGCCCACCACTACTAGTAACCAGAGCTGATTGTACTCTATACCTGTGAGGTAGTCCAGGCTCTCCAGCAGCTTCTTCTCCTTGGTGAAGTCCAGAGCGAACGTGTCAAATGTGTCTGTCAGGTTGATCTCTGGAATCAGGACCTGAGAGGAGGCGGTCGCCATGGAAACCCTAACGCAAACACATATCGCAGAGGGTTTAGTTCACAACTATCCCACTACGTTGCACATTGGATTGACCGTGAATGGCCAATGGCCAATGGTTAGTCAGTGTTCGTAGTGAATTTCTACCACACTCTCCTTGCTGGCCTGGCTCACCTTTCGGTGATACTCTTGGCGGTCTGGAGGAAGCGGGCGTGGTCCGTCTCCTTCAAGGTCTGGTCGGCCTGGGTGATGAGAGCAGAGGACCTTTCGATGCACTGCTTACAGTTGGAGATTTGCTGGGCTAGCTTCCTGATCCGGACTGCCTATAGAGCAGATAGGACAGAGGTGGGTTAGAATGGGTCGATGGTGATTAACTGAATCCCACGTCAGGGATGGTAGAGATTTAGCCCAGATGGGGCGTTTGGGAACGTATCCAGATGTTTTTTGCTTGTTGCTTTCTCTTAACCTAATGAGAGGTTTAGAGAGAGTGATTGAGGCCTGTGAAATGTGGTTGGTTGGATGTTGTATTTAGGTCAGACACACTACCCTCATCAACATGTTCTGACCCACTCTCACTAAACAACTAATCTTTGGTTTCATTCGTATGTGTATATTTCTGTTGCAATTTTCTGGTATTTACAGTGCCTTGCGAAAGTATTCGGCCCCCTTGAACTTTGCGACCTTTTGCCACATTTCAGGCTTCAAACATAAAGATATAAAACTGTATTTTTTTGTGAAGAATCAACAACAAGTGGGACACAATCATGAAGTGGAACGACATTTATTGGATATTTCAAACTTTTTTAACAAATCAAAAACTGAAAAATTGGGTGTGCAAAATTATTCAGCCCCTTTACTTTCAGTGAAGCAAACTCTCTCCAGAAGTTCAGTGAGGATCTCTGAATGATCCAATGTTGACCTAAATGACTAATGATGATAAATACAATCCACCTGTGTGTAATCAAGTCTCCGTATAAATGCACCTGCACTGTGATAGTCTCAGAGGTCCGTCAAAAGTGCAGAGAGCATCATGAAGAACAAGGAACACACCAGGCAGGTCCGAGATACTGTTGTGAAGAAGTTTAAAGCCGGATTTGGATACAAAAAGATTTCCCAAGCTTTAAACATCCCAAGGAGCACTGTGCAAGCGATAATATTGAAATGGAAGGAGTATCAGACCACTGCAAATCTACCAAGACCTGGCCGTCCCTCTAAACTTTCAGCTCATACAAGGAGAAGACTGATCTGAGATGCAGCCAAGAGGCCCATGATCACTCTGGATGAACTGCAGAGATCTACAGCTGAGGTGGGAGACTCTGTCCATAGGACAACAATCAGTCGTATATTGCACAAATCTGGCCTTTATGGAAGAGTGGCAAGAAGAAAGACATTTCTTAAAGATATCCATAAAAAGTGTTGTTTAAAGTTTGCCACAAGCCACCTGGGAGACACACCAAACATGTGGAAGAAGGTGCTGTGGTCAGATGAAACCAAAATTGAACTTTTTGGCAACAATGCAAAACGTTATGTTTGGCGTAAAAGCAACACAGCTGAACACACCATCCCCACTGTCAAACATGGTGGTGGCAGCATCATGGTTTGGGCCTGCTTTTCTTCAACAGGGACAGGGAAGATGGTTAAAATTGATGGGAAGATGGGTGGAGCCAAATACAGGACCATTCTGGAAGAAAACCTGATGGAGTCTGCAAAAGACCTGAGACTGGGACGGAGATTTGTCTTCCAACAAGACAATGATCCAAAACATAAAGCAAAATCTACAATGGAATGGTTCAAAAATACACATATCCAGGTGTTAGAATGGCCAAGTCAAAGTCCAGACCTGAATCCAATCGAGAATCTGTGGAAAGAACTGAAAACTGCTGTTCACAAATGCTCTCCATCCAACCTCACTGAGCTCGAGCTGTTTTGCAAGGAGGAATGGGAAAACATTTCAGTCTCTCGATGTGCAAAACTGATAGAGACATACCCCAAGCGACTTACAGCTGTAATCGCAGCAAAAGGTGGTGCTACAAAGTATTAACTTAAGGGGGCTGAATAATTTTGCACGCCCAATTTTTCAGATTTTGATTTGTTAAAAAAGTTTGAAATATCCAATAAATGTCGTTCCATTTCATGATTGTGTCCCACTTGTTGTTGATTCTTCACAAAAAAATACAGTTTTATATGTTTATGTTTGAAACCTGAAATGTGGCAAAAGGTCACAAAGTTCAAGGGGGCCGAATACTTTCGCAAGGCACTGTATATGAAACAACTTGTCTCCCGCATCCTATATCTGGACAATACCAGAGGAGTAGGAGCAGGGAAAAATACCAAATTGTCTCTCTATCGTCTCAGCGGCAACCGACCACCATAAAGGATTTCCATTTAGGCAGGTTTTCATTTCCAGCCGAAAGGCCAGAGCTAAACTGCCTCTTTGGCCCCTGATATTGGTACTTCTACTTTAATGCCCCGCTCCTGACTCAAGTCCTGACACGAGACCAGGAAGGAAGGAAGTCCCGCCCTTTAAACTGCAGGAACCTGGTTTCTGACTAACCCTGGACTGCTTTGGTAATTCCAACGCCAACAGAAATACAGCAAGGGAACTGAAGCAAGTAAAAGTAACACAAAGTGTGAAGTCCTTTTCATTTCCTCTCTGACTACAAATAGTTAGCTTTGAGCGAATTCCAACTCAGCCAGTCAGTAAAAATAATTGAGACATGCCCTGTAGGTCGGACATTTTGATAATTAAGCATGGGGCAATTCCCCTGGTGACCTTGTTCAAATGTTCACTTTGCATCATAAATGAACAGATTGAGAGTGAACAGACGGTGGACTTTCCAACAGATCCAATGCAGACCCCGAACAGAAGGCGAGAGACATTTACCCTTCTGTTGTTTTACTATTACATTCCCTCCCAGGCCGTACAGTTCAGACTGCAGTTCAGAGAAAGTGCAGAGGATTGTGTGTGTGTGTTGGATGGGATTCCCCTTTCAGACCCATGGCCACTCCTGGAACTTATACCTTCCCCTCCTTGATTTTGGTCCCAATGATCTGTCTCCTTTGCTGGATGATGTCAATCAGGAGGTCGCATTCTTCCATCAGCTTTCCCTCCTGCCGCGATGCATTGACCTGAAAAACACAAATGAAACATAATTCATCTGTCTGATAATTCACAGCCTTAAGTAAACTGTAATTACAAACCATTTATTGTTCTACTTACCCAGAGTTAGACGAACTCATGGATACCATTTTTATGTCTGTGTGCATTGTGAAGAAAGTTCGAGGTAGGTTCAAGTGCCAACGATAACTAGCGGCAGCACAATGACTGGAAGTCTACTGGAACGCTAGCGTATGGTTTGCGCTAACGCTAGTTAGCAGTGGTTCAACATTGGCTTGCAAAACTACCTCTAACTTCTTTCATACTGCATGCAGATATAAAAATGGTAGCCACAAGTTCATCTGTCGCTGGCTTTGTCAAAAGACGAATCTCACGGTATCCCATTAACGGTTTGTAATTATCAAAACGTCCGAACTGTCTCAGGGCAATGATTTAGAAAAAAGTTGAAAAACATAAATTGTCAGAATCTTGCAGTATCCATTTAAAGCTATAGTTCAACTAATGATAATTCAGATGTCAGTTGGTTTTGCATTGTAAATAATAACCTCCAGGTGAATGAATCAACATTGAAACACAGTAACTTAATCTGTGTTTGTTTCTGGCTACTACAGAAGATAGGGAATGCCTGCACCTCGTGTTTTGCTGAGTCTAACAGTGCTCAATTCTTTGTAGAATTTGGATCAGTCTACAGATCTTGAAGCTTTGTGATTGTTGAGTGCATGCACACTCAGATCCACTTTACTTGCCACAGGCCTTTGAAATAGATGCCTCTTTGGTGCCAGTTGTTATGTCCTGGTGAAACACAGATTTCACCACCTGGACAAGTTTCAACCGAAGCGAAGCGAAAAGCAGAGAGGGGAGTCGTGAAAGAGGGGATTGTTTGAGAGTTGCCAAGCCAACGAGGTGTGTTACGGTCACTCCCTGGTGTGGACAGGCTGTTTATGATATGAAAGGGACTCATTGAAAAGCACACAGATCTGTCTTTCCAACGCCAGTAATTAGGTTCCTTCGCCTTGTGAGTGGGTTTCTCTACTGTACGTTCACAGGGTTTAGAGGAGATCCTGGGTGAGACCCACTACCGTGAGGGAAAAAATTATTTTATCCCCTGCTGATTTTGTACGTTTGCCCACTGACAAAGACATGATCAGTCTATAGTTTTAATGGTAGGTTAATTTGAACAGTGAGATACAGAAATAACAACAACAAAAATCCAGAAAAACGCATGTCAAAAATGTTATAAATTGATTTGCATTTTAATGAGGGAAATAAGTATTTGACCCCCTCTCAATCAGAAAGATTTCTGGCTCCCATGTGTCTTTTATACAGGTAACGAGCTGAGATTAGGAGCACACTCTTAAAGGGAGTTTGTTACCTGTATAAAAAACACCTGTCCACAGAAGCAATCAATAAATTACCCATCCACGACCCATTTTCAATGTGCTGGTTGAGGGAAGGAGGTTCTCAACCAAGATTTGACGGTACATGGCCCCGTCCATCATCCCTTTGATGCGGTAAAGTTGTCCTGTCCCCTTAGCAGAAAAACACCCCGAAAGCATAATGTTTCTATCTCCATGTTTGACGGTGGGGATGGTGTTCTTGGAGTCATAGGCAGCATTCCTCCTCCTCCAAACACGGCGAGTTGAGTTGATGCCAAAGAGCTCCATTTTGGTCTCGTCTGACCACAACACTTTCACCCAGGTGTCCTCTGAATCATTCAGATGTTCATTGGCAAACTTCAGACGGGCATGTATATGTGCTTTCTTGAGCAGGGGGACCTTGCGAGCGCTGCAGGATTTCAGTCCTTCACGGCATAGTGTGTTACCAATTATTTTCTTGGTGACTATGATCCCAGCTGCCCAGCTGCCTAAATAATAATAATAATTTAACTGGGCCAGTCAGTTAAGAACAAATTCTTAATTTCAATGATGGCCTAGGGACAGTGGGTTAAGTTTTTTCCCTCACTCTATCTCCCCCCTCTGATCTACTATTGAATATTTGTGGAGTTTAGGTCTTATGAACCATCTATGTGTTACAGTAGGAGATAGATGTTCAGTGAGGACACACTGTATTCCTCTTAAATTATTCTAGCATCTCGTGAAATCTTAGATTCATTAGATTAGATGAATACTTATTAATTAGCCCCGCATTTCTGTCTCTTTCTCTCTCTCTCTCCCCCTATATACCTACAAAAACAGTCAAACAAGCACACACACACACACATGCTGTGGCCATGTTGCCATGACAGCGTCATGAGTACACGTGGCTGACACACTGTGGGTTCAGCCTTTTGCCGTGGCAAGAGGGTGTGTGACGGACATGACAGAGTCTTTGGCAGGAGCATAAGTGATTCATTTAACCCGAAGTAAATGCGTTTCTGGGGAATTTGCACATCAAAAGAGCTCAAACCTTTAACAGAAGTTGGAAGAGAGGCTGATTTTCTTTAGAAGGCTTTAAAATATTTAGCAATCTCCAAAAAGTACACACGCGTCCTGTGTACTCTCGTTAAGTGCTGAGAAAGGGGGTCTTTCCACTCCCTTGCACATTTAGGCACAGTGATGATGACTATACTAAAAATAACGCTAACTGTAATCCTTGGGGTGGATATAGCAAATTACAATCTACAGATTTAATGAAGTTGTTTCATGAGTTGCACAATGATTATGCAAGTCATTCCACATTCCTCAATTATTCACGCAAATTACTTTTGCAAAGTTGATTCACTGAGCACAAGCTGCACATACACACACACTCACACACACACACACACACACACACACACATACAAAAACACAGAAACACTCAAGAGTTAGCCTACACACTCATTATTTAATGGGTGGAAGTGTGTTTAAAAACCATGTACACATTCGTTCCGACCTACATCCACCATGAAAACGAGGTCAGATATTTCCCCTCTTTTTCTCTGATGCATTATTTAAATACATCCGTTTTGAAAGGACCAGGTTTGTGGATTTTTAAAAGGCTAAATGAAATGACCAAAGTGGACCTGCGGCCTGTCCTTAAACGTTTTAGTGTACTGGTGACAGTGGCCATGGAAACATAATACGATCTCTGCTTAGAGTATAAAGATAAAGATTCAGGACATGTCATATCCTAGCCCACTCTTCCACCATGGGGCTGTGACTCTTTCCTCTCAGGCACTTCTAATTTGAATCATCACAGACCAAGAACAAGTGGCTATGGTCAGAAAGGCTTAATCCAGAAGAACCATTAAAGAAGTGGCACAACCAATCGTTTGACTCTATAGATGCATCAGTATAATCTGATTGTATTGTACATGTGCATGTTTAAATTGGACACGTATATAATATAATACATTTTTATAATGTGTTGCTTGACAACTCAATGATTAGTAGCCTACATATCAGGAAAACATTGTGCATTTTGAAATTGTAGAACAAGATTCTATATGCAAATTCAGATGAGCAAACTCAAGCGGAGACAGGAGCATCTGTGGCCACATAAACTACTTCAAGATGACAGGACAACATGGGCATAAGCATGTCAGGAAAATCATCATTCTCATTTTAAATTTGACACCAATACAAAAATGAACAAAGTTTGTTGTTTTCTCTGAGGTGAACAGCATACAGTGAATTGGGCATGCATCACATGCACTAGACTAACTAAATACAGCATGCCCCTAATAGCATGGTCAGTGGCATAGAGCGCTCACCTCTACATGTTGACAGGTTTGGATCAACTTTCCCATCAACCCCTCCAACTCATTGTTCCTCTTGACCAAATGACTCAGGTTGGAATCCAACGCTTGCTGAAAAAGAGAGAGAAAATTACTATTGAAGACAGAAGAGAAAACAACAATTATTGTCCTTGTTTGTCTTATGAGCAAGCCTGAAAAGCAACCTACCATACTTTCAAGAGAAAATAAACACAAAACCAAGCTGATCAAAAGGTGTTAGAGGTCCTACATTTCTGTTTTAGAGTGAGCAAAATCATGAAGCCAAAACAGAGAAGCTTCCTCCTCCTCCTACCCCTCTTCCTTCCTCTCCTCCTCCTTCACCTCCCCTCTTCCCCTTCCAAAATCTCATCCACGGTTGTCACACTTGCTTTTGGACAATTTGGACACTAACCTCCGGGCGCTGCCCCTGTCCCTCGTCCCGATACCGCCTCATCCCGGGCACTCAGTCTCCGAGCAGGACTCACAGCCAAACACTACTGGCAGAGCCTTAGCCAGAGCCTGAGCCACTCCGGAAAAAAACTCATGCATAAACCCCCCCGACCGGCAAATGAAGCGTCAAAAGCTCCTCTGACAGCCCATCTACCTATCAAAGAGTCTTTATGCGAGCTGTTCTTCCTGACGTTTTTTTCCCCCTTTCCCCCTTCCTATTCTGCCTGCCTGTCTTCTTTATTTCAACATTCTATCATATTATTGCCCAACCGACCATATTAAGCCACAATGTGATGTTCAGTAGGGATTAAATGGAGTTGCCCCATGGGTAAACAACGTAAACTACAGACGAGCCAGGCAGAAGAATACGGTTGGGGGGGTTTACCAGTCTAATGGATGGCCTTAATACGATGATGACAGACAAAAACAAAAACACATTAAGGACCATAGGGGATGGCATGATCAACGGGGGTGTAAAAATAACTGAACCCATGCAGGAGAACAGCAATACTACAAGGACTACTAGCGTGTCTTCTTGCTTGATTGGACATATTGAATAGGTATCACTGGAAACCAAACTAAGGGGTCAAACAGTATGCCCCATGTGACTCCCTCCATTATGGTCTCCTCAGCATGTTCAATCTAATGTCCGATTGAAATTGACGCTAATACAATGGAATTTGTCCCCCACGGTCCAGAGAAGATTAATTGAAATGTCCCTGTTGTAAATTTGTATTCGGGTCAGGAGAAATTACTCTTGATCTCATGTATTTATAGCCAATATTCTCAATTCACTGAGTTTAAAGTGGACACGCTCTAGGTTGAGGATATTTATCAAGCATTTTCTTCTTCTTCACCTAGTAAGAGGTCAGAATAAATCAGAGTGTCAGAGGAAATGTGAAAGAAGCATCTGTTACATATCTTGAAACTGTTGTACGGTGAATCATGTACGATAACGTTGGGGTGATCCAAGCCTGTTGTCTGAAAACATGTTGAGTAAATAAGACACACCGAGAAACAAATCACGTAGATAAGACCTCTGTTGAAAGATCTTTGGCTGTATGGAGTAAAGAACGGTCTTTGATGGTTAAAGGAAAGACTCACAATAAGCAGGAGGCACATGGTTGAACTCAAACTCAATGCAATTGTCCTATTCATAGATATTTCAAATGGTTTGTTTTTAAAACCAAAATACCAATAAAGCGGACGGAATACGTGAATCCTTATAGTCAGTTTCTTTTTGAATGTTCTCTCAGCAGGAGATAATGTAGTATATGAAATGACAGCCTACTGTATCCATTTACCAAATACACTAGTTCTCTTCATTGCAAAATATCACTAGCCACATTTGTGTAGTCAACAACTCAAACTGGGAGAAATCCCTGGTCATTAGTGGAAGGGTATATGGAAACTTTTGAGATTTAAATACAGTTCTAAAAAAAAAAAAGTGGGCTACTCCTGAGTGTGGCCAGATGACATTGAAGGCAGTTGCAGGGAGTTCTACAAAGGAAATAGATTCTAATGTCATTCCTTCAGCATCTGTATCTACTCAAAAGAAAGCTACCACTCACCACACTTTTAATGGCTTCTTGCTACTTGACCTTCTAAGATCCCTGTAAGAACCCTTTACGATGAGGAAAAAATGTTTACTATTCAATATCTGATAATATCTATATGGGAGGAAACACCAAGGGCATCTAAAAAAAAACGATTTATGTGATACGATCACAGCATAAAGAGGGCTGAGGACAGGCAAGGCTGTTTTTATCTTAATGCAAAAGTCAACCTATAATGCATGTGTGGCTTGTAAATACCAAAATTGTTATACATTTGTAAGTATGAACCTTTTGGATGTCAATTTCTACTCCGTTGTTTGCCTTTATGAACGGTGTGACTCAGGAGTACTAGAATCACGACTTTGCCCTTTTCTCCTTCTCCCATACTCTGAAGTGAGCATCCCACGAAAGATGCGTGAGTCCTAGGAGGCCAACACTTCACACCCCTGAGTAAAATAAATGAATCATTTCTATGGTGCGTCAGGTCCTGTACCTTTACACTGTAAACAAGGTCACTGATAAAACATGGCATGTGACATGACTTCTTCTGCATCCTCTACATCAGGGCAACTAGACTGGTTTTCGTGCTTTGCCTGGCATTTAAATACATGCAAGCGTATACCTGGATTCGCTGGTCAGACACTGATTTGAAAAAAATAACAAAAGCTAGCAGACAATGGCCCCCAAGAACTACATGTCCTATCATGTCAGTGCCCATTCCCCAATATTACACAACACAATACCAAAGGTCTCTGAGCAACAGGTTCCTGTTCGGAATAACAACAAGAAACATGTTTTATCCCTGTTTTAACTCCCTGTGTGTGGTATCGACTGACATGCAGTGGTGTTAGACATAGTTAGCCTCAGGCAGTGATGTCATGGGAGTAGACCGATTATCCTATACCGTTGCCACACAATTGTCTCTTTCACATAGCAGGTGGGATGTTGTTTTCCTGCTCACTGTGTCTGGGTGTCCCTGAACAAGCAGTCTGATGCCCTGAAAAATGTCCACCGGGTCATCACACATCACAACACCCTATAGCGCTGTTGTTGCAGCCAGGTCACACCAGATCCACTTCAGTATTCAACGTTTGTCCAGATTCCCAGGATGTCGGGTGATGCCTTCGATGCCATCCACTAGGGGTAATGTGAGCACCTGTTAACATCTAGTAGGCTCGCGGCTTGATAGGGCGTTGTGGATTAGGATAGAGGAAGGGATTGAAACACAAGCTACGGCGCCGAGGTTTCAATCCCAGTGCTATGCACTCTTTCATATTTTTTATGTTTTATCCCTATTCCAAACAGTCGGAATGAATGCCTAATTTTAACCATTACGTTTTTTTTCTGTTTTATCCCTTTGAGAACCACAGTTGCAAAAATGCAACGCTACCTATATTGCATCTTATACAGGTCCTAAACTAAAAAATGTCAAACTGTCAAATGTCAAAAATGTCATGTCAAACACTATATGCATTTCCTTAGAACCATATTTATTTCTTAGTAGTATTTGTTGTGTGTCAGTATGATTACTTTGGCATTAGTAGCCTCTGAAACATTAGAAACCTACAATGGTCCCCTACAAAAGCATATGTTGGCAGTACATGATGCAAGTACATGACTTGAGACATTTTTTGCTGTCTTCTCTAAGATGTAGTGATTATGTAAAAAAAAAAATATATATATACAGTACCAGTCAAAAGTTTGGACACACCTACTACAAAGTGTGAATAGAATAATTTTGGTCATAAAGTCAGTATCGTCTAAAACAGAGTTTGGAAGCCTACACTACCAGTCAAAAGTTTTAGAATACCTACTCATTCAAGGGTTTTTCTTAATTTTTATATTTTCTACATTGTAGAATAATAGTGAACACATCAACACTATGAAATAACATATATGAAATCATGTATTAACCAAAAATACACAAATAAAAATATATTTTATATTTCAGATTCTTCAAAGTAGCCACCCTTGCCTTGATGACAGCTTTGCAAACTCATGGCATTCTCTCAACCAGCTTCATGAGGTAGTCACCTGGAATGCATTTCAATTAACAGGTGTGCCTTGTTAAAAGTTAATTTGGGGAATTTCTTTCCTTTGTAATGCTTTTGAGCCAATCAGTTGTGTTGTGACAAGGTAGGGTTGTATACAGAAGATAGCCCTTTTTGGTAAAAGACCAAGTCCATAATGTGGAAAGAACAGCTCAAATAAGCAAAGAGAAATAACAGTCACTTCATTACTTTAAGACATGAAAGTCAGTCGATCAGAAAAATGTCAAGAACTTTTAAAGTTTCTGCAAGTGCAGTCGCAAAACCCATCAAGTACTATAATGAAACTGGCGCTCATGAGGACCGCCACAGGAAAGGAAGACCCAGAGTTACCTCTGCTGCAGAGAATAAGTTAATTGGAGTTAACTGTACCTCAGATTGCAGCCCAAATAAATGCTTCACAGAGTTCAAGTAACAGACACATCTCAACATTAGCTGTTCAGAGGAGACTTCGTAAATCAGGCCTTCATGGTTGAATTATTGAAAAGAAACCACTACTAAAGGACACCAATAAGAAGAAGAGACTTGCTTGGGCCAAGAAACATGAGCAATGGACATCAGACGGGTGGAAATTTGTCCTTTAGTCTGATGAGTCCAAATTTGAGATGTTTGGTTCCAACTGCCATGTCTTGTGAGACACAGAGTAGGGGAACAGATGATCTCTGCATGTGTGGTTCCCACCGGGAAGCATGGAGGAATAGGTGTGATGGTGTGGGGGTGCTTTATTGGTGACATTGTCTGTGATTTATTTAGAATTCAAGGCACACTTAACCAGCATGGCTACCACAGCATTCTGCAGTGATACGCCGACCCATCTGGTTTGCACTTAATAGGGCTATCATTTCTTTTTCAACAGGACAATGACCCAAAACACAATTCCAGGCGGAGTAAGGGCTATTTGATCAAGAGGGAGAGTGATGGAGTGCTGCATCACCCGACCTCAACCCAATTGAGATGGTCTTGGATGAGTGGGATGAGAGAATGCCAAGAGTGTGCAAAGCTGTCATCAATGCAAAGGGTAGCTACTTTGAAGAATAAAACATAAAAAATTTGTTTAACAATTTTTGGGTTATGACAGGATTTTATCTTTATTTAATTAGGCAAGTCAGTTAAGAACAAATTCTTATTTTCAATGACAGTCTAGGAACAGTGGGTTAACTGCCTGTTCAGGGGCAGAATGACAGATTTGTACCTTGTCAGCTCAGGGATTTGAACTTGCAACCTTCTGGTTGCTAGTCCACCACTCTAACCACTAGGCTAGCCTGCCAACCCCCTAGGCTACCCTGCCGGATTCTGTGTGTGTTATTTCGTAGTTTTAATGTCTTCACTATTATTCTACAATGTAGAAAATTGTAAAAATTGTCACGACGTGGCCCTTTGGGGGTGTATATCGTGTTTCCACCCCCTCTCTCACTCTCCCCACCACAAGTTTTCTGACATTACGCCAGGTCATAAATACCTGGTAGAAACTGCTATGCATTATTAAGGGAGAGAGTCTACCAGATCAAAGAGCTTATCTTAGTTCAAAACTTCTAATTGCCAAAATAGGAGAACTAAACAATATTTATACTTTTGAGAATGTGGGAATGGTCCGTGGACACTTAAAGTACAGTCATGACGAGTGTGTTTCATTTGGTGATCTCATGAAGGACAGGAAACACACATAACTGTATTTGTAGTGTACATTTCCCAGCTGTCAAGTATACATCTAAATTTTGTGAAACATATGTGATTAAACATGAAACTATTTGTGAAAAGATGTAATGTGATGTTAACCTTCTAAATGACAGTATGGATTTTCATATAACGATTAACTAGTCAGTGGCCACACCCCCGTGAGCCCAGACATCACATTAGGCATCATAGAACTGCCCCTTCTTTCACAAGAGTATAAAACACTGTCCTACAAAATATACATTAAGTCAGAGAATACCGGGATGTCGTCCGCACGTTGGAATGGCTACAATTCTATAAGCCACGGAGACCATGCAGCTGTAGTTTTGAATACACTGCTGAAAATGGTTAAACTCTGAGACTGTTGATCACTACAGAAGAAGGAGCAAATTCTAGATGGCACGAACTACTAGTCTGCAGCTAGAAATCACATAAACCTAGTACGAGAATACTGACAACCGAAACCGAAAATGTCCCAATGGTACTCTGAAGTGTCCATCCTAACCACCTACAACCACAAAAGACATTGTGACATCTGGGAAAGGTAACCAGAGACTCTATGGGACGATAGAGTGTTTTCAACGGAGAGACAACAACATTGCAATTTCTTTCAGAATGAGTGGCTGTTCATGTGCAAAGTATTAGCAATTATCTACTGTGTGTATTGAATTAATTTTGGCTTTCCCGATCTTTCTCAGTCCCCTTTCCTTTGTCTACCAAGCCTTCATATAGGCTTAGCCCACTAAGGACTTTTCTATCATTGTTAGTAACCACTATCTACTGTTTGAATGTTATGTCATTCTGTGTGATTATTTAGTTAGTTAGTAAATAAATAATTAAGCCAATTTGTATATTTCTGATTCATTATGGAAACTAGGGTTTGTGCAGATAACCAAGAATTGTAAAATTTTTGGAATGAGAACTGATAATAATAATAAATCATTAATAGAAGACCAATGGATCAGATATTAAAATATTTGAAGAGTTAAATTCGGGAAATTATAACTCTTACTCTTAATTTTCCCAGTGGTGCACCGACATCCTAGTTAATTAATGTTTACATGATTAGTTCAACATCACATAATAATTAAACCTAGATACTTGATTTGATTATATACAGTCTTCACATTTAGTGATAGTGTCACGCCCTGACCATAGAGAGCCCTTGTTTCTCTATGGTGTAGTTGGTCAGGGTGTGACGAGGGGGTGTTCTAGTTTAAAATGTTTAAACGTTGATGCATTTTACTATTTCAGACAAAATAACTGCATTTTAGATGTACTGTGCCCGAAATTATTGACATCCCTGATAAAGGTGAGCAATAATGACTGTATGAAATAAATCATATTAATACTGAGCTAAACTGTATGCAAAAAAAGGGAAATTATATTATTGTATACTAACCCAATTGCTTAGAGAAAGAGATTTTGTTCAACAAGTAGTATTTGTTTCACTCAAAAAGGTAGGTGTCAAAATGATTCTTATAAATAAAGTAATCGAAATTTTAGTATTTGCTCCCATATTCCTAGCACGGAATGACTACATCAAGCTTGTGACTCTACAAACGTATCGGATACATTTGCCATTCGTTTTGGTTGAGTTTCAGATTATTTTATGCCCAAAATAATTAAATGGTAATTCATGTTTTGTGTCATTTTGGAGTCACTTATATTGTAAATGAGAATAGAACATGTTTCTAAACAATTCTACATTAATGTGGATGCTAACATGATTACGGGTCATCCTGAATTAATCATCAGTAATGATGCGTGAGAAAGTTACAGAGGGTCAAAGATCACACCCCCAGGACCCACCAGAACATGCGCCAGCACGTCAATGCTTTTGATATATTTTTATGTGGTTTTTATAGAATTTTACGGTTTTCTTAATACAAATTATTCCTACCATTGATGCCCAATGGTGAATTTCTGCAACTTTTCTGTAAAAAAATTAACTAACCCTAAACCGTAGTAAGAGGACTATGCTTGGGTCTCACAAGGTTTAACCCTATCCCAAACCTTAACTCTTACTTTAACCAGTCGGAATTAATGCCTAAACGCAGTTATCGAGTTTTGACGTTTGTCCCCCCTGTGCAAACGTTGAATACTGAAGTGAGACCATAAGATCTCGTTGGTTGTTGAGCAGAGGATACGTCATGTTGAAACAGCTATAGACTTTGTATCAAATTCTCTGATGTACTGTATATCAACTTCTCACATCTTGCTTCATTCTTAATGTGTTTGCGGTTTGCTTGTGTGTCTTGTCTCAGTGTTAATTTGTTTGTTTGTGTGCCATTATGTTCTCCTCACTTTATCTGCGTCAACTTTCTCTTCATCTCCATCAGTTCTCCATTTCTCCTGTTTCATTTTCCCAAGCCGTTTCTGTCTGATATAAACTCAGTGATTTTGTTTACGGAGAAAGGCAAGCAGCTTTGAGTTATTTACTCTCACTTAATGGAATCCATGCCTTCATGTGCACACCATGTGGGAAAGTTGCAGGATCCATACATGAAGTACATCTGCATTAATTCCATGTGATTTTGTGCCATTCGTTTTGTTGACATCAAATGATGGATACAAAATCATTTATATCACTATTTACCATCTATTTGCAGTGTTCGTGATAAACGTAACGTTTCTGTCACTACTCTGCCAGTTGTGCAAAATGCAAGCCATAATGCTGCATAACGTACTGTACATGATAACACTTCAGAAACAGTCAATGCTTGTGTTGTCTGTGGTCCGTCCCTTGGCCTAGACCCTTGAGACACAAAGTCATCTGCATGGACAGTCATAGATCAGAGGCAAGGCTGCAGGCAAAGGGTCATGACCGTGTAACAGTATGACTCAATTACTCCAGGGCATGGGGGAAGATGTTGTAGTTGGGCTGAGTAAAGTGAAGAGTTATGACCAAGCCAGGAGCTGTGCCATTGGGGAGGGGAGGAAGGCAGAGGACAGTCAAAGGTCTTTACTTAGCTACAACAAGTTTATCATGATTCTGCATTGTTAGATCAGAGCATCCTCTATGACCCAGATCCATGGACCTCTGACGCTATTTTGAACCATTTCCTCTCTCTGTACGTTTCCGTGAAATGGTAATTTTATCTCCCAAAAGGAAAGGGTGTAACCACAATGACCTAGCCCCTTCACAGAGGCCCACTGCCACCACTGAAAATACTGCAATCATAGGACAGTCATTTCCCTTCAATCGTTCGGTAGCTCCGCCTAATATGAGTACATGTTTAATGATCCTTAATGTTTTCTTTCATGAGTAATTAAAGGTCAAATCAATACTGCATGAATTTTACATGGTGTGGTGCAAAGGGTTCTGGTAGAAGTGACCTACATTTGAGCTTCGCCTACCCTTACAGGAGTGTTTTCATGACTCTACGAATCTTTAAATCCTTCAAAAGGTGAAGTGAGAGAGATTAGACTATAGCACAAGGCCTTTCGATGCAGGTCTGTCGCAGAGTGAGAGTATTAACCCATCGTAAGCCAATCCTGGGTTGCGATCATTCGGCTCCAAACGGAAGCAAATGTTTGTATTCTGTTTCTTAATTGATACTGGAGTCATGTAGGAACATGTAAAGGGTTCGCAACACTGAGAATATTACCCCCCCCAAAAAAAAGATACACTTCACTGGACAAAGATCAGCATGTTCTTCCTCTACAGTAGGTAGAAATGTGTTTATTTTGCAATTGCAGTGCACATGTGGTATTGCGTTGTCACTGCATCAGGAATTATCTCCATTTTATAACCAAGAACCCCAAAGCCCCAGTGCAAGTCTGTAATCATGCACCCAGGTACCCATTCTAGTTTTGAGGGGGGCAGCATTTTTTGGACTCACCTAGGGGCAGCAGAATGGTAAGGACCGGCCCTTGCATTCTTACATGATTGTGTATCCTCTGGTATGCTCATTTGTGCAATGTGCAATGCCTTTTAAGTGCAGAAGATCCATGTAATAACGCACACATAATATGGAAGTGAGGCAGAAATACACTGTAGTGTATAAGAACAAATGCTCCATCAATGGTTCATCTCTCTGAAAAACAAAAATAGCCAGTGCTTCATTTGAGCTGGATCTTTCCGGGAATAGGATCCAACACCTCTCAGTTTTGCAAGGATCCGGTAGCCTACCTCTCCTGGCATGACATTTTTTTCTCACTGTCACTGTTTGCAATTGAACATGATAGTCCAGTGTTTAATTTGGCCCAGATCCTGCCGGAATAGTATCCGGCACCTTTAAGTTTTGCAAGGATCCGGTAGCCCACCGCTCCTGGCATGAAACATTATTTACACTGTTTACAATATAAACATCAAATAAAAGAGATCTGCCCATAACAAAAAAAAAGGTCATGTGAAAGGTAAACCCGGCCCCGGTTTATGGTTCGCGCAATATTGTAGCCTGGTGGCCTTTGCTGTGAAAAGAGAGAAGTGCTCTTGAATCACTCACAGAACTAGAATGATATTAATTTTCTATGATCTCTCTCCGTCTCTCTCTTGCTCTGATAGACACGAGCCTGCAACTATCACCTCTCCAGCGTTGCACTAAATTATAGAATTGCTGCTGTCTGTCCGTTCTGAAATAAATGAAATAATTCAGAATACTACACCAGGAATACGTCTATAATTGAGCCACAGAGGATCAATAGCTTATTTAAAATAAATAACATATGTGTGGATTGTTTGTAGCCTAAACACAAGGATTTGCCTCGGGAATGTGTGGCAAATCTGCCAGTGAATAGCTAAACAGACCTTTCGCAATATTTCAAATACAATCGCAGGAAAACGTAGGTTGGAAAGCAAATGGTTACTGCTGAAAAGAGAAGACTCTAATATGTATGTAGGGTACCAAAATATTTGATCAACTTCCAAATAGGCCTGTTCAGTGAACAGCATTGTTTTACAAAGTAAAACAATAGAGAGAGAGAGGCTGTTGACACCAGCGCATTGACCATGACTGGTGAGTGAGTCAGTAAAACTGGAAAGCTTTTTCAGGATTTTAATTCTTCCTCATACTGTACAAAATGGCATTGTTTAGACAGGCAGCCCAATTCTGATATTTTTTTCCACTAATTGGTCTTTCGACCAATCACATCAGATCTTTTCCAGAAAAAAAAGATAGATAAAAAGATAGAATTGGGCTGCCTGTATAAATGCAGCCTTTGTGCATCTCCACACACCTAGGCCTAGGCTATTGATGGATTCAAGACAAGGTATTTTTTATTGATCTCAGATTATCGGTTTTGTCAGTGTCAAAGTAGCCTGTCATTTCTATAATTTGTGCGGTATTAAAAATGATTCTGTTAAAGTCACCCGTCACTTAAAATGACGTAGAGTTGCATGAAAGGCTTTTAGGACACATTTTTGCCAGACCATAGGCAACAAATAACGTCGCCATTTGTGCAAGTGCCTCTACTCTACTGCTCTGTGCCACTCAGGCAAATACAATGATATGCATGCAATGCTTTACTATAAAGCTGTTTTTTTATCATGTATTCCTGTACCTCAGAGCCCCACAGGTCACCCCCCTCTCGCGCTCACATTCTGTTTCAGAACTTCCCGATTTACAAATGAAGCATTGATAATAGTTACATTTGGACTCCATGTGTTGCTTCTGTAATCAGAACACTTTTCTAGACCGCTTAACATACACAGGAGAGATGGACCAGAGTGCAAAAGATGCCAAACTGAAAATCAGTGATCACACATGGCCTTATCACAAATCAAACTCTGGTCTTAATTTGTCCTGCAGAATCCATATAGGACACCTCAATCAAACACCACACTTCTGGGGACCACCATGCCCTAACAGACACCCTTCTTCACATGGCAGCAGGCCCCCATCCGACAGCCCCCCCGCCCCCGAGTGTGCTTCAGCTCCCCCCTGAGAGAGGGGGTAATAACAGGCCATCTCCCCTCCCTAACAGCCTTTAACACGACCTACCAGTCACACTCAATTAAACCAACCCCCACCAAACGGAGCGATTACCACTGTTTAACCTCAACCTTCTGGATGCAGCACTCTTCCTCATCACTAATGAACTCCTATTTTCACACTGCCTGCACAGGAGAGATGCAGAGAGACCCTCTTGGCATTTTGGGGCGGTGCAGTACTTGTACTAATTGTATGATTAGGGCGCTCCTCTAATGATGAAACAAAAAGATGATAACATAATTTTGGTTGGAAATCTAGGCTACATAGTTAGTGAAGATTATAGTGCACTCAAAACAAAATAAAGTTGCTGTATTTCTTCACCACAACATTACACTTACAATGTCACACCTACGATGGCGAGTGCACAATCGGGCATCTCACTTTCTCACTCTTTTCAACTTCACACACAGCTTTCCACAGCTCCTCACTTCTCCCTTTTCATTCTTTACACCGTCACACACATTATCCACAGCAGTTCTGATGCCGCCCCTCCTCAAAACAACATGTCCACCAGCAGAGCATAGCGACCAGGTTCATGCATACATTCAAAAAGTCATCCCTTACCTTGAGTTTCTCGAAGCGGTCGCTCAAGGCCGCCACCTGGTGGTCTCGGTGTCTTCCCACCAGTTTGCACAGCGAGCAGATGAGCTGTTCGTCGGTGACGCAATACATGTTCACTTTCTCCTCCTCGTGCTCCAGGCACTGCAGCCCCCGCAGGTGGCAGTCCGGCATGGGCTCAATCAGACGGTGGCCCGTGAAGGGCTTCTTATTGGGGTGCGTGGCACGCAGGCACTCGTCACAGTATGACACCTCGCATGTCACGCACGTCTTGACAGCGTTCTGCGGCGGGTCCTGCTCGCAGAACTGGCACTGCACGTGGCTGGGCGGCGTCCCGGGGCTGGTCATGGCGGTGGAGGCGGGGACCAGGGCCAGGGCGAATCGCCCGGCGTCCTCGCTAGGGGAGTTGGGCCCGCTGTGAGGCAGCAGGGCCAGGGGGCCGGAGGAGGCGGCCCTCTGGACGCGGTCGATGATGTTCTGGAGGGTGACGTTGCGTTTCAGTCCTTCTAGGCCACGCTGCGGACTGAGAGAGATGACATAGCGGCAGGTGGGGCACTGGAAGGCTCCGATGGACTGGACGGGCTCGTTGGAGGCGCAGTGGGATACCAGGATGCGATGGGCGCAGCCGAAGCACAGGCTGTGGGCACAGGGCAGGAGCAGTGGGTCCTCAAAGAGCTCGAGGCAGATTGGGCAAGTCAGCTCTGACTCCAGCGCGTCCATCCTCTCAGGTGGAACTCAGGCGCGGGCGTGTCAGCGAAATCCAGGGTAACTGCTCAGCTATCTGGAGAGGTGGACAGAAAGACTGAACCGTTCAGATAAATACATGTGAATGGTTATCTACAGTTGACTGATCATTTCCATTGTCATCAATTGTAGTACTTCAATGAAAATGAAGCGATAAATGAATTCATCAAAAACGTGGAGTGTTGAGCGATCAGAGCTTGTATTGTTTGAAATGTCCACAATATATGGGTGGATGCTGTGCTAAAAAAAAAAGGTGAGGTCATAGAAATAACAAAGCAAAAGTCTCTTCTGTCATTTTATGTTTCCTTTATTTATTTGTCTTAATTGTCTAATGTTAATAAACAGAGGACAGGAGTACAATTTATGTTAAAACATCTGTCTCAGTAATGGCAAGCTGTAACACACTGACTGACGGTGACCCAGAGCCCTTGTCAAAACCAATAAGGAGGGATGTCTTTTTTTTACTTCTATCGAAAACCTGGTTGCACAACTCAATACATTTGGCAATATACATTTGTATATCCTTTTTGTAGGCCTCCAGGTGGGTTATTTCATCCACAATTGATGCTGAATGCAGATAATCACTCATCAGAACAGAGAACTGAAACTTGCTCCCCCACAACGCTGTCTAGACAGGTCAACTAAACACTCATGCCATTGTCTGAGGTGACGGGTGCCAATACTCTCCCGACGCCATGCCCTTCTCTCAATCCTGCGGCAGTGAAAATGTACCCTCAGTTTGGCCCGAGTACAGCAAGGGACAAATGATTTTCAATAAACTGATGCTGAGCAGAGCATAGGAAACGGACCTGTCTACCTGGAAATATAATGATTTTACAGCTACCCAGAACCATTGTGTGATTTTATTTGACCATGGTAATACTGACCTGATTTAATTGAACGGTTCAATTTGAACCCTTCTTCAAAGTCTCGTGTCAATAAATGAACAATCCTTCAAGTCAAGTCAAAGCATAATCCTACTTCTAATAAAGCCGTTTTTCCAGGGAAGTCCCTGGGTGTAGTATTTTCAACAGATGTCACTGTTTTCTGTACTTGTGTGTCCAGCAAGTACAGTACTATACATCTCTCTGGCCTAGTTCCAAGTGGGACTAGACTGCTAAGCAACGCCACTCCCCTACCCCTCTGGAACAGTGACAGACACAACACTTCTTATTTAGCATTGAATGGTCTCTGAATTCCTCTGATCGGGGACATTGAGTTCACTTGAATGTCAACTGCAGAATGCTTCAACCTTCGGACATCGGACAGAAGCTGTAGTGACCAAACACATTCATTGTGAAGGATCATACAATGTGTAATACGTTGTACGTTTTAAAAACACAAACACCAAACATGCCTAAATTGAACTGATACAGAACTGAATAAATCAATGTAGCACGCACCGTACCAGCAATGACTTGTCTATCACAGAGACAACTGCAGTGACCCAAACGTTTCCCTGAACTCAGTGAAGATGATCGCTCCCTTGACTTCGGTGTACGGTATTGAAGTATACGACTGCATGTCAAAGTATCTGCTCTCAACCTAATAACACCAGATAAACCATGAAACAGCTGAATAGATTCCTCTGGTAAAAGTCCAAAGCAAGTAATAACTTGAATAAGTAGAATGCTAGTCACTTTAATAATGTTTACATATTCTGCATTACTCATCTCATATGTATATAATCTATTCTATTCCACTGTGTCTTAGTCTATGCCGCTCTGACACTGCACGTCCATATATTTATATATTCTTAATTCAATTTCTTTACTTAGATTTGTGTGTATTGGGTATAGGTTGTGAAATTGTTAGATATTACTGTTACATATTACTGCATTGTCGGAGCTAGAAAGACAAGCATTTCGCTACACCCGCAAAAACATCTGCTAAACACGTGTATGTGACCAATAAAATTTGAATTGATTTGAAGTGGAGTCCCCGTCAGACTTTTCCATGGTCTTTGCCCTTCCCTAGCACGCGGATCCCCTCTTAGCAGACCCACTCAGTACCCACCAATGGATCTCGCTCCCGTGTACTCAGCATCGCAGACATCTCTGCAGAGGAGGAGGACGATGCTACAGAAGCTGAAGAGCCCGAATCAGAAACACAGGCAGCAGGGAGCTCAGAGGACAGATCCCTGAGCATGGAGACACAGCGGGGTGGAACACCGGTCCACAGCAGGCATCACTCTGCTGCCTGCTTAGCCCTTATCCTCCTCACGCACACACTGAATACGCAAAGTCGTCTAGTGTAGCTGCCGACCAGCTTTTCACAGGAGTTTCACAGGAGCCACGGAGGCACAACAGGAAAGGACAGAGTTGTCCCGACAATTCCAGCAAAGTTAGCGAGAGAGAGCGGTTCACTAGAGCGGGTAGCTCTGTGGACAATCCCACTTCATACAAAAAAAGTGACACTGCAATCTGTCAGACCTCACAGTGGAGGTGCGGGAGGGGAGGAGGGAGAGAAGAGAAGAGAAGAGGGGCAGAGAGGGGGTGAGGGAGAGGGTATTGTCTTCTCTCTCCCTTCTGCTCATTTATAGCTGTGGTCCAATGAAAAATCAGCAGGGATAGGTGTCAGAAGAATAACTAATGTAACACGTGTCATTAAAATACTGTGTGAATTTCAAATCTGAGGAATACACATTGTATACATTGGAGTTCTATGACATGTAATGGGTTTAGACACTAGTCTTGGACTCTTCTTCCTATTGACCTCTGTGAAAAATAGACTGTGATGACCTTCCCAAAGGGCCTAACCAGGGTTGGTAGTTGAACTGAGTCTGAACCTTTAAGATCAATCAAATAATGTGTGGAGTTATGTTAGTGTGTTGATATGCATCGTGAGAGAGAGTCACAAGTTGAATTACAGTGTTTTCCATTTGCGGTCAAGGCATTAACCCTTTCTGTTGTAACTAACATGGTGCCTCAAGGCAGGTTTGTTTGAGAAAGTTAAATGTTGCTGGCTTGGCAATTGATGCCAGGTGGGGACAGGTACAAAGAATGGTGACTCACACTGACAGCCAGCTAGCCAGACTGAAACATGGCCAATGAAGACGAGGCTACACTACCTTCATACCAAGTTGAACCCTAACAATTAAGGACAAAAAAAATGGATTTACCGGTAAGGAAACTTGATCACTTTCAGCTAAATTTGCCTGAACTGTGAGTAAGTTATATTGTCCCAACTAACATTTAGAGTAGCCTTTTTTAAAGTATGAGAGGGGAGGTCAACTTACTGTTGTGAGTTACAATAGTAGAATACATGGTGCAATTTCTAAATTTGGTTGTGCATCAGCAGTTTTTCTCCTTGTAAGCTAACAATTTTTTATTGGTAAATTAGTCTAGCCAGCTATCTAAACTTGTTGTTATTGTGGCAAAATACTGATGCAGGGCACGGTCCCAGGGGCCCTGAATTCCACGGGTCCGCCTTTGATTTTGATGTTCACTCTCACTCTGATATCATATTAACATGGCATAATGTGTAGAATTGCATAAAATTAGCTGTAAAACTGCAAAAAAATATGTATATACACGTATATATATATCTCTTCCCCACGGCAAAATGTGTTATGAAATTGCAACATATTCTTTCTGCCCCATGGCATACTGTGTATATTTGCTGAAAAATTGCTTTCAAACAGCAACATTTTATCCATGCCCATGGCACAATTTGTAGTATTGCAGGAAATTAACTTTAAAACAAAAACTAAAATTATCTCTGCCTTCAAGAGGGGGGACACTAAAATGTTTTGCTCGGATAAGGCACTTTTCATGAGCTTGGGTCCCAGAAAAACATAGAATTTCTCATTTGGGTCCCAGGCTGAAAAAAGTATAAGAACCTCTGATTTAGAGCACTATGCATATCCCCCTGTGTCTCGCTGGATATCTTGTCTGTTTGTGGAGGTAGTGGTTGTATCTTTAAATCAACTCAGTTGCTAGAGGTTGTGGCTTTTTCACTATCTTTGATCTCATAAATTTTAAACAGATCCTTTTTCTCTCCAGTTTCTAAAAACAGTCACTTCATGAGGAGTGGATGAAAAGATGAAAGGGCAAGACACTATGATGTATAAGGGTGCAAAGGTCAGATGCTCTGAGACAAAAAGGAAAAGTAATCAATTGGAGATTAGTTAACACCTTCAAGCTACTGTATATTGAAATTGGATGTAAAAATAGCCCTTATGCTATCATAGTAAGCTTACGTCTCCTACTGAATGTTTGTAGCTAGAGTAGCCAAACAAACAAAAAACGTATTCAATAATATGTGGTCAAGATTCCCTTTCAGTTCAGTACAATAGGACTATCAAAAAAGGGAGATCCCATACAGTGGATACCATTTTATAATCCCACGCTTGTTATCCCAAAACAGCTGAAACGTAAAATAAAATGTAAAAAAAAAAAAAAAAATACCAGCAGAAGGCTGCTGTAACAAAATGGAGGGGAATATTGTCCATCCGGTGGCTTGACGTGAGCGACTGTGGCATCCCACGGAGCGCAACGCTCAAACTAGGTCAAAGGCATTGACCTACCTAACATAATCAGTGTGTGTATGCATATGCACTTTCATTTCCAAATGAACTGAGACGGGCGAAAAACGAGAGGAGATGCACGAGAGGAGATGGTTCATACTTTTAGGGCAAAGGTATGAACCATTTATAGGTAGCGTAAATACAAACGTATTCTACATCTTGCCTAATTTCTGGGGATTAGATGTGAGATACATACTTCAAATATCAGTTTTATTTTGCAATTGTTAATGGTAAAAAAAATGGTAGTATTATTTTGGATTTGAAAAAGAGGAACAAAAAAATAAAAATGAATAATTATGTGTTTTATAATCCCTATACAGAGTCTAATAAGAATCAACGCTCACATGTCCGTATTTCATATAGCAGGACATAATCTATAGTTTCCTAACCAGGGCCATAAATAACAAAGAATTGTTCTAGCTACCTAGGACTTTTGACAATTTATTTGCTTCTCTCCAAACACGTTTAATAACCTAAAGGCAGATTAGAGGATTGGCTGTTGAGAGTAATAACAATCTCTTTTGTTGGAGCATCTGAGATGAACCACTGACCCTAGCGTTTCTTTCGGGAGCTGACCCCCTCATACAATTTACTTGAAGTTATACATTTTTATTGAGTATGAAATTGACACCACCCTTATATAACATGGTTTTCATGCCCTTGATGTCTGCTTTTGTTGTCAATATATACTGTAGGCATATTTCCAAAGTCATTGTTGAGAGTGTGAAAATATCCACTAATAAATGGCAATTGGACCCTCTGGTCTTGGCATAAAAATAGATTTGTCACAGCTACAGTGCCACAGCCCCAGTCCACTGTTCTGACACCAGTTATAGAGTGTATTGTTACCCAGTGTCTCTCTCTCTGTCCCCTTCTCCCCATGACCGTTGCATGCAGTGCCCTCCTAATCACCTCTAATGACCACCCCAGACCGCACGTCGGACTCATTAGCGTTAGCATTTAGCCACTCGCCCCCCTCACTCTCGGCCTGCCTGTCTTTGTTTCGGCCCCAGACACCCTGCCTGTTTATCCATAATCCGCTCCTGCCACTGTGTCTGTGACCAATCAGAGACTTTCATGTTGAAGATCGGGTCAGTCACGGCTAATGGGATTGGACGCTGTGTTTGAGGCTGGGGTGCGAGCCGGGAGATTAGGGGGGGGGGGGACCTGGAACCCTAAACTGGCACATCTGACTCAGGGGGGTCTCTCTGGCTATGATCCGCATCTGGCTCCCCCCTCCTGACTGACCCAGATATGGAATAATAATAACAAATGTTATTAAAAATTACATTTGTGTTGGGGACAGATTGGGGAAGAATGTGTTTATATAATAGTGTTTATAAAGCTGACAGGGCCAGATGGAAAAGTTTCAATGACGCATGTGTGTACTGTATGCGTTTGTGTGCGAGCAAGCAAGCATATGTGTGTGTGCGTTGCCTGAGTGCCTGCATGCTTACGTGTGAGTGCATGCTTGCATAGCAAGTCTGCATTAAAAATGGCTCTCCCGTGAAGTAGTGACCCACGACATACACCTAATTTCCTGAAACGAGTCATATATGTCAGGTTATGAGTTTGTGTAGAAAGTGGGAGTCTGTCCAGTTTACGGTGGAGGCATCTTATATGACCTGTGTGATGTAAACAGTACACAAATCCTTCATCTATAATGTATCATACTGTATAGGACCGTTCCCCGCTCCATCGCTCCACTCCCTTACATCACAAGACAGATGACAAGAGAGAGAGATGTCTTATGAAGCGACTATGCAAGTATGTGTGCATGTTTACATGACAGTGTATTAAATGTGTGTGATTGTCTCCCTTTCAGAATAGCTGAGACTGTTGATGTGATTCTGTGATACTGTTCGAGACCCAGCTTTAGTTTCCACAGACATGGCTAAGTGTCAGTCAGTGACAGGGGAAGAGAGAGGGGTCAGGGGTGACATATGCCACTCCACTCATCAGCCAATTCTGGCAGAGTCAAAGACCCAGTGCCGGGCGGGGAGAGTGGGAAAACTTTACCTGGCGTCTGTGGAATGTTATATGGAGCTAGGAAGCTTACGGTACTGAGTTTAACAGACATAGAGGTCAGAGGTGGGAATGTAATAAAGGTGTGTGTGTGGGTGCACTCGTTTGTGTGTGTGTGTGTGTGTGTGTGTGTGTGTGTGTGTGTGTGTGTGTGTGTGTGTGTGTGTGTGTGTGTGTGTGTGTGTGAGAACGCCTGTGTATGGTTATCTTCTCTCTGACACGCATCATCAAGTCATACTGATATCCTTTTCTACCAGCAGAAGATGTCGCTATAGACTGCAGACACAGTCATGGGATTGGGGGCCTTCGTCCTGACATGTCAGTTAGACCACAGGTCATTGATTGCTCCATCAGTTACACCCCAAGAGGCTGACCCCAGGTTATTCTTGGCATGCTTGACCTGACCGGGTAAACAGTCATATAAGGTCATAACAGCATACATAACACCCTACACATGGATCAAGTTAGAAGCTCTATGAAGCCACTATGGGAGGTGTTTAAGCAGCCTATGTGTAAGTGATATCTGTTTATGTTTCACACTTCAAATACTACACCTTTTATTGAGTTTTCTGTAGTAAAAGACATAAGCTGACACACACCCCGAAAATGTTTTGTCGAAGTGCTGAGAAACGGACAGAATAAACTATAAAAAGAAAGAAAGAAAGTTGCACACTAATTATGCTCCCAAACATTTGATGGGTTAGCAACCAACGCTTCAGCACGTCGTGCCTTCTTCTTCAGGGTTTTTTGGGCAATGTACCATACACAATGTACCATACACAATGTACCACACACAATGTACCACACACAATGTACCATACACAATGTACCATACACAATGTACCACACACAATGTACCATACACAATGTACCACCCACAATGTACCACACACAATGTACCATACACAATGTACCATACACAATGTACCACACACAATGTACCACATACAATGTACCATGCACAATGTACCACACACAATGTACCATACGCAATGTACCATACACAATGTACCTCACACAATGTACCATATGCAATGTACCATACACAATGTACCATACACAATGTACCTCACACAATGTACCATACACAATGTACCATACACAATGCACAAGCCTGTCTATTCTCTTGCCTGTTTTAATAGTGTTGTTTGTCCATTCTTGTGATATGAATGGGAGGACTGTCAAATTCTTCTATTTGGTAGGGGTTGCAGGGAATAATAAAGGAAAATTCCACAAAAAGTATATCTATATAGGTATGTGTATGTATGTATGTATGTATGTATGTATGTATGTATGTATGTATGTATGTATATGTATGAATGTTTACATATGCATGGGTATGTACGTGTATATATATATATATATATATATATATATATATATATATATATATATTTACCGAAAAATTATATGGGGGATTGGAAATGATGCAGACAATTACATTGATGGAGACAACAATCTTTCCACAATATTAAGCTGATCCACCCCTAAAAAATTATGAAAAATAATACTAAAAAATACAAATAAAAAAATCATTATTTACACACAAAAATGATCGTCAAAGTAACTTTGTAAAACGTTTCAAGAAAGAACGCTCTCTGGTGGCAACAATGCAGACGTGCAGAAAGACACATCGTTATACATTGGAGCATCTGCTTCTCTGGATCTTGAGAGAGACGGCTCTCAACACTCCACATTCCATCATTTCCCCCAAAATGGCAACCACCAAACTAAAGTCACACTTTTCCTATTTCAATTGTTCTCGCCGAATGACTATGACTGATCGCTGGAAACTGGAAAACTGTGTTCCGGTCCACACGACTTCCCTGATCGAAGAGGCAGAGCCAAAATCCCAAACAAGTCTCTCGTTGTTAAAGGCTCACAGCAGAAGAAGTTACCATGGAAATATTGTTCATGCATCTATTGGACCAAATAATCAAAGAACGCATAAGCATAGGCGCATAAGAGAAGAAAAAAAACTGTCTGTGGTTCATTTCCTGCTGGGAGATACCCAGAATGCAATTAGCAAACAGCACAACTGTAATAAACTGAAAATATGCCACAACTAACGCAAGGATAACAGCTTGGTCACCATCCATCTAATTACCTTATATCAGCAAGACACACAACATGACCAGAAGTACATCAAAGACACAGGAAAGCAGAGACAAACAGACAATGCTGTTGTTGCTATATTTATTCCCAGTGACAAACACAGAGCAAGTCACAGTGACTCATTCCCACAGTCTGTCATGTCCTGAGGCAGGTCAAAGTGGCCCCACGAGAGCTTATCAGACTATGGTCCTCAAGCAGTCGTCTCCACTGACCAAGTTGACAGTGGACCGCTTTATAACAGGTTGACAAAGTATCAACCATATCTTGAAATCACAGCTCTCCCTTCATTATCAAAGACAATAAACGCAAAGCCTGATCCAAGATATGTTTGTGCTGTCTGTCAACTCATATGGTCATTGTCATGCCAAACATGGACAAATAGATCTTGAACCAGGGGAGAGAAGGTTAGAGGGGCATCTCTGTGCCTTTGACCCACAATACAGTAAGTGAAGGGAAGTGAACATGATAGGTTTGTGCTTAGGGTTCAGAAGAGCGTTGTCAAACGTGTGCTTGGCTGGAAAGGACATGTTGCTGAATGGGCAGATGTGACCTCTGCTTCCCTCCTACTCTGCGTGATCAGTATCACACCACGTTGACGGCAGTATGCTGAGAGGATTTGGAGGAACTCAGAAATAACATAGCATAAACAAACACATACACACACACAGACACACACACACACACACACGCAGGTACACACACACACGTGCACACATGCCATCCTCCCAATTGCCTCCCCACCCATGCCGCCCGCGGAGTCGGTGTGTCAAATTCTCTTCAGTGATTTATTTTTAAAAGCCCAACAGTTCAGGTTTCTCACACCACACTAACTTTGTGAACACCCCACCGATATCTCTCACCCACTCGCATAAAGTCTGCTAAGAGGACAAGAGCTCATCAGCGTCCAAAAATTAGGTCACATGGAAACGATTGTGGAAATGAACAGAGGCATCACTCCCTGCACTGATACAATCACGACGTGCACCCTTAGGGGTCCCACTGTGTTCCTGCCGTCAAAAAATATTTGACACATCACAGTCCCCTCATCTGAATATGCAAAGCACTATGACAACTACTTATGTTTTAACCCAAAACAGCAAATCTATTCTCATAAACACAAGAACACAGATGCTGAAGTAAAGTGTTTCATACTAAAATTCTGATGATCAATAGGTTATATTGATACAGTAGCATATTCACTAAAGTAACTACCTCTCACAAGTATATGGTGGTAGTCCCATCTGGAAATGTTGCCTACTTAACCTCATGGTCATACTATCATCAGCTCTATAACTGTGATCACAGTTAATGATGATTGAAACTCAGCGCTCTCTGTGATATCATCATCACTAGATGTAGAGAGCTTTGGAGAGAACTCCTGATGACCCCTGCTTTAAGTAACCAGAGACCCCATACCCTCAGGGACCACACAACAACATTTCCACACAATCAATCACAGTCCACCTTACCTGCCACATGGTTAAAATCCCATTGTCCATCAACAAAGTGAAATAAGAGAGGAAGAAGAAATGAGAGAGCTGAACTGAGCTGCTGAACCGTCAGGTCAGAGGAGGCCCTTCATTCTCCGTTAACAACAGACCAGCTGCAGCAGTAGTCGACCTGCTATACTCCAGTCCGACTGGGGGAACTTTGTGTCAGTGTACGTCTGTCTCTGGCTGTCACATCGCCTCTCGTGGCATATTTCCTCGCACCCTAAAGCCGCTCCTCTCCCCAGCCCAGTGAGAACACGCAGGCAGGAGGAGGGAATCTAGCTCACCGCTCCGCCTCCCCCTCCCCTTCCCCCTCCCCCTCAAGTCTGTGTTCAAATAGCTTAGTGGGCGGCCCTGCTTTAGATGAGCCAATCGGGAGGTACTGTAGCTAGAGCAGGGACAGCCCACGCTGTGCAGTCAGTTGGTACAGTACAGTATGCCTGTTGTGGGATTATGGCATCTGAAATGAAAATGTGTTGATTTATAATGGTTTATAATCTTCTCTCCTTCCTGGTATTGTCCCACTTATAATTTTCACGCTCTTTGCAATCTTGCCAAAGTTCTCTGTCTCTCTTTGTCTCTCTCTTGGTATCTCTCTTGGTATCTCGTTCTCTCTTTCTCGCTCTCTCTCTTTCTCTCTCTCTCTTTTTCTCTCTCTCTCTCAAACACACACACACACATACATACACGCACACTAGCAAAAGTTCATTGTAGAATGCTTTTTTTCTCTCCCCAAATGAAAGAAGGTTAGATTAAAGATTCTGTCCGCAGTCATTTACTTCTGGAGACATGTAGGGCGTTCGTTCTTCCTCAACTTCTACATGATATTGAGGGACTCACTCACTGACCTCATCTTGGGTAACATTCCCCATAGTCACTTGAAAAGTTCTAATCTGCCACCTCCCCTCTAGAATCTGTGCATTTCAAATGTTTGGAAGAAGAATGTAATATGCTTGTATTAGTCAGAAAGAGTTGAAGTTTAAGACCTTGGTTGAATGGAATGAATCAGGGCGCTGGGCTAGTTAAGCACCCTGACCGTGGCAGTGATTCTGACACTTATTTTTAGAGTTGGAACTGGATGAGTAAGGCACCGTTTAAAAATTGTACTTTTGAGAAAGACAAGAAAATCCATTTCCATCTAAGGTTAGTTTTAGACAAGAGTTGAGATCTTAACGGAAAAAGCTAAGTTCTTGTATCATCACAAAATGTGATTCTGCAGTATATGTCAGCTAAGCACATTTGATGAAACACGATGTATAGTCTGCACAAATGTAGAAAAAAGATTGTACGTTTTAAGACAAAGACTATGTAGGAGGTTTGAGCAGGAGAGAGGTTTCTCTACCTTTGGGAAAAACACTACGCCAGAATAGCTTCAGTAAATAAGTGCCCATCTCCAGAGTAAGATGATACCCTCCATTTCCCTTAGAGTAAAAAGAAAATCAAACAAAAACCCAGTTCTCTGGGCAACCTTTGGAGAGCTGCTGCTGCTGCTGCTTTGGGATGTGCTGTTAGGTGGAGAGGCCTCTTCAGAAAGCACATGAATACCCACAGTACAGACTCTTTCTTTAATTAAGCCCACAATAGACCTCCAGTCACAGAGCCTGGCTGGAAAGCGCCCAGCTCACTGTAATAACACAATGCATGCCTCTCAGGCACACAGGCAGAGCTCAGCGTTCTTCAGCCTCCTCAGTGTTCAAGAGACTCTTATACAAGTCAAAAAGGTCATTTATAACAAGGTCGCTCCTTGCGTCCTCCAATGTAAAGGATTTTATTCATTGACGCTGTGTTTCTATTCTTTTCTCTGTTCTTCCTGGAAGGACTGCAATCGAATTAGTAGAGGGAAGTAATATCATCAACCTACACAATGTCTGTGGAATCATTAGTGCAAAGTCATGGTGTACGAAGTAAAAATGCCAGCTCTTTCATCAGGAGTGGGCGATTATATTGGTTGAAACTGACAAACATGATTAGCACAAGCTGTTGTTTGGGGTTTCTCTATATTTCTTTCTCGGACGCGTTCTGGGAGCCGTGGTTTTAACATGGTGGAATGATTGGAATGTTCAGGAGATTGCCTCTTTTCTCTAAGTGAGCCCATTAAAGGGATAAGCCTGACCAGGGCTGTTACCAGATTATTTAGAGGGCACTGCTGCTATGGATAACACACACACACACACACACGCACACACACACACACACACACACACACACACACACACACACACACACACACACACACACACACACATACAAACACACACACTATCACCATCTCTCATCTTCCTCCCTGGTCGTAACATCTTTACCACTCACATCTATCTCGACTCCCTCCTGCAATGAACTGGTATGGTCTGACAGGGGAGCTCCTACACATGTTAGTGGTAGTTTAATAAAGCTGAGTGGAAATCTAAAGCTCTCTGTATAGCTTTGTTGACAAAGCACTCACAGAAAAGGGAGGGCACTTTAATACAAGTACGCATCTGCCTCGGGGGCATCACGCTCTAAGGCGTCATGGCCTCCAGGCAAATCCCAAACACATTTCTTCACTTGGTGACTTTTGCCCCTTTAACTGAGTTCAGATGGGCCTTTAAAGAGCATTTTTTACTCTTTGTAGTGATATATACAGCCAGTGTTTGCATCTGGCATCTCAACACAGGCACCTAGAAAATGCTTTCCGGGATGGCCCAATATTTTAGATCTAATCACCAAGTTCCACAGGTATGCCTGGCTGCGTGGTTCAACAAGACACAGAGAGAAATAACATGTATCAGCTGAAAGGACCAGACATTCTCTTTTTGTTGTGTTATGTTGTTCATGGACTTCCTCTGAGTCCGGCCGTGGTTGCTAGGGAATAACCAATAATTGGACACAAACTGAATGAAATGACCGCTCAGGGACGAATTAAGAGGTCAATAATGACTATAACAAGTGATGACTGCATTCTCCTTTCTGCCAGTGGATACGAACTAGTGAGATGAATGGAAATACAACATCAATATCTTTAGCATCATGAATTTACGGTTCAGTAGACGTCCTGATGCTGAATCAAATCCAGCGGTGAACAGTGCATTGCACAGTGAAAACAGTTTGCAGTGATGCTTGAAGTGTTGGCAAACACACACACACACACACACACACACACACACACACACACACACACACTCACTCACTCACACACACACACACACACACACACACACACCCTCGCCCGGCACTGAACTCAGCTGTCATTCTCTGTCACACAAGGGAAGTCCAGTTCACACACACACACACACACACACACACACACACGTGCGTGTGCACAGACAAACACACATATGGGTACAAGCATGCATGCACACACACACAAACATACACACTGGCATGTCACACAGCATCACCATTTGCTCACAATAGGAACAATATTACAACGAGAACTCAAACTGTCAAGCACGTCCTCTCCGCTCTCACCATCACTGACACTAGCTAGACTCCGGCAAGGACATATTGAGTGAAATAAGGTTTTGGACCCTGTGATGGTGTGATGTGCTATAATCCTCTGCATCCTCAATTCAGTGACATAAATACTGTATATGTTTCATGCATTCACTATGACTTACTATGATTACAGCAGAAATGTGATGTGCCAAACCCATTACGACAGCCAGCTAATCCTTTTTTAACACGCATCGTACGGAGACACTATTTGTCGAGTGCCCATGTAAGCTGTGACGCTTGAAGTTATTAGAGATGAAACGATTAAAAAGAGAAATTATATTTAATGAACACATCACTCATATCCAGTGTGGGGGAGTGAGCACTGGGCGTTTGTTCAGCCAATCTGATATATACGATATAACACGGTTTATAAGACAGTTATTACACGTCTTATAATAATTTATAACATTGTTATAATGCCTTGAAAGATATGGATGGGAAAAGACTAAGTTCCCAGGCGGGCTACCACCTGTACCATATGCCCTCGCTAGCAACATCACACACAAAAATATCCAGGTGTATAAAAATGCAAGTTCATGAATAAGTCATGAATAACTCAGCCACTCTAACCTCGCTGTTCCCCTAACAGTGGAGCTAGAAGTAATGCAGTGTGTAATGTGACGGCCCGTTAGGGATAGACGTGATTTATCTCTCCTTCAAAACAGAGAGCAAGAGGTCTATACCCTCGGCTCGCTCAGAACTGGAATATCTCACTTCGCTCTTCGCTAATACGAAAGTTATGTATCATCTTTAGGCATCAAAGACAGAGAGATGGGAGAGACGGCAGAGAAATGCATAACGGGGCTAAGAGATGAAGGCGTAGGAACATTCATCAGAGTCATGCATTTTACATGAGCGGACATGGGGTAGCTATGGCAGAGGAATTAAAAATGGTGATGAGCGACCATTAGGTCGCGTGATCCATTGATACGCCCTCGAGCCAGGCTATAGTCGTGGATCCTATCAAAATCTCGAATGACTAATTTTCCTTAAATTCTGCATTCCAAAAGTTCTGAATAGGGTCCAAACTAAACAAAACGTTCTAAGGATCTCAATGGGAAGTCAAACAATGGGTTTCTTTCACCTGAAATAGTTTTAACCCTGAACAGTTAAGTCTGAAAGGTCTAATGCAGCCGTTTTATCTCAATATCAAATCAATATCAAACCTTACTGTGATATTTCTCATTAATATGATCAAAAAGAAGCGAAAAAAGGTTCTTAGCAAAGATACATTTCTCAAGCAATAATTTAGCTAGGACTGTCTAGGAGTTGTCTGAGTAGGGAGGGGAACTCCCTTTTAATTGATCTATTCTCTTAGAAAAAAATATGCTATCTAGAACCTATAAGGTTTTTCGGCTGTCCCCATAGGATAACCCTTTGAATAACCCTTTTTGGTTCAAGGAACTCAAATTAGTTCTACCTGGAACCAAAAAGGGTTCTCCTATGGGGACAGCTGAAGAACCCTTTCAGAACCCTTTTTTTCTAAGAGTGTGTAAACTAATTTACCGCCTGTTGATGTCGCCAGGCAGGCCAAAACTCCATTCCACCAAAACAGGCTAAAATTTCAGGTGGTCTTTTCAAACAACTCTTAAACTAAAAGGGTATTATCATATTGTTCATAATTTCACAGTATTACTCCAACCTCATAGTGTGGAAATATATATATAATGCATTTCTGACTGCACTGGGCCTTTAACAGATTCTGACTCAGAATAAAGGCAAACTAAGCACCTTATCTCTATTCTTTTTACATCGAAAAACGAAATCAATAAACCACCTACAGCATAGCCTTTGTCCAGCAAACGTTGCATTGTAAGCCTCTATCAAGACAGAATGTGATGTTTTGTTCTTGAAACGCGTTACAGAATTCACCATAGGCCACATACTGATTTCACATTACTTCCCTTGACACACCGTGGCTTTGTTGTCTCACAACTTGTTATCCGCTAACAAAGAAAGATGCTTTCTGATTGGTGCACTTGCAATGCAACCTTGACACTTCCTCTCAGCGTGTGCTCAAGCACGGGATGGATATCAAATTAGTCCAAATGGATTGTGTGGATGGAAAACAACATTGAGTGGTTGCTGCATCGAGCTGTGGAGACAACAGAGTGTGTCCATAGTCGATAGTGTGGAACGAGTGGCGTGAAAGCATGATCAAGTCAGCACATTGTCACCCTCCCTGGACTAGATGTGTCACCCTCCCTGGACTAGATGTGTCACCCTCCCTGGACTAGATGTGTGTTAACATTACAATAAGTTGCACTTGTGATGCTCTTGTGACGTTTAGCAATAAGTGAATCTTCTACCGGTGTACTAATGCTGAAATACTGTATGCGTTAAGATCATCATTACCGCAATGTTGTTACTAGTGTAATTGCAGTGTTTCTACACGGGTATAAGAGCAGCCTAATGTATAGTGTTACCTGATTTTCATAAATATACCCTGTTAAGGTAACCTGTCCCATATGAATTCTAAATGGATTACTTTAGACTAATTGACCATTTATTTGACCATTAACTTTGGTGTTAGGCCCTTCAGGGAAATTATATATCTAATATGCCAGGACTGCCCACCAAAGCCCTTGCATTTAATAATACTGTCCCCTTTAGCCTGTTCTATCACAGTGGAGATTAGGGGAAATTGATAACAAAATTACATTTCCCCAGGACCAATAGTGGCCTCTCTGCATTAATGAGATTAAACACGGTTTAGCTGTGTGTACACGCACCTTGCATTTCAATGTACTGTTATGGTCTCCCTCCATAGACTGGGTCAAATGGGTCCACAAACACAATGAATAATTACAAAGCACAGCAGATTTTCAGCAGCAAAAAGCAAGTAGAAGGTTATCTAAGATGTTTCAGTGCTCGAGTTCTGGTAAGAATAAATGTGTAACCTTGCTGCAGTTTCACCACAGAGGCAACATGAAATAGGGAAGCACATTGATTGTCTTCTTTCCTTTTAAAGTAAACATATGTTTTCGAAAGGCTAGGAGACAATCAATACTGCTCTTTCTGTTCTCGCTTCTCCTCTCTTTTATCCTGGGCTATCGTCTAGCCTACTGCAGCTTGAAAAACAATCTACTGCTCCGTTGTATAAATGCAGTGCCATTGACAGGAAACATCATCCAATCGAATATCCAGTTAACGCCGACAGCTGTGTCCACAAACCCCATCTGCGCCTTTTGTCAATGCAACATTTTCTAAAATCATGTTGGCACAAAGCCTAAAATCAACCAGTTCAAATCAAGTGTGCACTTGAGAAACAATAACCATACATGATGGCGTTAGGCCCTTGTAAGTCAACTCAGATACTCAGATTAGGCTAATACTGGTACTGTCTGAGGTCAATGATTTGCCCTGAGCCTAAGTCAAGACGTTCAAGACAAAAATACATTTGCAGTTATCAGTTTCTGCTCTAAGGTATCTCAGGTCATTTCTGCTATATATTGAAGGTGACAACAGTGTTATAGTCAACAAACCTCCACAGCAGCTTCATATCATGTCCCTGCATACCCAAAGACTGACGTCGCACTTTCATTAGATAGTGATGTGAAACCGGTCTCAGGGTAAAGTCATTGACCATTTTGTTTGTGGCAGGATCATAGCTGGTTTAATAGCCATGACATTGAAGCTAAAGACAAGTTTGCACAACGCCATCCCAGAGGTAATTATACTACGACTGTATGTCCACTGCTACTGTCCTCAGCATAGAGCTGGAAAAGGGTGGCCACTGCCTCATTCCCAAGCCTACAAACTTTAATGAGTAGGTGCGGGTGGAAGAATAGAACTAAATATCCACCCTCCACCACAGCAAATTGGATTTGCTTGGTTTTCTCTAGTCTGTCTTTGCCAAGAGGTACGTTCTAGTGTCATGTCTGGTCACACGGAACACAAACCACCCTTCACACAGTCCAGTAACCCCACAGTGTAGAAGAGAAAGGCCCTCACAAACAAACCACTTTTAGTTCTATTGAAAACTCCAGCATTCTTGACTCAAGTGGGAAACTGTGTGATGTGGAGGAGCCAGAGAATGGCTGCCAGACACTGGAAGCCACAGCAGGGGGAGAGGATAGATTTTCAGCAGGAATTTGGGAGACTGGCTGGCCATGAATAGATCTGAGACACTGCTGGTCACCCATGCCAAGGCCTTGCTTGGAAACAGTGGTGTTTCTACCATGGCAACAAGGGAGTTGGTTTATTAAAACCGGACCACAGTAATTAGACTAAATAGGGACAGTCCCTCTTTAGTCTAATTACTGTGGTCCGATGTGAACTCGCCTTTGCCTTGTTGACAACTGCGAACCAGTGTGGTATCTTCCCTTGTAGGCTTTGACTAACAACATATAGCAGTCTATGTAAAGGAATATCTGTATCATTTATATAACTAATAGGTCAGCTTGGGTACAGAGGTTAAATATCACCATTTTGACATTTTAAAGAGACCATGTTGTTTTTTGAACTGATTCTGATCCCACCAAGGTAATATGAATACATTCTCCATTTTGTTTTTACTGTTTGGGGGATGGCCATGATTTGTTGATGGAATTTATTTGGCAAGTAAACAAAGACAAAGCCTTTGTATAACAGCATCACTTTCTCTGTGTTTCTATGTTAACAGTCTCAGCAGTGTGACCAACCACAGCTCTGTTCCATGCCTCAGGTCCAGAACTGTCACTCCCTGACTTTGTCACGACTGCCTCAACTCTGTGTCAACTAGAATCAGGAATTTTCTGAAGCGAGGGGCAGACTGAAAGCTATTCAAATCTATAAATACAAGTGTAGAATTTTAATTTGAGTCAGCAGCAACAGGAAATGTGAATTATCATGTAGATTATAAGTAATGGATGTTTTTGTAGGGGTTGATACATTTGCCATTGGGGCAAATCAAGTTTGACATTTTAAAGTGGAAATTGCTAACTTTAGAAGCCTTTTTAAACCTTGAATACACTACAAGTTAGAATTTCCTGCTATGGAAAATTCTCAGCAACAAAACAGCGATCAAATTAAGATCCTACATCTATATGTCTGACCCCAAGCAGTCCCATTTCACAGTTTCTCTCAGAGGACAAACATTAGCTCGAGGTCAACTGAGAAGTCTGAATAAGAAAGTACATCTTTTCACAAGTAAATAAAAAGTTCCGGACAGCTTTCCTACCTTTCATCGGTTTCCAAAGAGCATATTACCTTCCTGACCTCAAAGTGTTTAGAAATATTTCAGAATGTATCCTATCACTCCCTTGGGACTAGCTGATGGTGTTATACGTTTAGATGAGGGGTTGGAAGGAGGAAGCAGGCCCCTGCACCAATACACTTATCTTGTCATCCAATATTTATGTTAGGACACATTCTGCCGCGCTATAACAATGGGCCCAGGACAGAACCGTGTGAAAGTAGAGAGCAGCCACACAGAAAAACAACCAACAATGAATATTAAAACTTGGGTTGTAGCCACCAATTTGGACTCTTTATTTGATGTGCACTCTGTACACCAAGCATGTGTATTATTGATATTTACAAACTGGGTGGGTCTAGCCCTGCTCTAATTACATTGGTAACCAGTTTATAATAGCAATAAGGCACCTCTGGGTTTTGTGGTGTATGGCCAATATACCACGGCTAAGGGCTGTATCCAGGCGCACATAAGAACAGCCCTTAGCCGTAGTATATTGGCCATACACCACACCCTCTCGAGCCTTATTGTTTAAATGTATGTACACCATGTGGATTCTTCATCAGTCGTCTTGACTGAAACTCACTTCAAAATGTCCTTGAGTTGCACTGAATTGAAATACTCGATAAAAGCATCCTGCATATAATGACATGTCACGTCCTGACCTTAGTCAGGGCGTGAGTTGGGGTGGGCATTCTATGTTTTGTTCTTGCGTTTATATTTCTGTGTTTGGCCTAGTATGGTTCTCAATCAGAGGCAGGTGTCGTTCGTACTTAGGTAGCCTGTTTTCCCACTCTTGTTTGTGGGTGGTTATTTTCTGTTTAGTGTATGTCACCTCACAGAACTGTTTCGTTTCATTCTCTTTGTTATTTTGTTTAGTGTTCTGAGTTTAAATAAATATGAACATGGACACTTACCACACTGCGCATTGGTCCGATATTTCATACTCGTCGTCAGACGACGAAGACAACCGTTACATGACAACCACGTGGAAAAGGGTCACGGTGACATTTATGATTCATTTTTAGTTCTATGTGGAATTTACAATTAGGCATTGATGAATACATTATCCTGGGAGTTTCAAAGTGCTTCACCCCTAAAGGAAAAATCTCCCCAAACAACTAATTCCTATAATGTTGGTAGCAACATGAATATCGTGGAAATTTGTTCCAGATCAAGTTGGCTACAAAATCCACAATGCGATACTCTCTCTATGGGCTGGCCTGCAAACATAACTCCATACAATAATACCAAAGTCAATATCATCATGTGAGTAGCTAGTTAGCTGTAAAACCGCCTAAACAATCTGGAGGCCATTTAAGAGTCTACAATCTCACCATGTTCAGCCTGCAGATCGATGTGCCTTGCAGAGTGGAGTCTGACATTCACAACGGAACCATGCAAGGCGCCCTGGACTGAAGAGGCCGACAAATAGGCGATATTAGGTGGACCTCCTGTTCAATTACACATTTCTCAATGTAGGAATATCGCAAAAATATTATCAAAGGCTCATTCGAGAGAAGACATCCTCCCGAGTTATGACATCGGCCAGTATTGAAATCTGACATGATAGATGTTGATAAATGATAGATGATAGATGTTTTCACAATCTAAAAGTTATATTCCTATTAACTTCCAGTGTATTGAGAGCGGCTTTATCACAATTCTATGTCATACCGGCCAAATTTCTGCCTGCTTGAACGGCAATAGCTTAGATACACATGAAAACTTGTCCTCATCCCGTCAGTAGAGGATGCCTGGTTATTTGTTTTAAATGCCTTCCTCACCATCTTAAATAAGCATGCCCCATTCAAGAAATGTAGAACCAGGAACAGATATAGCCCTTGGTTCTCTCCAGACCTGACTGCCCTTAACCAACACAAAAACATCCTATGGCGTTCTGCATTAGCATCGAACAGCCCCCGTGATATGCAACTTTTCAGGGAAGTTTGAAACCAATATACACAGGCAGTTAGAAAAGCCAAGGCTAGATTTTTCAAACAGAAATTTGCTTCCTGCAACACAAACTCCAAAAAGTTCTGGGACACTGTAAAGTCTATGGAGAATAAGAACACCTCCTCCCAGCTACCCACTGCACTGAGGATAGGAAACTCTGTCACCACTGATAAATCCACTATAATTGAGAATTTCAATAAGCATTTTTCTACGGCTGGCCATGCTTTCCACCTGGCTACCCCTACCCCGGTCAACAGCACTGTACCCACCACAGCAACTCGCCCAAGCCTTCCCCATATCTCCTTCTCCCAAATCCAGTCAGCTGATGTTCTGAAAGAGCTGCAAAATCTGGACCCCTACAAATCAGCCGGGCTAGACAATCGGGAACCTTTCTTTCTAAAATGACATGCCGAAATTGTTGCAACCCCTATAACTAGCCTGTTCAACCTTTCTTTCGTGTCGTCTGAGATTCCCAAAGATTGGAAAGCAGCTGCTGTCATCCCCCTCTTCAAGGGGGGGACACTCTTGACCCAAACTGCTACAGACCTATATCTATCCTACCCTGCTTTTCTAAGGTCTTCGAAAGCCAAGTCAACAAACAGATTACCAACCATTTCGAATCCCACCGCACCTTCTCTGCTATGCAATCTGGTTTCAGAGCTGGTCATGGGTGCACCTCAGCCATGCTCAAAATACTAAACGATATCTTAACCGCCATCGATAAGAAACAATACTGTGCAGCCGTATTCATTGACCTGGCCAAGGCTTTCGACTGTCAATCACCACATCCTCATCGGCAGAATCGATAGCCTTAGTTTCTCAAACGATTGCCTAGAGTTTAGTGTGTCAAATCGGAGGGCCTGTTGTCCGGGCCTCTGGCAGTCTCTATGGGGGTGCCACAGGGTTCAATTCTTGGGCCGACTCTCTTCTCTGAATACATCAATGATGTCGCTCTTGCTGCTGGTGAGTCTCTGATCCACCTCTATGCAGACGACACCATTCTATATACTTCTGGCCCTTCTTTGGACACTGTGTTAGCAACCCTCCAGACGAGCATCAATGCCATACAACTCTCCTTCCGTTGCCTCCAACTGCTCTAAAATACAAGTAAAACTAAATGCAAGCTCTTCAACCGATCGCTGCCTGCACCTGCCCGCCCGTCCAGCATCACTACTCTGGACGGTTCAGACTCACATCAAACATCTCCAATCCAAAGTTAAATCTAGAATTGGCTTCCTATTTCGCAACAAAGCATCCTTCACTCATGCTGCCAAACACACCATCCTAACGATCGACTTCGGCGATGTCATTTACAAAATAGCCTCCAATACCCTACTCAATAAATTGGAGTGCCATCCGTTTTGTCACCAAAGCCCCATATACTGTACTACCCACCACTGCGACCAGCACGCTCTCGGTGGCCCGCCCTCGCTTCATACTCGTCGCCAAACCCACTGGCTCCAGGTCATCTACAAGACCCTGCTAGGTAAAGTCCCCCCTTATCTCAGCTCGCTGGTCACCATAGCAGCACCCACCTGTAGCATGCGCTCCAGCAGGTATATCTCTCTGGTCACCCCCAAAACCTATTCTTCCTTTAGCCGCCTCTCCTTTCAGTTCTCTGCTGCCAATGACTGGAACGAACTACGAAAATCTCTGAAACTGGAAACACTTATCTCCCTCACTAGCTTTAAGCACCAGCTGTCAGAGCAGCTCACAGATAACTACACCTGTACATAGCCCATCTATATTTTTGCCCAAACAACCTTATTTATTTATTTATTTTGCTCCTTTGCACCCCATTATTTATATTTCTACTTTGCACATTCTTCCACTGCAAATGTATCATTCCAGTGTTTTACTTGCTATATTGTATTTACTTCGCCACCATGGTCTTTTTTTGCCTTTACCTCCCTTATCTCACCTCATTTGCTCACATCGTATATAGACTTATTTTTCTACTGTATTATTGACTGTATGTTTGTTTTACTCCATGTGTAACTCTGTGTTGTTGTGTGTGTCGAACTGCTTTGCTTTATCTTGGCCAAATAAAGTTTTTTTTTTTTTAAATACATGAAATGACCCCGGGAATTGATAGTACATCGCTCAGAGGTGCACAAAAACAATATAACATTCAAAATGGGTCAATCTTTCATCTATAATTGACCAAAAAAGACCAGAAGTTAGGTCAGAATTGTTCCTTTGTTGTTAGGTAGCCTAGGGGTTTCGAGCGTTCGGCCAGTAACCAAAAGACCGCTGGTTCGAATCCCCAAGCCGGATAGGTGAAACATCTGATGATGTGCCCTTGAGCAAGGCACTTACCTTAATTGCTCCTGTACAGTAAGTCGCTTTGGATAAGATTGTCTGCTAAATGACTTAAACGTAATGTAAATGTTAACTATCAACAGCAAAACATGTACGACTAAATGTATCCCAGGTCAGTTGCAGGTGCTCAGAAAAAGCCTGACAACATGATCCTGCAGTGCAAAATGAAAAACATTTGTCCTTGAGCGCAGTTGAAGGCACTGCCCTATAATGTACCCTGTACATTATTGTATTAGATTGCTACACAATTCAGCAGTGAGCATGTCATTCAGAGGTTTGATTCTGGCAAACCTCTGAAGATAAATCGCTTGAAAAAGGCACAAGATATGATTGCTCCAAGAGTATTTGCCCTTTTCAGAGTCCTTCTGGCTGCTGCCTGTGAGAGTACAAAATAGACCAAAGTCTTATTCCAATGAAACAAAGACTAGGGTCATTATATTAGACATTAGTCGGGCAAGACTGGAATTATGGTCCCAATACGAATTCATCTGAAAAATATCCTCTGCATGAAAGCTAACATCACTTGGATGTTTGTTTCAACATGCAAAGCAAATTGCCTACCTGTTTCAGCAACAATAGTAGGACATCACATTTTCCATTGAAATGTGTGTTATAATGTTCTCAATAACTGTACTGCAAAATGAATCAGCAATGTAATAGGTTTATGTATTATTGAATCTATGGTATTGGACATACATTTGCATATAGTTACCTCAAAGTATTTGCACTTTTATTTACTTTGTGTTACTGAATCTGAATCAATTTGAAGTACATCTCAATGCCATGCTCCAGAAGTCTATCCCAGTCCAATTCAGACCCGAAGAGTTGAAGCCACAGATAGAATAACAACAACGTACACGTGCAGGAGCCTCCCATGCCCAAGCACATGGAGCCCCCGAAAACACACCTCCCCGTGTTTGACCAAGCTTAGTGCATCAGCATCTTCCACTAACTAAACAAACTCCAATAGCCCACAAGGATGGCCCTGAACAAATTAAAGAAGTACTTACATTCAAGACTCTTTCGTGATCCTCCAACCGAGAACAGACAAGCGTAGGATGACCAACCTGGGAAAACAATGAAGCACGGCACGATAGAGATAGAGAGAGAGAGAGAGAGAGAGAGAGAGAGGGAGAGAGAGAGAGAGAGAGAGAGAGACGGAGCCACGTATCCAACGGGCACTCAAAACACAACATTAGTGATCAAGCCTCCTCAGTAACTCTTTCTCTCTGTTGTTCTCCCCCTCCTCTCCTTCTCATCCCCCCTTCCCCCTTTCCCCTGACTCGTACTTGTCAAGTTGCTCAGGAGAGCGTGAAGCAGGCTGGAGAGACCAGTGCTTTGAGTGCTTTATCATGTGGTTTGGACCTCTCATTCCCATTATGCGGAACATTGAGCGTTGTGCCTCCTGCTCCTCCACCACCCCCCCCCCCCCCCCCCCCCTTCCCTCTTCCCACTGTCCCATTCGTTGACTTCAGACTGGGACACAAAAGAGCGGGAAACCTCAGGGGGGAGATGCTACTGATTGTGTTGACACTTAGCAGGACAAACCATTGGCACTAAGTCTGCAATCTATATCACTGTTTCTCATAAACATGGTGGATACAGTGCACCAGCTCTTCTTACTTGATCCTTTTTAAAACACTTGTTAACTCTGAACATTCATCCTGTGCTTTTTATAAACCTACTTATAAAACAACTCTTAGCTGTGAACTGTTATAATAAACTGTAAACCTTTTTAAAATAATAAGTGTAAACTTGACTATATTTGAAAATAAAGTGTAAACTCCCTCAACTTGAGGTGTGTGTATCATGGGGTATTCCAGACAGTCCTTGAAGGCAGAAGGATCAGCTGGGGTTTTCTTTCCATTCAAACAACAGTCTCCCTTATTGTTCCTGATGATAATCAAGCTCTCTGTAGCGTCGCCCACTGACTTGGAAAACATGCCATTGCCTCTGGGTAAATCTAGGCCAAAATATTTTTGCAGCAGATTGCAGGATTTTGGAAATAGAAGTATGAGGCGCACTCCGCCTCAGCATGCCTGCAGTTTGATTGACAATAGGGGTTCAACATTACTCACCAGAGCTTCAGCTTAATGTCCTGTAGTTCTGGAGCAATATCCAAAATGACCGCTTTAGACATCTGGGAAAAGCAATAATATGTTGAACCCCCTGATGACACAGGCTGGGGATTTGAATACCCATAGCGGTGCCAGCAGAGCAAACCTCTTACAAGATCAGGAGCATAGTCAAGCTGCAACTAGACAGCCCAATTTCCCCAAAGGCAGGACGTGGAACTGATTTCGCTAGTATCCCTCCACCCACACGTGCAGACACATGAGAGATAACCCAACAATGTGTTCAGTTAGATTACAGTTGGTTTAATCTTATCCCAACAAAGCTAACAGAATAGGCCCACCCAACATAAAACTGTTATTTTCATAATAGGGTTTACACAGTAGGGATGCAACATGGAATCTGATAGCTGGATCAGTTGAGAAGTACTCTAGAGGCTAGCTAGACAAAGACGACTCACTAAGTTTACCATCGGGTCAGTGTTTGTATTGCTAAAATGCTAAACAAGCAGCATAAGCGAGCTCTGGTTAGAGAAAAGAGATCATTCAATATAGCTGGACAAAAGCTCTTCAAAGAGACCAAACCAAGATCAGTTATGGTTAACCTGAGGGGAACGGAGGTTCACCACCTATAGATCAGTTATGGTTAAACTGGGGGGAATGGAGGTTCACCACCTATAGATCAGTTATGGTTAAACTGGGGGGAACGGAGGTTCACCACCTATAGATCAGTTATGGTTAAACTGGGGGGAACGGAGGTTCACCACCTATAGATCAGTTATGGTTAAACTGAGGGGAACGGAGGTTCACCACCTATAGATCAGTTATGGTTAAACTGGGGGGAACGGAGGTTCACCACCTATAGATCAGTTATGGTTAACCTGAGGGGAATGGAGGTTCACCACCTATAGATCAGTTATGGTTAAACTGGGGGGAACGGAGGTTCACCACCTATATATCAGTTATGGTTAAACTGGGGGGAACGGAGGTTCACCACCTATAGATCAGTTATAGTTAAACTGGGGGGAATGGAGGTTCACCACCTATAGATCAGTTATGGTTAAACTGGGGGGAACGGAGGTTCATCACCCATAGATCAGTTATGGTTAAACTGGGGGGAACGGAGGTTCACCACCTATAGATCAGTTATGGTTAAACTGAGGGGAACGGAGGTTCATCACCCATAGATCAGTTATGGTTAAGCTGGGGGGAACGGAGGTTCACCACCTATAGATCGGTTATGGTTAAGCTGGGGGGAACGGAGGTTCATCACCCATAGATCAGTTATGGTTAAGCTGGGGGGAACGGAGGTTCATCACCCATAGATCAGTTATGGTTAAGCTGGGGGGAACTGGAGGTTCACCACCAATGGATTTGCTGGCATGAAACAGTGAAAGTTTAATCCTAAATGAAGTAACTTCTCACAAAGTTCCTAAATGAAGTAAGACCAAAGGACAAGATAGTACACGTATACTGGGGGTCGCTAATCTTAGAGTGGTGGGCAGGGACAAAGGAACATTTAGGTCGTCAATCCTTATTTGCAAAGCCTTTTTAATCAAGTATCAACAACATGCTGTTCTTATCTATTACAGCAGAAGTAGAGTAGTCCTGCTGAGACTGAGGCTGTCCTAATATGGACACCATGCAGCAGTCTTTTTCTGGGCAGAGGAATGATGGTCTCTCAGAGCTACTTCAGTAATACACAGTGGCGCCAAAAACACAAAACCCAGGGCCAAGAGTCAGAGCAAAAGTAACAGAGGGAGGTCTAAACTCTAAAGAGAGAATAGCATCCCTCCAGTGAATTTGCAGTAGTTTGTATACAAGTGGATGTGACAGGTTCACTGTAATACAGCTTGCTTTGGTACAGGTCAGTGGTGGGGTCAAGTTTAAAACATGACTCTCCAGCACAAATCTCAGGGTCAAGTCTGTGTCAGAGGAATGGATGGGGGAAAGTGTCCACGGGCAATGCTGTTACCTACAAGCCATTGAACAAAGACTGCCTGCTCATGACATTAATGCTTTGTGTCACAGTATACATGAACATGACACGATTTCTGCATGTGGAGCAACACCAGCCTTCATAACTGTGGACCATCTTCACCATCCTCCCCTCCATCCTCCTCAATCCCAGAGGCTCTTATATAATGTGGGTCAGAATCAAAGATGGAGACGGATTGTATAGGACAATACACAATCCATCCAGCTAAATACTGTCCCTGAGGTTGTATCTTTATTAACTGGGCACCAATGGAATGGGATTTGAAATAATCCAGACAATATTTTCCCTGAGACTACATACATTTACACCATAAATTGGTGAATTATATATATGCTGTACTATTTTGTTGGCTTGGAAAGAATATTATTCATCATGAGTATTGTGTCTGTCGCTTAAATGAGTGTTAGATTGTTAGAGCTATGAAGCAGTAGAAAGGAAACTGCTAGCGTGATCGTTAACTACGGTATTGCAAGTTAAATGGAAAGAAACTTAGCAATTTAGCTGACTATTGAGAGAGAATTGAGGAGACACCAATGCCTTTTATATAACATACATCTCAAGATCGTAGAACGACGCTAACCAACGACCTAGTCACTCATGTCAGTGGCCATGAACTGTACAGTGAGATACTGTACAGTACATCCCCCAACAGAGCCATGTGCCAAGATGGAAGCCAGCGTTGAACTCCGTCAGTCTCTGCCCATTTAGTCAGTGCAGCATGCCTTGCTGCAGGCTCTCCAGTACTTCTGGAGCTTCTATCATATGTAGGACTGCGTCTCCTCCGAGGCTCCTAGCCCGCCAGGCAATGCCTCCAGGCTTTAGTGTGTGGGCGAGGATGGGGAAGAAGCATGCCATGACCACTTACCGCCTCATGTCACTACGACTCTCAGCAACCTTCCATTCCCTTGACCCCCGGTCGACTTTGTAATTAAAGTAGGCCAAGTCAGCTGCGATGCAAGGAGCAACCATGGGAAGTGACCTGGAAAAATGATTCATTTTTCTCAGCTGCCCCTGAGGGGTTCGGAGGGCGGGAGATCGGGTGGGGGGTGGATGTCGGGGGGTGGATGGGATGTATGTGTTAGCCATATAGCCTCCATCAAGCCACGTTACGGTATGGCCGGGGTAAGCCGTCATTGTAAATAAGAATTTGTTCTTAACTGACTTGCCTAGTTAAATTAAGGCAAATAGGGTGTCACGTAAAATAAGTGAATTAAACCAATAAGTACTGCAGTGACTCTCACAATGGCTGCAGATTGTGCTCTGAACTTTGCTGTGTTGTTCCAGACAGACGTATATAGTAAAATGTTATCTGCGCATTCAGAGGACCCTCCAGGACCCTGAAGCGTACTCAGAGCATAGTTTCACTCACTCTCGCTCACTGTGTTCTACAAGCGATTTCTCGCTATTTGCTTCTTTGGGGGGAATGTTAATTTAATTACATTCACTGCCTGTTCCAGAAGGCCAAGAACAAAACCAACACAATTAATGAGTGATTCCTTTTGCTCTTTGTTCCTCCACAGTTCACCCAGCTCAGTACTCCCCCAAGCCCAAAGGGATTAGCTTTTTTTTGTTTTACTCAAATCTACCACTGTAATTTTCATTTGCTAAGTATAAAATAAACACCTCTTTCACAAGTTCACAAACTCTTAAAGTTTAAGCTCTGTGCGATGGGAATTTTTATGCAAGAGATTGAGTGTTAACACGAAGGTCTTCTTGGACTTCTTGAAATGCTCTCATAGTGATAGCTAATGATACTGCATCTCTTCCAGAACAGCTCACCACGCATTAGGATTTCTCAGGATTATATTTTGACTGAATAGATTGCAGATGGCCTCCATCTCCCATGTGCCACTTCGCTGCATATTGGGGTTAATTAGCTAGCGAGTGCAATGATCTGGAAAAGAGAAACCATCAGACATGTGGATGGATGTAGAGACAACTGGGTTGTATTCATGAAAACAAATGTTACTTTTTGGACACATTCAGGTAGTCTGTCCCTGATTCCATCCCTTTGTCTTCTGTTTGGTGTCTAATTAACATGACCCTGCTATGTGACCTTCATATGAGCAACATGATAATAGTCCACCCTGGGGATAACGTATATAATAAGTATGTTAACCATTGTAGCTACAGGCATTAATGAAAACTAGGTTATGACTGTATATTTCCATCATACCAATTAATTTATGGGACGATTATGCGAGGGCACAGATTGAACCGAGAATACTTAACTATGGTATGTTATGTCATTTTATATTATACTGCAAATTGCAACATTTGACAGGTGCAACTTTTCAGGAATAATGGATAACACTTGGATTTCACATCTTGGACACACACACACTTGAACACACAACCGTGTGGTTAAGGGCAATGGTGCATTAAAGAGATGCGCTATCCAGACCCTCTGATCTTCCTTTTCCATCCCTGGAGAGGATTTGTGTAATTTCTAATTCCATGTCTTTATTGGGCCCATGTGTACCACACACAACCACAGAGCCAACCGTAAAACCACTACTACACATCAAGCTCGGTAGTAACGACACTGTACTGTAACACACCCTGCGTGTGCTTGGACCACTACTACACGCTTTGCAACACTTTTCTTATACCTCTGATTGGAGTGGTAGACTGGTGGAGGACTGTCCATCAGATTACTGACACACGTACAGATGTGGGGCCCTGATTGGATCATCCTGTTGCAAGAAAACTGTCCTGCAAAACAGGACATTTAAAACATGTTGTGTATTTGTGACCCAATATGTCTTAAGCTAAAGTGTACTGTTAGCTAGCTAGCTAACATTAGCTGGCTGGCTCCGTACTGGACATTATTATTAGTTTCACAGGGCTGTTTGCTTTTCTAGTTAATGCCTAATGTTAGCTAGCTAACATTGAACCTGGGTGGTTATCTCCCAGCACTGTGGCATTTCTGGCACTTTGTTTATTGTTCTTTAACTAGCTAACGTTAACTGGCTGGCTCGTTAGCTAACATTACGTAACGTGTGTACAACACCCGTTGAATATGGCCGGTGTCAGTAAATGTCTGCAAAAAAGCGTAATGAAATTGTTGCCAGCAGAGCTTGTTAGGCTGTTTTCATGTTATCCAGAGGTAAACAAATCATCTGCCAGAGCGTCAAGTGTGCGCTCCGAGAGCGAAATGAGATGGGTGTGGCTAAAGCTTAAGAGGGTGTAAATAATGTTGAATGGGTGTAGACTAAGTAGAGCTCTTCACTAGACACCAAAACATTCAAAGGCGATTTTCTCAAAAGTGAGTTTACAAGTTTATTAACTTTCAAAGCAGAATTACTTTCCCATTGTTCCTCAACTGTAGTGTATGATATACCATTTGCTAGCTCTGAGTCTCTACTTTTATCCAATGTAAAAAACACAATTTCACTACATAAGACCAAATCCAGGTGTTGAGTCACATTTGAGGGATACCTACCTGTATGCCTTCAACTGAAATGTGTCTTCTGCATTTAACCCAACCCCTCTGAATTAGAAAGGTGCAGGGGGCTGCCATAATCAACATCCACGGCACCCTGCCTTGCTCAGGGGTAGAACAACTTTTTAATTGGTCAGCTCAAGGATTTGATGCAGCAAGCTTTTGATTACTTGCCCAATGCTCTAACCACTGGGCTACCAGCCATTTAAAAATAATCCTGAAGTTTGCAATTTTCCATTTGAAATTGCAGACTTGATTTTCTCTTATGAAAAATGCATCAACCCCTACAAAAATGTCCATGAATTATAATCCATGTAATAATTCACCATTTCTGTTGCTGAAGGAATTTTTGCCCTGCTGTAGCAAACTGGCTCAAATTAAGATCCTACATCTGCAGTCAATGGACGGACCACTACCGCACCACACATTGTCCACTGTCGTACTACGGATAAACATCATACCTGAGATAATGCTTCTACACATGTCACAACAACACGGATATAGTTAATAATAGTCCGTGTGTCTCTCCCAGTGGTCTTATATCAGTGTTTAGTGGTGATGATTCCAGAGGGAACATTTACTTAACAACTGTAGGCTAATCTGTAGTCCACTGGCTTGTGGTTTCTAACCTTTGAAAGGTCATTGGTTGGCAAATCGTCTCAGACAGACAATGTCCTGGGACTAAAGTCTCGGAATGTCAACTTCAAGTTAGCATGCTTGCTGATGGGCAACCAAGACCTTTCCATGGGAGATTAATGTTAGATAGAATGCTAGATAGAGAAAGAGAGAGAGAGAGAGAGAGAGAGAGAGAGAGAGAGTGGGGGGATATAGTATCACAACTCAGGATAAGACCCAGATGCAGACAGTTCGAATCACAGATGTTTATTGACTAAACAGGGGGCTGGCAAAAGACAGGTCAAGGGCAGGCAGAGGTCAGTAATCCAGGGCAGAGTCAGACAGGTACAGAATGGCAGGCAGGCTCGGGGTCAGGGCAAGCAGAGGTCAGTAATCCAGGGCAGTGTCAGACAGGTACAGAATGGCAGGCGGGCTCAGGGCAGGCAGAGTGGTCAAACCCGGTAAAACTAGAAAAACAAGGGCTAGTGCTAAACAGGAGTATGGGAAAAACACGCTGGTCGTCTTGACAAGATGAAATGGCAAAAGACAAACATAAAACACAGATATAATTGCACATAGGATAATGGGGAAAATGTGCGACACCTGGAAGGAGGGGGAGACAAGCACAAGAAAGGTGAAACAGATCAGGGTGAGACATACAGTATATATATATATATATATATATATATATATATATATATATATAGAGAGAGAGAGAGAGAGAGAGAGAGAGCGAGAGAGAGAGAGAGAGAGAGAGAGAGAGAGAGAGAGAGAGAGAGAGACAATGAGAACTTTTCCCTGATTATATTAGCCTTTAAGTTTCCAATAACAGTGACTGCTGAGCAGGTAACAAGACATATTTTAAAATAAATCTCCTTGCCGTGTTTGAGAATGTCTGTCATCCTCTCATACTCAGCCACATTTGACAAACATGTGTCTTGTATTTATCTCATTGATTTCATCACATACCTGCACCATACATGTGTTCACATACAGTATAGTACATGCCAATACATTGTTCACCTCTCTGGATAAGCACACAAATCATCCATTCTATGTTTCATTGTTTCGTCGGTATAGGGAAGTTGGTTTATAACGTTGTTTAGGAACACAACAGATGTCAGCACATACCAGTGGTTGTTTTATATGGAACATTTCTTATGATTGGACAGCACATTGAGTTGAGCTGGATCATCAAAGATGGAAGGACTACATTTAGGGAAATTGAGAGTAAACAATGTTGTGAAACATTTGAAGAGGGACTGTCATTCCAATTGCAAGATCTGAGCAAAGAGACCTACAATCTGAGGATTTTCAATTTCAATTCATTTGGTGTTCTTGAAATATCTTTGAAACTCTTGTCGTTCAAAGGTAACCACCCGAGTTCAATCACTGCTCATGAATAGTCCACCGCTGATAAACTATTTTCATCTGGGTATTTCCGAAGAGAACATAGACAGATTGTGTTTTCTGAACCCCACAAAGAGCATAAAGAGCCTTTCTGTATCGTCTCTATCAGATGCATGTATTTCTCCCCAAAGAGATCATGTCGCCTCTTCGAAGAAAAGGGGAAACCGCAGCATCCACTTTTGTTGATGTATATTTTATAACCTCTCATTTTGTATATAAATATATATTCTTATTTGGCCAAGTGGGTCCCTGAACAATGCAGTCGTAGCTCTTAGGAGGCATTAAGAAGAAGCCTTGTGCTCTCAGACGAAGAGTAGCAATCACGCTTTGAAGGAATGAAGGGAATTGAAGGCTTTTAGTGCCACATGAAAACTTAAACACATCTCTGGCACATGTTTCGTTTAGTGACTAAAGCCAGCTCTCAGAACAAGGTTTACAGAGAGTTTCAACACCTTAGATTTGTATTCGTTTTTGAATGTAATCAATGTATTTATTTTTCCACTGTGTGTTACCTGCGACGTGTGTCATCAACTACAAAAGTGTATACGTTAACACAAATGTCCCACTGGGCACACACTGGTTGAATCAACATTGTTTCAACTTAATTTGTCCTCGCATTGTGACGTCGAATCAACGTGGGAAATACATTGGATTTGAAAAAAGTATTCACCCAGTATTGTTTTCATCTCATTTCAAGCAGGGTTGCAAACATTGAAATTAGGGTAACATTTCAACTTAAATACATTGACTTAAAGAGATACTTTGGGATTTTGGCAGTGATGCCCTTTACCTACTTCAGATGAACTTGTGGATACACTTTTAATGTCTCTGTGCCCAGTATGAAAAAAGTTAGAGGTAGTTGCTAACTAAAGTTAGAGGTAAATGCTAACTAGCATTAGCACAATGACTGGAAGTCTATGGTTATCTACTAGCATGCTAGCCAAAAACAAAATGGTATCTACAAGTTCATCTAACTCAGGGGAAGAAGATAAAGGGCCTCAGTGACAAAATCCAGAAGTATCCCATTGAAGGTAGACTCAGTGATATGACGAAGATGCAGAAAGCAAACAGCATAGTGGGTCACTTTCTGCACCAACTAAGAGCATTGAAACGCGAGGCTCGTCTTCTCTGCTGTTTTGGTCCCGTGGCTACCACACATTATGACAACTGACTATTTCATTGACTTTTGGACAAATCATTATTTTCGTTCATTTATTTATTCCTTCCTTCACTTGTCTGTTGTGGTTGCCATAGCTGTTAATCATCGAAACACAATTTACCCTATTTTTGTTTTCACAATTCCCTGGCAAGATGGCTACACTGCATATCAAGTGTCAGTCTGGGCAAGAAATGTGTTTTCGTGAGTTAAGTTACAGAAATTGCTTATGGCAGGCTGAGACTACTATACTAAAACAACATACCATAAATGCACCATCAGATGTATAGAGATTCAGCCAGCTGAGATTTATGGTAATCTTGTACACACACACACAGAGAGCGAGAGAGAGCGACAGAGAGAGAAAGAGAGAGAGACAGACAGACAGACAGACAGACATCCAAGTAAATTATGTTTACAAACATGTTGTGAGAGTGCATAAGTGGATTAACATAAACTTATTTTAGTTCAAAAGGAAAGTTGTAAGTGTCAATCAAAGTTTGCCTGGTATTTTCCACTAGATAGTCATTGGATGGTCGTTGGTGCGGCTCGCTCTAGACAAATTGGAATGGCATGGTGGTAGTTACAAACATTCTGCAATCAACCTTATCCACCAGCATCTACAGGGCTGTAACTGTATATTGTTACCTCTACTGTGCACTTGAATTAATCAAATTATACTTGTAAAAAGCTCCCAGTAAAGAATTAGATTTTAACAAGCCGAAGATGTGTGTATTTTCAACTTCACATGGAGATGTAATTCTCAGATGTTCATTGGAACATGTTGCACTCTCGATAGAGGCACGAAGACCCAGGCCTGGTATGACACGGTGCACTCCAACTCTAATCTGAGACATGACATCAGAGTTAGCATCGAGGGCAGCTGGGACTCGTCATACTGTACTGTAGGCTGGAGCACTGGAGCAAGGCACATGAACTAATCCAGGGATGATGCACAAATCTGTTTGTTGAGAACGAAGCAGCTGTTAACCAAACTAATTACCACGGATTAAGACTCTCAGTTTTCAGAACAAACTCTGTAATTTGTAACACATACACAAACCCACGCGCAAACAGTGGACTGGCTGGAGTCACAGTTTCCACTGTCTGTCCAGGCATTATGATATGGTTCCTCAGCAAAGTTCCACTGTCTCAAATGGAAGGAGATCCATGGAACTCCACCCTGGACTCCACCCTGCTGTTGGACCTGGGCACAGCTTAGCGCTGTGTCTGGGATTGCCCACGGAGAGGGCAGGGCAGGAGAGGAGAGGACCAGATGTCGATGAAGTTATTTCTGGCTTTGGCCACCGTAATCTTGTAATTTGTGTTGGCAATGTTTCCCTTTGTAGTTTTGTGTTTCCCTTTGTAGTTCATCTCTGTTTTGACTTTGGATCATTTAGAAAACAACACAACCAACAATATTGCTGACTATGAAGTAATACTACACCCAGTGCTTGACTAGGGATGAAATAAGTGCACGAGTTGTCTTTTTCCAACTCAGTCCATTAGACTATGTTCACCGAAATTCACAGATGACATTATAATATAGAGACCTCTGATTATTCACTGGTAAAGGTTCACACACCTTTTCCATGACTTCTCAATGACTTTTAACCAAATTTCCATGACCATTGTTATTATTAAAGCCTACACGAAAAAGTAAGCATTATTGACACTGGACACTGCCGTGTCTGATTCCATGTAGGCCTACCATCTCCTGCCATTGTGGCCTTGATTAAGGCACTTAACCCTCCACAAAGTAGAACTGCACTGGAAGTCACACATTGACAACATGTGATCAACCCTCCATCTGGAGAGCTCCTAGGTATGCAGGCTTGGCTTTTGATCCAGCCCTGAAACACCGCTTATCAAGGTCCAGTTGAGCAGCTGATGTTAAAGCTACAATGTGGTTAGATCAGGGCTGGAACAAAAGCCTGCACATCCAGTAGCTATCCTGGAGGATGGTTGCCACCCTGGATTGAAATAGTGCAACATTATGCCTACAGACAAATACTTTTGTCTTTATAAAATGATTCCCTCATTCAATGACTCGGGGATCAGATGGATAAGGTAGGCTGCTTCAAAAGTGATTTGACTAATTTTCATGACTTTTCATGACCTTACAAACCCTAATTTGACAACTTGGGACAGCGCATCATGCGCATTCCGGCTGGTGTATTATCAATCTGTGCAATCTCGAACAGCCTACTGTCACGCCCAGATTCACAGACTATCGGAAAATAAACTTGAACAAAAGCAGAATCAATAAATAAAATGCCCACTCTCCGTTGCTATTTAATGCAGATCCTGCCTTCATTCTGCTTTAATCAACCTTTTTTGCCTGTGTGAATCAGGGCTGGTGATTATAGAGGAGCCGGTAAGCAATTCCCCAAAAATGTGAGGTGCTGGTAAGGCGCTCAAGACAGCTCTGGGCCAAAATCAAGCACGGTCTACACCTTAATCAAAGTTGACAGTAAAGTGCCAAGACAAATTCCTGTAATCCATTATCCCATGTCAAACTGTGCCACCAAGCCCATTACCTTTGTATCTGTTGTGCTAGATGAGGGCTTATTCCCAGCCCATATATTTGGGAGTAAAATATGCCATATGTTCAAAGGTAGGTGTACAATAACTGTATAAAAAAAGTAAATATGTGTCAGTGTTTAATTTGTATGTTTTACAATGTATTCGGGAAGTATTCAGATTCTTTGACTTTTTCCAAATTTTGTTACGTTAAAGCCTTATTCTAAAATGGATGAAATTGTTTTTTTCCCTTATCAACCTACACACAACACCCCATAATGGCAAAGCAAAAACAGGTTTTTAGACATTTTTACAAATATATTACATGTAAAAAAGTATTCAGACCCTTTACTAAGTACTTTGTTGATGCACCTTTTACGGCGATTACAGCATTGAGTCTTCTTGGGTATGACGCTTGGCACACCTGTATTTGGGGAGTTTCTCCTATTCTTCTCTGCAGGTCCTCTCAAGCTCTGTCAGGTTGGATGGAGAGCATCGCTGCGCAGCTATTTTCAGGTCTCTCAAGAGATGTTTGATCGGATTCATGTCCGGGCTCTGGCTGGGCCACTCAAGGACATTCAGACTTGTCCCGAAGTCACTCCTATGTTGTCTTGGCTTTGTGCTTAGGGTGTTGTCCTGTAGGAAGGTGAACCTTTGACCCAGTCTGAGGTCCTGAGCTCTCTGCAGCAGGTTTCCATCAAGGATCTCTCTGTACTTTGCTCCGTTCGTCTTTCCCTCGATCCTGACTTGTCTCACAGTCCCTGCTGCTGAAAAACATCCCCACACCATGATGCTGCCACTACCATGCTTCACCGTAGGGATTGTGCCAGGTTTCCTCCAGACGTGACACTTGGCAATCAGGCTAAAGAGTTTAATCTTGGTTTCATCAGACCAGAGAATATTGTTTCTCATGCTCTGAGAGTCGGATGGTCGTGTGCGATAAGAGCTACAATGCTAATATTTGCGTAAACTCTTCACAATGGTGTTCTGTGGGTGTCACCAAGTAGACTGATACCCCATTTCATTGCTTCATATTCCAACCTTATTTAACATGATCTAGTCTAAATATGGCATGATTCCAACAATTGTAACCTTTTGCATCACTTTCAAAGAGGTACTTTTATTTTGAAGGCAAACCGCAAATTACAAATGCCAAATCCTTATTGTGGCTAGCTTCACAACACAAAACCCGGTCCGGTCGAGCCTCACTAGCCAGATTAAGCTAGCTAGCTGCTTATAACGTTAGCTTTGGGCAACAGGGTTAAGCACAGTGCCTTGCGAAAGTATTCGGCCCCCTTGAACTTTGCGACCTTTTGCCACATTTCAGGCTTCAAACATAAAGATATAAAACTGTATTTTTTTGTGAAGAATCAACAACAAGTGGGACACAATCATGAAGTGGAACGACATTTATTGGATATTTCAAACTTTTATTAACAAATCAAAAACTGAAAAATTGGTCGTGCAAAATTATTCAGCCCCTTTACTTTCAGTGCAGCAAACTCTCTCCAGACGTTCAGTGAGGATCTCTGAATGATCCAATGTTGACCTAAATGACTAATGATGATAAATACAATCCACCTGTGTGTAATCAAGTCTCCGTATAAATGCACCTGCACTGTGATAGTCTCAGAGGTCCGTTAAAAGCGCAGAGAGCATCATGAAGAACAAGGAACACACCAGGCAGGTCCGAGATACTGTTGTGAAGAAGTTTAAAGCCTGATTTGGATACAAAAAGATTTCCCAAGCTTTAAACATCCCAAGGAGCACTGTACAAGCGATAATATTGAAATGGAAGGAGTATCAGACCACTGCAAATCTACCAAGACCTGGCCGTCCCTCTAAACTTTCAGCTCATACAAGGAGAAGACTGATCAGAGATGCAGCCAAGAGGCCCATGATCACTCTGGATGAACTGCAGAGATCTACAGCTGAGGTGGGAGACTCTGTCCATAGGACAACAATCAGTCGTATATTGCACAAATCTGGCCTTTATGGAAGAGTGGCAAAAAGAAAGCCATTCTTAAAGATATCCATAAAAAGTGTCGTTTAAAGTTTGCCACAAGCCACCTGGGAGACACACCAAACATGTGGAAGAAGGTGCTCTGGTCAGATGAAACCAAAATTGAACTTTTTGGCAACAATGCAAAACGTTATGTTTGGCGTAAAAGCAACACAGCTGAACACACCATCCCCACTGTCAAACATGGTGGTGGCAGCATCATGGTTTGGGCCTGCTTTTCTTCAGCAGGGACAGGGAAGATGGTTCAAATTGATGGGAAGATGGATGGAGCCAAATACAGGACCATTCTGGAAGAAAACCTGATGGAGTCTGCAAAAGACCTGAGACTGGGACGGAGATTTGTCTTCCAACAAGACAATGATCCAAAACATAAAGCAAAATCTACAATGGAATGGTTCAAAAATAAACATATCCAGGTGTTAGAATGGCCAAGTCAAAGTCCAGACCTGAATCCAATCGAGAATCTGTGGAAAGAACTGAAAACTGCTGTTCACAAATGCTCTCCATCCAACCTCACTGAGCTCGAGCTGTTTTGCAAGGAGGAATGGGAAAGAATTTCAGTCTCTCGATGTGCAAAACTGATAGAGACATACCCCAAGCGACTTACAGCTGTAATCGCAGCAAAAGGTGGCGCTACAAAGTATTAACTTAAGGGGGCTGAATAATTTTGCACGCCCAATTTTTGTTAAAAAAGTTTGAAATATCCAATAAATGTCATTCCACTTCATGATTGTGTCCCACTTGTTGTTGATTCTTCACAAAAAAATACAGTTTTATATCTTTATGTTTGAAGCCTGAAATGTGGCAAAAGGTCGCAAAGTTCAAGGGGGCCGAATACTTTCGCAAGGCACTGTATCTGGCTAGCTATTTATTTTCATGAACTGAAGTTCAATTTCAATAGGTGAACAACAAGTGGCTACCGAACTAATACTTACTTACAAGGATTCCTAAATCATTGCTAAGAAAATTGAAAATGACTGCAGTTTCTACCGGTCATTGTTTTCAGGCTGGTTGTATTGGTGCAGGCTAGTTACCAAGCTAAAGCTAGCTAGCTACCCCAGAAGTTGCGGTCGAACAAATATTACTAACTCGGTATTGTAAACACATCGTTCCTTGCCGGTGTTTGCTTGTTTGCAGACTTTTTTGTACGGCTTTGACAGTGCTACTGATAGTAGTGGTGGCGCTTGGCTTGCACATGCAAAAACAGAACACACAACATTCTATAATAGAAGTGTGATATTTGACGTGTCAAATTAAAAGCTTATTTAACGCGTCAAATAGTGTTATTTGACGTGTATCTTTTTTGACACTCAAACACCCAAACGGCGTTCCATAGTATGTCGTGAAGCTAATAGCAGTGACGCTATTACTGTTTAACTCAGGTAGGGCAACATCTGAACAATAACGTACTTTTAACGTTAGTGTGTACTGGTGCTCGACCAGTCGTGAAAGCCAACATCACCCATGACAGAGAACAGTTGATTGTCAAGGGCAATGAATTCCATTATCTTGGCATGAATGGATTTCGCCTTTGAGTTGTCTCGCTGAAATGTTCTTACTCTTTCAAATAACTCGACTTGTTGACTGCTCAATCCACACAGCAGACATTGTGGGCTAGGTTAGGAATGCTGTGTTGCACGGGTAGCGCAAGCTTTTACATGGCATCATTACCCCATGTACCTACGTTATATAGGTAGGTATGCACGTCATCTACCTACGTTATATAGGTATGCACGTCATCTACCTACGTTATATAGGTATGCACGTCATCTACCTACTTTATATAGGTATGCACGTCATCTACCTACGTTATATAGGTATGCACGTCAGCTCTGACACCGGTTTTTCACATCGGCGTTAAACTAGACATCGGGCCGATAACGATGTTGCCATTTTTATCTGATATCGTCCGACTCTGATATGTTCACCGATAGATATATCATCCATGCACTTGCGCTCAATTTCAATTCTCATAGCAAAGGGTCTGAATATTTCCGTAAATAAGGTATGTCAGATTTTTATTTTTGAAACATTTGCAAAAATGTCTAACAACCTGTTTTCACTTTGTCATTATGGGATATTGTGTGTAAATTGATGAGGATTTGTTTAATTTAATCAATTTTAGAAAATGGCTGTAACGTAACAAAATGTGGGGAAAGTAAAGAGGTCTGAATGCTTTCCGAATGCACTGTATATATATAATAATTTATATATTATAATATATTTCTGCTATTTGATTCAATATGTTTTCTACTACTTCTGTCCCAAAACTGACAAAACAAACAAGTACTGGGTTAGAGTGTTGTATTGAGTAGTCTTGGCCAGCATGCTTAAGTCCACTTTGCTCTCCTATCATTCATTGCCTTTAGATAAAACATTCAGTTTGAAATAATGAACACAAATTAAAGATAAGTAAACCGTTTGTCAACTACGATCAGTCAACCAGAGTAGACAGGACGCTTAGCTCGCCCCTGAGAAAAATCCATCAGCATCTGCTGAACCACGATTGTCTGAACCACTTTCCTCCCAATTCAATTTCAATGCAAATCATGCCCAAAAGCAATATTCAAGCCAACCAAAATACAGAAATAAATATTCTGCATTAAATTCATACAACTGGCCCCTAGTGTATTAGTTGCTTCGTGTATTTTGATAGGATACAATCATTACATAACCAATGCACTTTCATTATTATAATGATGCATTATTCAAACATAAAGCCTGGGCAAAACCAAGTCCCGATCTTACCTTGTACACCTGTAACATTAGTAAACAGATTTGTGGGTTGCAGCAAATGATCTTAAATATTAATCCATGCTGAATATTTCTTTGCCCTGGACAGGAGAGGATTATGAGTGAAAATAACCCCAACAACTGAAGTTCTATGGCGACGGACGAAACCTACTGTACATAAGCCTTAGCCCGCCTACGCTATAGACATAAGTAATTCATAAGAAGTCTTTATTTCAGTATATCTATGAGAGGGAAACTGAGAGAAGCAGTGAGGGAAAAGTATTTGGAACTTTGTCCTGGGACACAAAAGTGGGGGAAAAAAAGCACCAGCTCTGAAACATTCATGTGGACAGGAAGGAACGTGGTGATGCCTCGCTCTTTTAAATGAAACCGATTTCCTAAAGGGAAAGAATTAAGTCATGCTTACACTGCACTGTGTACATCAATTATACACCAACTAGGTTGCATACAGTATTCACACACTGTAACCATTCCTGAATGATGGGTGGCTTTAGAAACCTTTATTACATTTTGAAGAAAAATTATTTTTTTTCCACTGAAATTAAGAAGTAGGATGAATCCTTGGGGAACTTCCAATGAAGCCATCCACTTAACGATTGAGAAGTTAATTGCCATGTTTAATGATGCTGGGTTTCCTTCCAGCTCTACGCACAGTAGCTATGAGAACCACATAGAGAGAGATCAATGAAGAAGAGGAGAGGGAGGAGTAGGGTGGGACGGAGAAGAGGCAATGAAACGGGGAGGAAGAAAATATAAAGTCATTGCCTGACCCGTCCAAGATGGTAGACTAGAGAGGCAAGATGCACACTTGTGTATGGCCGATAAGTCCTGACCTCATGTGTCTTTCCAGAAAATCCCCCCAATCTATCTTGCCTTTACACCATGGTTCAACTCAACAACTGCCAGGTACGGAATCAATATTTCACAGAGACAGCTGAAGCTCAGACGTCTCCAAACAATAGAATAATAGATGCCCATTAGGCATTGACCTTGCATTAGCCATTCATTATCTCCTCTCCAAGTAATACATATCGCACAAGGGGATGCAACTTTTACCAAACTTCAGGTAAGTGAATCTCAACATCCATCTTTCCTATCCACAAAAGCTCTGCGACGATGTATGATGTTTCAGGCCATCTACGATCACTAGTCTTACCCAGTGGACTGAGTGCGAGGCCTTTGAAAAACATCAACAACTCGGAAAATATTTTTTCTGAATCTTATTCATTCATTCTAACAATAGATGTGGAGTGGCATACAACTACAGAATTGGCATCCATGCCAAAGATGCACAGTGGACCACGGGACCAAAATACATTCCGCTCGTCTCTTCAAGTGGGATGAAATGAAAGTTTCTTTTTAATATGCAATTCAAAATGGGCAAGCGTTAAACTCGTCTAAGTAGAGCAGATCTGTATCTCTCCAGAAGCTCAACAAGACCATATAGCATAGCATTCTCATTAATATGGGAACGAGTTATCTAAATTAGAAATGGACTAATTATAGTCTAGTACGGCAGTCAATCTGAGCGAGTGTTGAGCCTCGACATCAGGCAGAGCAAGAGAGTTATTCTGTAAAGTGGAAGAAAGAGGGAAAGACAGAGAACATAACACCTGTTGGACTATATTGATTAGTATAGGGTTAAAAGTCAAGTTGGTTCTATCACTTCAACCCGGTTACCTGCACAAATTTGCCTGTGTTTTGAGAAAAACATACATTAGTGACTATACCTATGTCTGGTCTATATAGCATACGATAGCTGATCCTTAAACAATTTGCCTGCTGCTGTCTGCTGTGCAAAGTGAGTTCTCACAGTAAATGGTGCATACCAGTCTCAGCAGTCTTTTTACAGACAGGCTCACTGAGAGGGAGGTACAGTGAGAGAGAGGACAGAGGAATGTGGAGGAGAGCCAAAGGTTCTGCTTTTCTATTACTGCTCATAGTAACGAGGCCAAGTTCAGTTCGGCCACCTCTCTGCCCCTGCTCTCACATGCTCAGGAATGTTCAGTGAATGGTTTACATTGACATTGTGCGTGTGTGTGTGTGTGTGTTCATGTGTGCTCCTGTCTATGTGCCTGTGTGTGTATAGGCCCAAGATGACCCTGCCTGTCCTCAGAGTCTTCTCTTCAGAAAATACACAGCCTACTTTATCATCAGGACTTCTGCTTCAGCATAATTACTACCTGATCTGAGAGCCCATAGTTATGTGTTTAAAGGCGGTCTCTACACTCTTCGGAAAAAAAGGATATATCTAGAACCTTAACCTCAGCTGTACCCTTTTGGAAGCCTTTTTTCTAAGAGTGTATAGTGTAGTTTAGCTTTGCCTCATAGACACACACTGAGGCAAGATCCGGTTTGACTAACTGCAAGGTCAGCAGGAGTTACCACATTGTCCTCCAAAGCAGTCCTGTCATTTGAAATTATCTATGTTCACTTTTAAATGATATGTTACTTGCCAGAGAGCTGTGGTTTAAATGTTTCTTAAGCCTCCAAAAACAACCATCTCTCAACCTATTCTAAAAATGTTTGGAGAGCGAAGCCACTACTGCGAGTTCAATGAAGGGGGGGGGGGGGACTGTATTGATGGTCTATCTTAAATCCATGTAGACATAACTGAGATTTCTTTCACAACCATTTTCCACCTGCAATACCAATGAGAGTTGAATTCAAAATTACATGTTGAGTGACATCATTTCCTGTCAAGATGGTGACAAGTGATCCAGAACGTCACTCTAAGAGCTTCTGCTGTCCTACTGTTACTTACTTTCCACTGAACCGGTCATATAAACTAAGTTATGAAAAAACCTGCATCTTGAAACAACTGGTTTCCTTCCTCCTGAGGCATGCTGGGATTAATATAATCTCTGAAAAAGTGTTGCCTCTCACCCCCAAAGGTTACTAAGAGCAAGGGGAGCACAATCTGTCATAACACCTTACTCTTCCTGTACTTCCCATGTGGGACTATACCATCATTGCAGAACTCCCCTCACCTCCCCTGAAATAACAGAAAGGTGTTGTGAAGTCATGAAGTACAATACCAGCCCGGGGACAATATGCCTGCTGCTGCTACGATGCAGTTCCGCTTGATTTTCCATCTCTACAATAGTTTTTGCAGACGACGTGGTAAAAATGTATGTGGAATATGTTTTGACAGCTATTACATGTATTACAAAGCTGTTCTTTAGAAATATGAGTTTAGAATGGTTTCAGAGGGAGAGAAAACCCTAAACACCCCTCAACGTATTACATAGATTTGATCTATATCCTGAGTGAAATGTAATATGGTATGTGCCTTATCACGTCTTTTCCGGAAGCTAGCCTGGGTGTAAGAGGAGAGGAGAGGAGAGGTGGAGAGAGGAGAGGAGAGGAGAGGAGAGGAGAGGAGAGGAGAGGAGAGGAGAGGAGAGGAGAGCTTATCAAAAGTCATTTCACCAAGCTTATTGAAACCTGGTAACGTGGGGATATTTAGTTGATATGCTTCAACGGTGAGTGATGCCTTTATTGGAGCCAGGTGATGAGGCATAGAATGTTGCAGGAGGTTTTAATAACCATTTAAACAGATAGCTGACTGTACCTGTCTATAGTTACCCTGACCTTCCTGTACCCATACACTTCCATTCGCTCATATGTCAACATAGGTATGCGAAACATTTCACCGAGTATGTCTTCACATAAGGGCTGCATCCCAAATGGCAGCCTATTCCCTATATAGTGCACTACTTTTTACCAGGGTTCATAGGGAATCGCCCACTATATAGGGAATAGGCTGCCATTTGAGATACACACATGTAGTCACAGTTCTTATAGGAGGGAAACAATCTGTCTGTCTCAGGTCCGTTCGCACCACGAGCCAAACTGTCTCCATTTGCTTCACTGCCAGTGCAGCTAAAATGGAAAAAAAGGACATCTTACTCATAACAGTCTGTTTGCTCTGCATGCAACCATCTGGATAAATGAGTTGCGTTAGAGTTGATAGCCCTTTCTTTCACAGATGTAGTTGATGTATAGATTTAGTGGGTTTTGGCTGTTGGATGGCATGTCCTTTTCACATTGTCCGACTTGATTACCCCATGGTAAAAATGTCACGTGAGACATTCCACTGTAGATTAACATCATATTAAGGTCATACACGACATGTATGAGTATGTGTTGACATATACATACAGTAGATGAATGTATGAAGACATGTTTGTTAAAACCAAGAGCACCGGCTCTACAGTCACAGGCTAGAATTCCTCCATAAACTAAAAGAATAGAGACATTGGTTGTAGGACAAATTTCATCTTTGCAAACAACATGCAGACACTTCATGAAGGGCAGATCCCAGCTGTAACACATCACATTGGCAGTTGGCATAGTGTTTGCATTGGGGGATGTTAGTTAGCGCCATCCTCCCTGCCAGAAGTAACCATCTCCTGCTGCTGCCCCGCTGGAGGGACCATTCAACCTGATTGTCACAATCAAAACAAAACAGGAAATTGCACTCAGCCAGTCAGAAGCAGCAAGGCTGTCGCCTAGGAAACCGGTGGTGCAGTGAACAGAAAGATACTGTATGTGCCCCTGATGTGATGAGGTGCTTATCAAATTGGCTTATCACATCTGTTCATCCAACAGACTACATGGGACCACCCTTGAGAGTGTCAAAATGATTGAGGAATGTTTTTTATCAGCGGTTTCCTCTACAATATCATGCTGGCATGTTTCATAGACTTGACTGTGAACTGGAACGGTGTAGAGTAGAGATTGACTGCATCACTACTTGTCTTTGTGAACTGTCTGTTCAAACAGCTAACACACAGCTCAGACATCTTCCACATCAAGTAACTCAAGCGAGCCGTAAAATCGAATTTTTAAAAAGCAAATAAAACAACACCTCACGGCACAACGCGACAGTGAACACACAGCTCAGACACCCGTACAAGACATGCCACCAGGGGTCTCTTTCCAGTCCCCGAGTCAGAACAGACTCTGAGAAATGTGCAGTCCTACATAGAACTCTCTTCCACATCAAGCAACTCAAGCGAGCCGTAAAATCCGATAAAAAAACTAACAAAACAACACCTCATGGCACAACGCGAACTGTGAAGGGACACACACACAAACACACACACACGAATACACACACACACATATTGTAATGATATGGTATTGTGGATTTTATATTGTAATTTGTAGTAATAGAGTAATAATGTAATAATGTCTTGTGTGATTTATTGATTTATTTAGTGATGGATGCTGTTGTTTTTTGTTGTAATGCAATTGTTCTAATCCTGTTCGGACCCCAGGAATAGTAGCTGCTGCTTTGGTAGCCGATAATGGGGACCCTAATAAATACTAACTATGATTGATTGTTGCAAAATGCAAAAATAGCCGCATAACTTCGTTTTTTGAACTTCAATTTCTTGACCGTTGCATAGTTGCATCTGAATGTTCGACATCTGTTTGCATATACTTTGGCTGTCGACAATGGCTGCCAGAGACTACTACGCTTTGTAGCTCTAGGCTACTTCCAAGCATCTAACAGTTCTTCCTTCTCTCTGTTTCAGTACAGTAAATGCATCGAGAAGGCTAAAGGAGGTTTGAGGGTTATACCTCCACTTCCTCATTTCAGCACTTACTGGGTAACATCCATCATACAGCGCCGAGCTCTGGGAAACACCTCCATGGAGAACGTGACCATGACGACCAAGGCCTGAAGTCACTATTGTTACGCTTCACGGCTGCTGACTTTGAGTGGTCAACGACTGAGAAATGATCAACGACTGAGAAATGTGCATGACATGTATGACATACTGTATATGATCTATGTCTGTCAGCCCACTTATTTGAGGAGAACCCTGGCATCGCGACCATATCTTGGCTTTGAACTTTTGAAGTGGGCACTTCCTATTTGGGCACTTTAATTTATGCGGTATTTCCCTGGACTCTCTGGATAAATATGAATTATTCCCGGTATTGAAACTTGGTACCATTCTCTGGAAAATATGAATCGCTACTGTACACAGACCCTATTAAATGGCTTTGATATAATTCCATTCCTCCGTTTTCTGTCTCTCTTGTTGTTTGACTTGTTTCCTCCAGTGCACTTTTCTTTCTTCCTTCGCCAGCTAGCACAGTGGATCTGGGCCGAACCGGCTGAGAGTCGGGTCACTCGGCTGAGAGTCAGACTCTGCCGACGTCACGTGGCCCGAGTCTGTTCGGCAGTATTACTTATGGCTAGGATGCGGGGATTGAGTTCTATGTCATCTGTCATAGTTCTGTCATCTCTTATTGTCAAAGTTCTATGTCATCTGTTTTATAGCATGTTGAGCGTTTGGGTGCTTTGTTTGTTTGCCACCTAGAAGAATGTAATTTATCTTATTGTTTCTCAGATCCAGAATCTTGTCAGACCTACTGTATGATCCAGGTACACTAGATGTTGCCCCAACCTACTCTTACCATTGGAGGTAAAGAAAATACAAATCTGACCTTAGATCAGTTCTTTAGGTAAAATTGAATTGAGTCAAATGACCAGGTACAGCAGATCTTTCTCCAACCTACTCTTACTATAGGGAGATAAAATTAAATTGTGACCTTAGATTAGTTTATAGGTGTGAATCAAAGCCAAATTATATTATAACCCACTGAGCCAAGAACAACACAGGATACCGTCCCACAACATTGATTGCACCCAGAACATTCAATATGTGTTCAGGTAAGAGAGACAGGAAGGACATACCTGAGTTGGCCTTTATTTTCAGCGGGCTCAGACAGGCCTGTTCCATACTGTAAGGGCCCGCGGCAGGCTTCGATCGGACAGAGCAGGATATGGAACACATGTGCTTTCACATGGGGAGGGATCACAGCTGTTTCAGGTCTATCGGTGTTGAGTTGGACTCTTACTCATCAAGGGAGTGGGTGTGTGTGAAGAGTAAGCAGGGTGTCTGTGTGTGTTGGGGGGGAGGCGGGGTCAATGAATGGTTTGATGAGCATGAAAACAATGTAAACCATATGCCATGGCCGTCTCAGTCACCGGATCTCAAACCAATTGAACACTTATGGGAGATTCTGGAGCGGAGCCTGAGACAGCGTTTCCAACCACTGTCAACAAAACACCAAATTATGACATTTCTTGTGGAAGAATGGTGTCGCATTCCAGACACTTGTGGAATGTATGCCAAAGCACATTGAAGCTGTGGTGGCCCAACGGCCTATTAAAACAGAAGAAAGGAAGAAGGGGAGCGCTGCTAAGGTACACAATTGTAGGTTTTGGTAGACAGAAGGTGCTCTTTGGTAAAAGAGGTAAATTGGTCATCAAAAAAAAGGAGGACCAATGCACTCTTCATATAATGAATGGAAAGAGTTTAAAAACTCAGACGTGTTTCGGCTGCTGCGTACTCCCTGATGAAAAACATGAAGCCGAAACGTGTCAGAGTTTTAAAACTCTGTTTCCATTGAACATGCCATACAAATAAAGGCATTTTAATTCATTATATGAAGAGTGCCTTGGTCCTCCTTTCTTTTTAATGACCTATTAAAATACTTCATGTTGGTGTTTCCATTATTTTGCCAGTATGTTGCTCTCTTTTCTCCCATTATCCTTTGTTGTGCATGGTTGATGTAGTTGACTGGGAACATTTAAGGCTTTTCTTTTCATATATATTGATGTGTCATCAAAATGCTGTCAAAAACATGGACACATTTTGTGTGTGTGTGTGTGTGTGTGTGTGTGTGTGTGTGTGTGTGTGTGTGTGTGTGTGTGTGTGTGTGTGTGCATTTGTGTATGTGCATGCTTCTGCTCGTTCGTGTGTGTGTGTGTGTGTGTGTGCTTCCATATCTACAATACAGCATGTTTGCATCAGTGTGAACATGTGTGGTCCATGTTTGCTCCCTATCCCCTGTGGACAAATCTGACAATGTTACGGTTGGATGGAACACTTCCTCCTCTTCCTCCCCTCCTTCCTCCTCCTCCCTCCTCCTCCTCTTCCTCTTCCTCCCCCTCCTTCCTCTTCCTCCTGCCCTCATTCCTCCTCCTCTTCCTTCTCTTCCTCCTCCTCCCCTTCCTCCTACTTCCCCGTCTCTTCCTCTTCCTAGTCCTCCTCCTCTCCACTCCTTCTTCTTCCTCCTCCCCTCCTTCCTCCTCCTCTTCCTCCTCCTCTTCCTCCTCCTCTTTCTCTTCCTCCTCCTCCCGTCCTCCCTTTATTCCTCATCCTCCTCTTCCCCTTCCACTCCTCCCCTCCTTCCTCTTCCTCCTCCTCTTCTTCCTCCTCTTCCTCCTCCTCCTCTTCTTCCTCTTCCAACGCCTTCCTCCTCCTCCCCTCCTTCCTCCTCCACCTTCTCCTCTTCCTCCTGTTCCTCCTCCATCCCTTCGGCTGCTAACAGAGCTAACAGAGCTCTGAATCCCCCAACTTCCATCCTCCTTGCATCCCAGCCCCCCTGATGATGTGCCCATCCACTCTGGGCACTGTTGGCATCCAGTCCCTCCCTGTCCCGACCACCACAACCTCAAACATGATGCAGATGAGCCAGTGGTAAAACACATCTGAATGATTATTTACTAAGTATACCAGCGTTCTTGACTCACAACTGTCTTAGGGTTGAATCAAGAAGCTGGCCCAAGCCGCACAGCGTTATGTAGGCTATTTAGTTCATGTGTAAAACGTCAGTGGGTCTCCGTGGGCAGAACCAGTACCAGATCACAAAGATCCAGGAAATGTAGAATTTTCTCACCGCGCGATAACAATGACAGGGAAATTAGGTCAGAAATCTTGATTATAAACAGACAGCTAGCTGCTGGTCCTTTTTGCTAATGAGGCTCTCAGGGGCACAAAGACCCGACACGTACACACTAATGCATGAACGCACACACACACACACACACACACACACACACACACACACACACACACACACACACACACACACACACACACACACACACACACACACACACACACACACACACACACACACACACACACACACACACACGGTGATGGTGAGAAAAAGAAAAGTGATGAAAAAAAAGAAACATTGAGGATAAGAGGCTCGTGAATGCATTGGGCACCAAAGCACGTGCAAATACTGTGTTGAAAAATAGAACCACACATTCTACATCTAACTAACTAAACACTCCAGTACATCAAAGGTTTGTTGACCTCCCACAGCTCACACCAACCAACTGTTTAACCCCCTGCAGCAAGAAATCAAAGGCCAGTGAAAGGGACAGATTTCTCTTCCATTGCCAGACGGCTTATATTATTAGGAGGCATGTCATTAGGCTCAGAAAGAAAGCTGCTTTGTATTTTCTATGTTTGTTTTCACGGTCCATGCAAAGGCTATTGAGAACAAAGCTCCTATCCAGAAAACAGACATGTCCTACGGGCCAAAAGACACAAAAGACAAAAGAACCGGGCCTAATAAACACATCCCATTGGGCACACACTGGTTGAATCAACGTCGTTTCCACTTCATTTCAATGGAATGACGTTGAACCAACGTGGAATGGATGTTGAATTGATGTCTGTGCCCAGTGGGATAGTCAAGCATCAGTCCCGATCGCTCTCGCGTTACTAAGGCAGATTGAAAAAAGTGAGTGTTGCCTGGCTTCAATGCAGTATTTCTCATATCACACATACTGTAAGTAGTCAGCAGCATAGCGACTTTTCACGGTATCCTTTGGTGGGCTGATTTGAATAACTAGAACATTGAAATTAAACAGAAACAATGCATGGGCAAGCATTCAGTAACAGACGAAAGCTTCTAAGGAGAAAAGTAATTGTGTGCCGTTGTTTGGAGTCATTGTTTGGGCTTCAATCGTACTGGGCTTGTCTGTTTTTGGTCACAAAAGAGTTTTGTTGTACAGCTCCTTTCTAGTTGTGATAGATACCAAACAGTTCACATTACTTCTGGAGTGGGAGAAATACTCAGGAGAGAATACAGAGTCAGTCAAACCTTCTCCCTGAAGGCACAGGGGTGTGTGTGGTCATCTCTTTGAAGAAGCGTACTTTCACTTGTTCTCTCTCTCTCCTCTGTCTCTCACAGTCCCCCTCTCTCTCTTTCTCTCTCTCCCTCTCTCTCTGTTCTCTCTGCCTCTCCTCTCCTCTCCCCTCCACCCCCCCCCCCATATCTCCCTCCCTCCCTCTCTCCCTCCAGGAGTGTTTTCCATGAACCAGGGCTGCGTGGGCAGGGTAGCAGAGTGGAGTCGGATCTCAGAGAAAGAACAGAACCTCAGACGGGCGTGTTCCTTCTCAGAAACAGAACCAGTCCTCCTCCACTGGGCTAGGGATTGAGGTCAGTCTTGAGTCCGGCTCCAGAACCATCTGGTCCCCATGGTTCCACTTTGCAAGAAGCCAAACCGGAGAAGGAGGGAATTACTGTGGCCTGCATGCGATCATGTGCCTCCACTGTATCTGCTTGTTCTGCAACACTGACAATCTATTTCAATACATGGTTAATGTCAGATGGACAAGGGAAAATAGCTACACTGGTCCATACCTGTAGAGTATGATCACTGCTTTCCCGTAGACTAAGATATCCCCTGTAAACTAATAGAAAAATATATCCCTTCAGTGGTTGATGTCAGTAAGATAGTATGTACTCAATAATCCTATGGTCCTAGTGACGTAAATGGATTCATTATGTCTTGTATCCTTTCTCTCCTTGTGTCTGTGGTTACACCATGCTAAGGGAAAATTGAGCTCATATTGAGTAAGAACGGTAGGCCTACCACTGCCTGCTCGGAAATATTCAGTGGTCTACAGATAGACAGTGATTGGAATTCCGATTGGGTGAACCACAGACTTTAAAGGAAGTACTTTAATCACATGCTTTGACTGCTGTTTTGGATGCTGAACTAGGGGGGGATTCTGAACAGTCCATGGGACACTGCACCATTGAGTGTCAACTATCTTTGAGGAAGTCCGTTTTCAGATCATTATGCAGTCTGATTCCACAAATCACAATGATTTTGTTTTATGGAAGCTATTTTCCACAGAAAGCTTAACATCCCTTTTAACTATTTTAAGCTAGGGGATTTTATTCATTTTCAAATGTTCAAAATACTTCTAGTTGATGGTTTGCAAATAATTGCACAAAATGACCTACCAAATAGCTTAATCAATCATCAAGTTATCAAATAGTAGACCACATGTTTTTATGATGCTCGGAAGTCAGTGGAATCTTTGTGTCTTCTGACCACATCTCTCTGGCTGTACTTACACACGCAATTGGCAGGACATTACCGATTTAAGATGTGGGTAATGATCTCCTGGAAGTTCATTTTCAGCTCTGTTCTGTGCCGTAAACAGATGCAGGACTACTCCTGAGCTCAGATGGAATTAAAGCCGCCAGCGTGGAACGTTCTTACGGAGGTCTTGGTCTTCACTCTTACCCCTCCTCCCTTCCACACTCTCTCTGTTGCTCTCTCCTCCTCTCTCCTTTCGATTATTTTTCCTCTTTCAAGGTGAAGAATTATCAAATTGTCCAAAACTATCCAAATTGTTTTAAGAACGTTTAAGAACGTATCTTTAGAATGACCTGTGGACAAAACGACTAAGCAAAAAGATCTAGGGTCCCCTCTTTTGGTTCTACACTGTTATTACATCGTCAAACATTCATGCGTTGTCGAAATCGGTTACATCGTCACTGGTAAAAGGTGTTTAAGACAAACCAAGTACACGAAACACCTTCTTCCACGTTTAATTCCACAATGGCATATTTAAGACGACACACAATACAAAAGCGGACATCAGATCAAAACTCGGGCCATATACATGTGTTTGTTGATTTTTTTTTGGGGGGGGGGGGCGGGGGGGTAAAATCAGTTATTTCCACATATTACAATACTGAACGGACATAATAGTTGTAATCCTTTTCAAAGAGCATGGATCCATGGCATACTTGACTCCAAACACACAGGCATTGAGAATAGTGCATAGCAACACAAGCTGTTGAAAGCGTTTTTTATAGAAGTGAAGATGGGACGCGTATTCGACATGTCATTTTAGGGACACTGTGAAGATATGTAGAAATGTGCAAATCCTTGTAAATAATTCAAATGTCTCTCACACTTCAAATTCCTCTCGACATGCAGACGGATTGAAATGAACCAACAAACAAACTACCATTTAGAAAGTGTGCAGTATTTGCCAGCAAATATCCACAAAACTAGGAAATGATTGTAGACTACTGGTGTATCTGGTAAATTATAGAGTATCAAGAGCTGTATCACATAGGGCGGCGCACAATTGGCCCAGCATTGTCTGGGTTCGGCCGGGGTAGGCCGTCATTGTAAATAACACTTCGTTCTTATCTGACTTGCCTAGTTGAATAAGGGCTCAAACATTTTCTTTAACCATTTTTACATTTACAAAAAAAATAGAGGCAGACAGTGCATGTAATGACAAAAGCAAGAGACGTGTTTGTTTTGTTGCTGAAAAGGAGGAATCAAAAAAGCTTTGGCAATTCCCAGAGTCCAGTAGAGTACTGTAAGTGCAAATATCTCGTAAAATCCCATATCAATCGGACAAATACAGTGAGAGAGAAAGCAATGAATCTGTCAGGCCAGCAATGAACTTGTCTTTTTAATATTCCTATGCAGCCATAACCTTGACATCAACCACCTAATGGAATGAGAGAATCATTGGAATGAATTATGTTGATATGAGCTTGTAAGATAAGCCATGCTGTGGCAACCATGGTGAAGTGAATTCCAATAGCTAAAAGAACAATGTCAACTACGGAAAGAGAGAAAGCAGATGAGACTTTATAGACGCCCAGAATAACATGTGATGAAAAGAGAGTCAAGGAATTAAAGAACTTTAACACAGTTCTGTTCTTTTAGAACCCAACTTAGTAAAGCTTTGACAGACGTTATCTTTTTAAACCGAGTTAAAACCACACGACACAAACATTTAGACAGCCTGTAAAAAAAAAAATGTTAGCTAGGCCCGACATAAAATACATTATAATGCTTATATACAAACTGTTGCAAAACTGTACTATGGGCTCTGTTACTTGGTGACTGACATTGAATAAAACTCTGCTCATACAAACGTGTGCGGTACTTATCGGGATATAATCAGCAAGTAAATACCCTCTGAATATTAGCAGCGATCACTAATATAGGTGACGACTTCAGTAAATATATAAGGGTAGGATTGGTCATGTAAATTGACTGTAGCTTATCAAATTGTTGTCATAAACGTTAAACCTTCCTGTCTTCAAAAGTCACCTGTACATATTACATTCAGTTCAATTTAAACTGGGGCCTTATCGAAAAGTGGACATGCAATTGTGAATCAAATTGATAAACTTGACGTTTGAGGTATGTTTTGCTGACAGTTTCATGTTGATCCTCTCTGAAACAGCTCAGAGAGAATATTTAATAACATGCAAAGGGATGACCAGGATACAACATCAATCGCGGATCAATACATAGCAAACAGGAAACACTAGTGACTTTGTACCAAGTCCGTAGTATAGGCAGCAGCTGCACATGTAAACAACGCCATGGCGCCCATGTTTGGGGGGAAGGACGGAGGGGAGGACAGAGGGGAGGGATGGAGGGAGGGATGGCTAACACTATCCCACGGTCCTATGGTCCAGCTTACACCAGTGTCTCTGGGAGTGTGTCTGCGTTTTCCGAGGACAGGAGTTGCCAGATCTGCCATCTGTCCCTCTGCCAGTCCTGCCACTCTTGGCTCATGGGTACCATGCTGTCCGTGGTGGGGGAGGCTGAGTTCAGTGGCACCATTGGCCTCCCACCCTGCAGGGGGTGCTGGTGAGGGGGTGCTGCGAGGGAGGGGGAGACAGGCTGGGCTGGTTTAGAGGCAGCGGGGGAGAGCCTGGAGGACAAGCCGCCGTAAGGGGGAGGGGGAGGACCCGAGTGGGCGGAGTTAGGGCTGGGGTTAGCCTGGTGTCTAATGCCCTGGGGGAGGTTCTCTGCGCTGCTGGCTGCTGATTGGCTGTTGGGGTACGGTAGGGGTGGGGTCACAGGGTTGAGGCTCAGCAGGAGGCGCGGCCGTCCCGCCTTGCTGTGAGGGCTGCTACAGACCCGTGTGACAGGGGGATGGGGCCTGCATTCGGCCACGCCCAGTGAGGTCTGTGTCCGTCGTACCACCTGCCTGGCATCGCCTTGGAGACAGTCAAGTCCTTCCTGGGAGCTGCGTGAGCCGCCCTCTGACATGTTGCTATGGGAACCTGGAGATACAGATGTCAATGGAAAAAGTCAGAAAATTAAGATAAGTAAAAGTCCAAAAATGTGATTGTTACATTTCAACAGCTTACCTGCATAAGACTGGTCCATCAGCCCTGGTTTCAGAGTGGAATGCCAAGCTCCCCAGATATTAGCATGCTCCTCTGACGTATAGGACATAATGGACATGACCGTGTTTAGGGACCATCATACCCATCATCATCATCGTCATTATTATCAAGATTATAATCATCATCATCATCATCATCACCTCCACCACCACAATCATCATCGTCATCATTATCAAGATTATAATCATCATCACCTTCACCACAATCATCATCATCATCATTGAGATTATCATCATCACCTCTACCACAATCATCATCATCATCATCATTAAGATTATCATCACCGCCTCCCAGGTGGCGCAGTGGTCTATGGCACTGCATCGCAGCGCTAGCTGTGCCACCAGAGACTCTGGCCGGCCGCGACTGGGAGGTCCGTGGGGCGACGCACAATTGGCCTAGCGTTGTCCCGGTTAGGGTGTGTTTGGCCAGTAGGGATATACTTGTCTCATCGCGCACCAGCGCCTCCTGTGGCGGGCCGGGTGCAGTGCACGCTAACCAGTGTCGCCAGGTGCACGTTGTTTCCTCCGACACATTGGTGCGGCTGGCTTCCAGGTTGGAGGGCGCTGTGTTAAGATGCGGCTTGGTTGGCTTGGTTGGGTTATGTTTCAGAGGACGCATGACTTTCGACCTTCGTCTCTCCCGAGCCCGTACGGGAGTTGTAGCGATGAGACAAGATAGTAAATACTAATAATTGGATACCATGAAATTGGGGAGAAAAAGGGCGTCAAATTCAAAAATAAATACAAAAAAAAAGATCATGGTCATCATCATCATTAAGATAATCATCATCATCATTAAGATAATCATCATCACCACAATCATTACCATCATCATCATTAAGGTAATCATTATCATCATCATCATTAAGATCATCATCATCACCTCCACCACAATCATCATCGTCATCATCATCATCATAATTTTCACCACCCTCACCACGATCATATCAACCACAGCTTAAGTAAGACTGGACAGTAGTCCCCTCACCTTTTGAGACCCAAGGATTGGACCCATGGGTGTCCCGTGTCCGTCCTGCCACCTGCCTCACCAGGGTGTATTGTTCTGACCCTGGGCTGGTCCCTTCCCCCTGGTGCTCAGACAGAATGGGGGAGTTGTTGTCATAGGGGGACAGCTCTCCACTGGAGACCTTGTTGGAGTCACTGGAGGAGCGCCTCTCGCTCAGGGAGAAAGGATCCTCCGATCGCAACACGTCTGGACTCCTGTGGAGTGGAAGGAGGGATGGATGAGGGAGAGAAAAGGATGGGTAGAGAGAATAAAAATATATTGCCAAAGATGATGGGTTCTTCACTTTCTCTCAACAGACATGAACACCAGGCTAAGCAACTACTTTCCATGAGTACTCAAAATGTGTGACTGTGATATGTGCAGTGGAACCAATGTACTCACTGTGATGCCTTTCTCCTGAGCAGATAGTCTACCACATCAGGATCAGTCTCTAGTAAACTCATTAGGACCTCATTCTGCAGGTCCGGGGGCACCTACACACAGACAACAGCAGACATGACCAAACAAGTACAAAAAACATGGTTTATGTATGTAATGGCACAAGATGGAGCACTAGGGGGTGCTATTGACCAAGACAACCTCATGGTGAAAGTGAGTCTAACTTTTTCCATCTTCACGTTTGGTGATCACAAGCCAGTCAATACATGAACACATTGAATACTATTAAATACCAGTCTATGGATCCATGTATAGCAGGGAAGGGCAACTTGGTGGCCCAAGGACTACACGCTTTTGTTGGTCCGTGGACCAATTTCACACCAAAAACAAACAAACAAAAAATGTTTGGGGAGAGGGAAGAATAATAGAATACACAAGGTTAAATTTAGAAACTTGGTTGTGCATCCAAATTCACTCAATTAGCCCATTTCAGCATTTTTTTTATTTTTTATTTTATTTAGATTGGTAAGTTAGTCTAGCGGCCAGCTATCTAAACTTATTGTCAGCGTGGTTGAATTACCGACCGGGTTGGGGCCCATTGATGATCAGTTATCATATTAAAAACTGCAAACATTTGCCTCCATCCTATGGCAAAATATGTAGAATTGCGGGAAATGAGCTGTAAAACTGCACATTTTTTTTCTCCGCCCCATGGCAAAATTATTAGAATTACATGAAATGAGTTAGAAAACCTCAAAATCATCTCTATGCTCCATGGCAAAAAAATGGACTAAAGTTATACTGTTACACTAACAATACCTCTTTCCAGCATCCCGCCACTACCCTGAATTACACAGTCTGAGCAAAGGGAAAAACAACCTCTGCAAAGTTCAAAGAATATGACTTCTGTTCAGGGAAATAGTGGTGGTGGTGTCAGAACAATCAGTGCAAGGGATTGGCCCATAAGTCTCTCTGCCACCGTCTCAAAAGCCTGATATCTGTAGTGGTATGGAACTGGGCCCTAAGGCATTTAATCAGGTCCAGGATCAGCACTAACAGCACTAACAAAGGCCCACAGAGCTTTGTTTTCATTCTATAAGACAGAACCATTGTCTGGTAAAGCCTGGAGAATCTATAACTTAAACACAGGCTGCATCCCAAATGGCACTATTCCCTATGAGCCCTGGTCAAAAGTAGTGCACTATATAGTGTACAGGGTGCCATTTGGGATGCAAATATATGTTACTGAGTGGCACCGCTAACCCGGGTCGAGGGAGGGAGGGAGGGAGGGAGGGAGGGAGGGAGGGAGGGAGGGAGGGATGTGTGATGGCAAGAAAGAGGACAGGCAGAGGTAATGGAAATGGTATGGCTGTATACAGACCTAGGACATAGAGAGTTCATCAAATGTGTCAGTGCTAAACCCATGCATTTGACATGGTAACTACATAAACAGATTGAGTTTACACAATGTAGGTTATGTAGTTGTTGCAACTTCTCTACAACTGCATCACCTCACCTGTGTACAGTGTATACAAGGAACTCACAAGGGAGTCTTACTTACTGGCCAATCTAAAGTGATCATTTATTGTAGCTTGTTTGCTGGCTATTAGGAATACATTACTGTAATTACACAGTACCTGCCTGTCCAATTACCATATACGTGCAAGGTTGTATTATAAAGAGGGACTAAACAGGAGAATGGGTAGGATATCAACACACACACACACACACACACACACACACACCATGAAGAGGGAGTGGAAGGTTGCGATCATCCTTTGGAGAACAGCGATAACAGCGGTGCTCTCCTCTGCGCGGGCCGGACTCTGCACACTGAACTCCTTGTCTGAACTCTTCTGCTTGTGGAGCAGGTTGGGACCAAAGATGGTGGCCAGGTTCAGAGAGGTCATCTTGTTCCCCGTCACCTGGAGGAGATGAGTACATAGGAATAACAATAATGCCCGCTGATTAGCAAATGGTTTTATCTAAAGCCACTGACAGTACAGTGAGCGCATACAGTTTCGTGTGTCCTGTATGTGATTCCTGCATAGCATGGAATCACATACAGCCACACTAGACTAGGCAAACATGTGCAATTGACTGTCATTAACACAAAGAGATACACTTCATTATACTTCCTGATTTAAAAATAATAATTTGACCAGATATAATACAATATTGACCTCATAGAATGCCATATTGACCTCATGGAATACCATATTGACCTCATGGAATACCATATTGACCTCATGGAATACCATATTGACCTCATAGAATACCATATTGACCTCATAGAATACCATATTAACCTCATAGAATATGATATTGACCTCATAGAATACCATATTGACCTTATAGAACACCATATTGACCTCATAGAATACCATATTGACCTCATAAGACTACTATATTGACCTCATAGACTACTATATTGACCTCATAGACTACTATATTGACATCATAGACTGCTATGTTGACCTCATAGACTATAATATACCTCATAGACCACAATATTGACCTCATAGACTACTATATTGACCTTATAGTCTATAATAGACCTCATAGACCACAATATTGACCTCATAGACTACTATATTGACCTCATAGACTATAATAGACCTCATAGACCACAATATTGACCTTATAGACTACTATATTGACCTCATAGACTACTATATTGACCTCATAGAATACTATATTGACCTCATAGAATACTATATTGACCTCATTGAATACGATATTGAGTGCTTCAGGAAAATTACTAGCTAAACAGATTGGACAACTACCGTGAAGAACACGCAACAATGGCTAAACTGAGACTTCACCATGATGTCACAGAACAGCATCCCCCCCCCCCGAGAACCCGAGATCGCGAGAACTAGTCTCAGTGCGAGTTAGGGAGGGAGGAAGCTATGCTGTTGAAGCTTGACGCCGGTTACACACCTATCCAATCCTCTCAGATCTAGTTTATAGGGAGGTCTAGGGGTAGGGGCATGTGGTTGTTTTGGGAATCATGGGGAGTGGTGGGGGTAACGGAAGGGGTCTTCGCCTCACCTCCTGTCCGTCTTTGTCATGGCTGTCGTGGGCGTGGTTCGCCACGGTAGAGAGGAACTGCAGGAGGCGGTGCAGGGTGTCGCTGTTACAGGCTGGCAGCAGGTAAACCAGGAGCTGGGTGGCACTCCGCTGCTCCTTACAGTCCAGCACTACAGAGGAACAGGACAGGGGTCAGGGGTTAGAGGTTAGAGGGCAGGGTGTCGCTGTTACAGCCTGGCAGCAGCTAAACCAGGAGCTGGGTGGCACTCCGCTGCTCCTCACAGTCCAGCACTATAGAGGTACAGGACAGGGGTTAGATGTCAGAGGTTAGAGTTTAAGAGTGAGGATTCAGTCTAAATCATTTGAAATATGTCACACTCTCACATATATACACATAGGCAAATGTACATACACATAGACATACAGTCATTGCCAAAAGTTTTGAGAATGACACAAATATTAATTTTCACAAAGTTTGCTGCTTCAGTGTCTTTAGATATTTTTGTCAGATGTTACTATGGAATACTGAAGTATAATTACAAGCATTTCATAAATGTCAAAGGTTTTTATTGACAATTACATGAAGTTGATGCAAAGAGTAAATATTTGCAGTGTTGACCCTTCTTTTTCAAGACCTCTGCAATCCGCCCTGGCATGCTGTCAATTAACATCTGGGCCACACTGATGGCAGCCCATTCTTGCATAATCAATGCTTGGAGTTTGTCAGAATTTGTGGGTTTTTGTTTGTCCACCCGCCTCTTGAGGATTGACCACAAGTTCTCAATGGGATTAAGGTCTGGGGTATTTCCTGGCCATGGACCAAAATATTGTTGTGTTGTTCCCCGAGCCACTTAGTTATCACTTTTGCCTTACGGCAAGGTCATCCATCATGCTGGAAAATGCATTGTTCGTCAAAAAAACTGTTCCTGGATGGTTGCTCTCGGAGGATGTGTTGGTACCATTCTTTATTCATGTCTGTGTTCTTAGGTAAAATTGTGAGTGAGCTCACTTCCTTGGCTGAGAAGCAACCCCACACATGAATGGTCTCAGGATGCTTTACTGTTGGCATGACACAGGACTGATGGTAGCGCTCACCTTGTCTTTTCCGGACAATCTTTTTTCCAGATGCACCAAACAATCGGAAAGGGGATTCATCAGAGAAAATGACTTTACCCCAGTCCTCAGCATGCCAATCCCTGTACCTTTTGCAGAATATCAGTCTGTCCCTGATGTTTTTCCTGGAGAGAAGTTGCTTCTTTGCTGCCCTTCTTGAATACCAGGCTATCCTCCAAAAGTATTTGCCTCACTGTGCGTGCAGATGCACTCACACCTGCCTGCTGCCATTCCTGAGCAAGCTCTGTACTTGTGGTGCCCCAATCCCGCAGCTGAACTTTAGGAGACGGTCCTGGCGCTTGCTGGACTTTCTTGGGCGCCCTGAAGCCTTCTTCACAACAATTGAACCGCTCTCCTTGAAGTTCTTGATGATCTGATAAATGGTTGATTTAGGTGCAATCTTACTGATTCCAAGCACCCCCTCCTTTCTTTTGAAGCTTCCAGTCTATTATTCGAACTCAATCAGCATGACAGAGTGATCTTGTCCTCGTCAACACTCACACCTGTGTTAACGAGAGAATTACTGGCATGATATCAGCTGGTCCTTTTGTGGCAGGACTGAAATGCAGTGGAAACATTTTTTGGGGGATTCAGTTCATTTGCATGGCAAAGAGGGTCTATGCAAGTAATTGCAATTCATCTGATCACTCTTCATAACATTCTGGAGTACATGCAAATTGCCATCATACAAACTGAGGCAGCAGACTTTGTGAAAATGAATATTTGTGTCATTCTCAAAACTTTTGGCGACGACTGTACATGTAGACAATGACATTCACATACACAACACTTGGCACAATGTATGCACTCTGGTAGGCTAAATCCCAACCTTTACAGTGCATACAGCCTGTGTGTCATTGACCCAAGTATACACTCTTAAGTGTGGGTTTAGTGCAAACTGAAGGTGTGTCCTACTAAAAGAGGCCAACGAAGGTGATTGGGCCTAGGGCAGAGACTGACTCTACTACTGCACACACAGAGGGTAGTATTCATAAGTAGTGAAGTTGATGTTTCCTCACACATGGTGTTTATGAAGGCAGTGTAGAGCTCCTTGGTGAGGAGAGGGTCAGGCATATCTCTGAGGAACTCCTTGAGCAGCGCGGCCACGTCGTGGACACTGTGCTCCTCATCCAACTGGACGTCCACTCCCCGGTCAAACTCCTCCCTCAGCTAAGAGACAGAGTAAAACAGAACATGAGATATACCATGTAGTCCACGTACTTTACTGTTTACAGCGACTACAGTTAGAAAGTGAACTCAGAGAAACACTCAAACATATTTGCATCTCACGCATGTGAACACATTCCACTCACATTACGGGGACACACAGATATACACACACCAGGTGTGACCTTGGTGGTGAAAACATTCTCACAGGTAGTCCTGGTCCAACCGGTTCTGTTCCCATGCTGTGTCAACCTGCTTCTTCCACAATCTGACCCCTAGCATTACTCAGAGTTAAAATGGGTCCACTTAGTCCAGTAAGATAAGCATTATAAGCAAGTATTGTGTTTGATCAAGCATTATAGCGAAGTTTGATTATAGCTTGTGTTTTAGATAAAAACCTGGTTACAGATCTAAATGTTGGCAGGAAGTAGCCTAATCATATAGCTACTTCCTTAAAGTGAGAGATGGTTGAGATTTAAGTAACTTTGAAAATACGATCTGTTAGTGATGTCGATGATATGGTCCGTTCTTTTTCAAGTCAGCAAACGGGGGATTACAGTGAGAAGTCATGTAAATTGTCTCACATGGTGACATTTTGATTCAACGCGCTGATAGCATTGTATTCCCTCAAACGGTGAGATGTTGAAAATAGAAATAAACTCCCCATCTCAGAACGGAAACAACACCATTTAAGACAGGCTGAAACTGGCTGGCACCAGTGCTTGTGTTTTTGCTGACTTGAACGAAAGATTAGGATCTGCCATTGTGAGCGTTGCGTATGAGCTACGCATACAGAGAAGACGGAGAAGTCCAAACTTGGAGAACACAAGTCAGAAAACACTCAAATCTCCTTAAAAAAACAGAGACATTGTCCAAAAACAACACTTCAATGAATTGAGTTTTCTGTCATGATAACCAAAAGCAAACGTTCAACTGACATTAAAAAAAGGAGGGGGAAAAATTCACGGCGAGCAAAAAATACTTAAAACCACACTATGACGATATAGGCAGAACATACATGTCCATGTAATCTGATTAATTATGATATAAAAGGCGAACCTGATCCTAGATCAGCACTGTGATGGAAATTGAATACAAGGCCCTGGGATGGAAATTGAATACAGGCCCTGGGATGGAAATTGAATACAAGGCCCTGGGATGGAAATTGAATACAGGCCCTGGGATGGAAATGAATGCTACAAGCCCTGCTTGAATTACAATATGGCATTAAGGCTCGACTGCGTCCCTTTGTAGACTAGGGCCACGACTACAGAGGAGCCTGGCTCTTCAGCCGGGGCCAAGTTCATCCGCTCTGCTTCCTTTAATAACGGACGCTGAACTAATGCTAAGTGGGTGTGCATTCTCCGCAGCGGCGGCAATATCAAAACCATTGCATGAATATAAATATATTGTGTCAACATATCAGAATTTGAATAGCTTCTATCTATATACATTCATTTCAACAGCTTCTATCTATATCACAGTATACATAAATATAATGTCATTAGCATTGGTCCCTGTTAAAAAAATGTATAATAAGGACTTATAAAAGCATATTGTCAACCAGAACAGTCAATTAATAAAATGTGTAGTTAATTTCAATCGATGCTTCAACTGAGTTAACGATACAAGATCCTCTATTAATAAGATCGATTAAGTTTAAAGGGGTCGCCAACCACTCGCGGTGGGCTGAAAACAACAGCTTTGTGCAGCAACGTGCGAGAGGTATCAAAAAGTGCCTCTCCCAGGTTCTCACCTGCCTCACTCTCTTCTTGGAGCTTCCCACTCGGAATATCCCCACCGTCTGAAGACCTGTCGGAAGAAACAGCGGAGGACATAAGTGAGCGTCATCCTCCCCTGGTCAAAGAGACACTCAGGCCGAATAATCACAGATGGAAGAGACGTGAAGACGCAGCCGCCGTACGCCTCCTTTCATCACAGAGATTATAAACCAGCAAACCTAAACCAACGCTACTGTGGCCCATTCCCGCCGAAGTGGACTTTAGCTCCTAACGCTCAGTCCGGCAAGTGAGGATTTAAAGACTGCGGGAGAGCGGGGGGAGTAAACCCAGGGGTCCACGTTGAGAAGGAAGTGTCGGGAATGAATGGCCAGACACTACTGCCTTGTTTCTACATCATCTTGGTTGGGCAGTGCAGGGCGGGGTAAAGATCTGGGGCTGGTTGGGCAGTGCAGGGCGGGGTAAAGATGTGGGGCTGGTTGGGCAGTGCAGGGCAGGGTAAAGATGTGGGGCTGGTTGGGCAGTGCAGGGCAGGGTAAAGATGTGGGGCTGGTTGGGCAGTGCAGGGCGGGTTAAAGATGTGGGGCTGGTTGGGCAGTGCAGGGCAGGGTAAAGATGTGGGGCTGGTTGGGCAGTGCAGGGCGGGGTAAAGATGTTGGGCTGGTTGGGCAGTGCAGGTCAGGGTAAAGATGTGGGGCTGGTTGGGCAGTGCAGGGCAGGGTAAAGATGTGGGGCTGGTTGGGCAGTGCAGGGCGGGGTAAAGATGTGGGGCTGGTTGGGCAGTGCAGGGCAGGGTAAAGATGTGGGGCTGGTTGGGCAGTGCAGGGCAGGGTAAATATGTGGGGCTGGTTGGGCAGTGCAGGGCGGGGTAAAGATGTGGGGCTGGTTGGGCAGTGCAGGGCGGGGTAAAGATGTGGGGCTGGTTGGGCAGTGCAGGGCAGGGTAAATATGTGGGGCTGGTTGGGCAGTGCAGGGCGGGGTAAAGATGTGGGGCTGGTTGGGCAGTGCAGGGCAGGGTAAATATGTGGGGCTGGTTGGGCAGTGCAGGGCAGGGTAAAGATGTTGGGCTGGTTAGGCAGTGCAGGTCAGGGTAAAGATGTGGGGCTCGAATCAGATCGGGTGAGCGATCCCTGACAAAGACGAGGATTTTGACCACAGGAATAGAGCCGTGTCCAACACATAGGAAACGTTTTGAAACAGGGAGGTGCTACCTTCGCTCGTTTTCGTTTTCCGTTGCAAAACCTTTTGCTACATTGTGCCCTACTGAACAGGCCCCAGGTGTGATCAGTGAGAAGGGCTGTATTAACTCGTACCATACTTCTCCAGGTGCTGGCAGCAGCTGTCCACCAGGCGAGGCACCTGTCTGTAGATAGGGTTGAGGCTCAGCCTCTTGTCCCGGTGCTTCTCCTTCTTGCTGGGTGCTTCAGCGGGCAGAGACAGCTGCAGCGCCTCCAACAGGCGGGATTGGTTATCATCCAGGTCTGTGATGGAGTCCACCGACATGCCCCCCTGCAGACCACAATGAGAGCATTATCAAGCCGACGTCTACTTGATGTCACAGAAACACGCACACAAACACACACGCACACACACACACACACACACACACACACACACACACACTCACACGGCGATGGAGTGTGTGTATGGAGTTGGTACAGTAGGCGTGTGGGGGGAGACCCTCACCCTCCTGCGTGCCCGCGGGGCAGCCTCGGGCGTATTGGGCGACGTGGACTCATTAGCTGTCTCCGAGGTGGAGCTGAGGGAGGAGTTACTGCTGGACAGCTCCTTATTGGTGGACCTCTTGGTGGCAAACTGCAAGATGGACGACACCAGGTCCGACGGGTCCTTATGCT